>NW_027362219.1:52500-600014 GCF_039654945.1 Dendrobates tinctorius
GCCAGGCCCCTTGGCTGAGAAACAGCCCCACAGCATGATGCTGCCACCACCATGCTTGACTGTAGGGATGGTATTCTTGGGGTCGTATGCAGTGCCATCCAATCTCCAAACGTCACGTGTGTGGTTGGCACCAAAGATCTCGATCTTGGTCTCATCAGACCAGAGAACCTTGAACCAGTCTGTCTCAGAGTCCTCCAAGTGATCATGAGCAAACTGTAGACGAGCCTTGACATGACGCTTTGAAAGTAAAGGTACCTTACGGGCTCGTCTGGAACGGAGACCATTGCGGTGGAGTACGTTACTTATGGTATTGACTGAAACCAATGTCCCCACTGCCATGAGATCTTCCCGGAGCTCCTTCCTTGTTGTCCTTGGGTTAGCCTTGACTCTTCGGACAAGCCTGGCCTCGGCACGGGAGGAAACTTTCAAAGGCTGTCCAGGCCGTGGAAGGCTAACAGTAGTTCCATAAGCCTTCCACTTCCGGATGATGCTCCCAACAGTGGAGACAGGTAGGCCCAACTCCTTGGAAAGGGTATTGTACCCCTTGCCAGCCTTGTGACCCTCCACGATCTTGTCTCTGATGGCCTTGGAATGCTCCTTTGTCTTTCCCATGTTGACCATGTATGAGTGCTGTTCACAAGTTTGGGGAGGGTCTTAAATAGTCAGAAAAGGCTGGAAAAAGAGATAATTAATCCAAACATGTGAAGCTCATTGTTCTTTGTGCCTGAAATACTTCTTAATACTTTAGGGGAACCAAACAGAATTCTGGTGGTTTGAGGGGTTGAATAATAAATGACCCTCTGAATAAACTTTTCACAATTTTAAAAAAAATTAAACAAAGAAATAACATTCTTTTTTGCTGCAGTGCATTTCACACTTCCAGGCTGATCTACAGTCCAAATGTCACAATGCCAAGTTAATTCCGAATGTGTAAACCTGCTAAATCTGCAGGGGGTTGAATACTACTTGTAGGCACTGTATATATATCTGTACACACAGGAGAGGTCACACGCGGTGTATATCCATCTGTACACACAGGTCAGGCACGGCGTGTATATATATATCTGTACACACAGGAGAGGTCACACACTGTGTATATCCACCTGTACACACAGGTCAGACACGGCGTATATATATACACCTGTACACACAGGTCAGACACGGCGTATATATATATACACCTGTACACACAGGTCAGACACGGCGTGTATATATATATATACACCTGTACACACAGGAGAGGTCACACACTGTGTATATCCACCTGTACACACAGGTCAGACACGGCGTATATATATATACACCTGTACACACAGGTCAGACACGGCGTATATATATATACACCTGTACACACAGGTCAGACACGGCGTATATATATATACACCTGTACACACAGGTCAGACACGGCATGTATATATATACACCTGTACACACAGGAGAGGTCACACACGGTGTATATCCATCTGTACACACAGGTCAGGCACGGCGTGTATCTATCCACCTGTACACACAGGTCAGGCACGGCGTATATATATACACCTGTACACACAGGAGAGGTCACACGCGGTGTATATCCACCTGTACACACAGGTCAGGCACGGCGTGTATATATATATATATATATATACACCTGTACACACAGGAGAGGTCACACACGGTGTATATCCATCTGTACACACAGGTCAGGCACGGCGTGTATATATATATCTGTACACACAGGAGAGGTCACACACTGTGTATATCCACCTGTACACACAGGTCAGACACGGCGTATATATATATACACCTGTACACACAGGTCAGACACGGCGTATATATATATACACCTGTACACACAGGTCAGACACGGCGTGTATATATATATATACACCTGTACACACAGGAGAGGTCACACACTGTGTATATCCACCTGTACACACAGGTCAGACACGGCGTATATATATATACACCTGTACACACAGGTCAGACACGGCGTATATATATATACACCTGTACACACAGGTCAGACACGGCGTATATATATATACACCTGTACACACAGGTCAGACACGGCATGTATATATATACACCTGTACACACAGGAGAGGTCACACACGGTGTATATCCATCTGTACACACAGGTCAGGCACGGCGTGTATCTATCCACCTGTACACACAGGTCAGGCACGGCGTATATATATACACCTGTACACACAGGAGAGGTCACACGCGGTGTATATCCACCTGTACACACAGGTCAGGCACGGCGTGTATATATATATATATATATATACACCTGTACACACAGGAGAGGTCACACACGGTGTATATCCATCTGTACACACAGGTCAGGCACGGCGTGTATCTATCCACCTGTACACACAGGTCAGGCACGGCGTATATATATATATATATATATATATATATATATACACACACCTGTACACACAGGAGAGGTCACACGCGGTGTATATCCACCTGTACACACAGGTCAGGCACGGCGTGTATATATATATACACCTGTACACACAGGTCAGGCACGGCGTGTATATATATATACACCTGTACACACAGGTCAGGCACGGCGTGTATATATATATACACCTGTACACACAGGTCAGGCACGGCGTGTATATATATATACACAGGTCAGGCACGGCGTGTATATATATATACACAGGTCAGGCACGGCGTGTATATATATATACACAGGTCAGGCACGGCGTGTATATATATATACACAGGTCAGGCACGGCGTGTATATATATATACACCTGTACACACAGGTCAGGCACGGCGTGTATATATACACCTGTACACACAGGTCAGGCACGGCGTGTATATATACACCTGTACACACAGGTCAGGCACGGCGTGTATATATATATACACCTGTACACACAGGTCAGGCACGGCGTGTATATATATATACACCTGTACACACAGGTCAGGCACGGCGTGTATATATATACACCTGTACACACAGGTCAGGCACGGCGTGTATATATATATACACCTGTACACACAGGTCAGGCACGGCGTGTATATATATATACACCTGTACACACAGGTCAGGCACGGCGTGTATATATATATACACCTGTACACACAGGTCAGGCACGGCGTGTATATATATATACACCTGTACACACAGGTCAGGCACGGCGTGTATATATATATACACCTGTACACACAGGTCAGGCACGGCGTGTATATATATATACACCTGTACACACAGGTCAGGCACGGCGTGTATCTATCCACCTGTACACACAGCGCTGCTCGGCGCCGGCTGCGGGCGGTCACATGATGGCCGGTGCTGGCCATGGCAGCTGTGCGGGGATCCGCATCTATCGGAGGCCACGGCCGGTCCATGGCGGCTCCCAGCTGTGCTGTCTCTGCCGCCCCCCGTGTCATGCCCCCACACCGGGCACGTGTAGGCCCCACATCTTGGCACCGAGCCCCCGGTCCTGCCATCCCTCCTCGTGCAGCTGCCCCCCCGACCCCCCGTGTGTCCAGCAGGTGACAGGTCGCCGCCGGGACCCCCGCTTCCCCCAATGTCGCGGATCCCCCACCCCATCGCCGGGCCCGACTCTTTGTTCTCCGTGAACAGCTGAGGGGATACACTGCCGTTCTCGCCGTGACACTCAGCATCTCCGCCCGGTACCTTCTTGTAGTTTTTCCCCAGCCATAGCCGCACGTTGTCAAACTGGGAAACGGTGTCAGAGGACTCGTAATATTTCACGTTCGGGCCGCCGTCCTTCTTCCGCACCGCCATCTTCTGCCAGCCTGCCCGGCACTTGCAGCCACATAGTAGAGACGACCCCTAGCGGCTGCGCAGCGCACTGCAAGACAGGAGACCAGTGGCAATAGTGCCTCCTGCCGACCGAAAGGGGAAAGTGCTAGGAGATGGCACAGAGGGCCCCAGAGGAAGACTGGCAGGGGAAGGACCTGAATGCAAAGCTGGAGCCCTATCGTATTACTGCTGTGTGACATTATGAGTCACGGAACACGCTGTGACCGACTGATGAGAAACATACTTCGCCACATAGGAGGCGCGAGACTGCTGTCAGGACGAGACGCAGCTGCAGTCCAAGGCAGAAGGAGTTAATCTGCGGTCCACCAATGAGCGGAAGGCACGAGAGGAGGCGGATCATACTCTGTGAGGGAGCTGTGCGCGGCCGTTGGCTGACAGTCACGGTGGCCGAGTGGTTAAGGCGTTGGACTCGAAATCCAATGGGGTTTCCCCGCACAGGTTCGAATCCTGTTCGTGACGAGATCAGATTTTTACTTTCTGCTTAGAATTTAGTTATAATTACATATGTATACAGGAAAGATGTATATCTTTGTACAGTGTTAGCCAGTAGATAGAAACATATTCAGAATTGAGAGTCCTCAGTGGTTAATACTTTTTAACCCCTTCAACCCCAAGGGTGGTTTGCATGTTCATGACCGGGCCAATTTTTACAATTCTGACCACTGTCCCTTTATGAGGCCATAACTCTGGAACGCTTCCATGGATCTCGGTGATTCTGACAATGTTTTCTCGTGACATATTGTACTTCATGTTAGTGGTAAAATTTCATTCAAATAACTTGCGTTTATTTGTGAAAAAAATGGAAATTTGGCAAAAATTTCGCAATTTTCCAACTTTGAATTTTTATGCCCTTAAATCACAGAGATACGGCACACAAAAAAACTTAATAAATAACATTTCCCACCTGTTTACTTTACATCAGCACAATTTTGGAACCAAAATTTTTTTTTGTTAGGAAGTTATAAGGGTTAAAAATTGACCAGCGATTTCTCATTTTTACAACACCATTTTATTTTTAGGGACCACATCACATTTGAGGGGTCTATATGATACAAAATACCCAAAAGTGACACCATTCTAAAAAACGCACCCCTTAAGGTGCTCAAAACCACATTCAAGAAGTTTATTAACCCTTTAGGTGCGTCACAGGAATTTTTTGAATATTTAAAAAAAATGAACATTTAACTTTTTTCACAAAAAAAATACTTCAGGTTCAATTTTTTTTTATTTTACCAAGGGTAACAGGAGAAATTAGACTGGAAAAGTTATTGTGCAATTTGTCCTGAGTACGCTGATACCTGATATGTGGGGGGAATGACTGTTTCGGCGAATGGCAGAGCTCAGAATGGAAGGAGCGCCGTTTGACTTTTTCAATGCAAAATTGTCTGGAATTCAGATCGGACGCCATGTCGCGTTTGGAGAGCCCCTGATGTACCTAAACAGTGGAAACTCCCCACAAGTGACCCCATTTTGGAAACTAGACCCCCCAAGGAGCTTATCTAGATATGTCGTGAGAACTTTGAACCCACAAGGGCTTCACAGAAGTTTATAAAGTACAGCGGTACAATTAAAAAATCATATTTTTTCCACAGAAATGATCTTTTCACCCCCAATTTTTATTTTTCCAAGGGTAACAGGACCCTAAAAGTTATTGTGCAATTTGTCCTGAGTACGCTGATACCCCATATGTGGGTGTAAATGACTATTTGGGTGCATGGCAGAGCTCGGAAGGGAAGCAGCGCCATTTGACGTTTTTGGCTGGAATTGAGATCGGACACCATGTCGCGATTGGAAAACCCCTGATGTACCAAAACAGTGGAAACCCCCCACAAATGACACCATTTTGGAAACTAGATCCCCCAAGGAACTTATCTAGATGTGTGGTGAGAACTTTGAACCCCCAAGGGCTACATAGAAGTTTATAACATACAGCCGTACAATTAAAAAATCATATTTTTTCCACAAAAATGATCTTTTCACCCTCAATTCTTATTTTTCCAAGGGTAACAGGACCCTAAAAGATATTGTGCAATTTGTCCTGAGTGCGTTGATACCTCACATGTGGGGGTAAACCACTATTTGGGCGCATGGCAGAGCTCGGAAGGGAAGCAGCACCATTTGATGTTTTTGGCTGGAATTGAGATCGGACACCATGTCACGTTTGGAAAGCCCCTGATGTACCAAAACAGTAGAAACCCCCACAAATGACACCATTTTGGAAACTAGACCCCCTAAGGAACTTATCTAGATGTGTGCGAAAAGGAGATGAATCCAGCGAGCCAAGTTTGAAGTGCGTAAAAAATCTTTTTCTTTATTTCAAACGTAGATTAAAAATATTTATCCATAGCAGCATATTATGAATATAGGCAGAGATGGGAAAAATTACTGCTGTAAAGCGCACGGCAAGACGCGTTTCGGCTAAACCTTTATCATTGCCATAATACACATTGCTATTTTTCTGGGATATATGAAGGAAAAGATCCTAAGATAGGTGGTGCTTTAGTTGATTAAGCGTTAATACATCACACTTGTGAGCATCCACCTATAAGATTAACTATTTAAAAACAAGTGTTAACCCTAACTGAAGCTAATACGCTAGCAGTAATTTTTCCAAACATTTTACAAATATTTTACAATACATGATATAACAGAATATATATACAGAGATTTTTTTCATGTTATCCTCCACAATACTTCCATAATATAATTTTTACTAAAAAAAAAAAACATATATTTATGAACTCCAGACAGAGCAGGTTATAATTGTTAGCATAAGAATCATAATTTTAGGATTTTTAATATATTCTAATTAAATCTTGTCTATTATTTAAGCCTATTGGCATCCTAGTTTCCAAGGTAAAAATCCAAGCAGATTCTCTGTTAAGTAGTTTACGTTTTCTATCGCCCCCTCTGGTAGACCGTGTTATTAATTCTATTGCTATAAACCTGAAGCTATCAAAATTGCCAGAATGATGTTGTGAAAAATGCCTGGAGACCGCTGATGGATTGAAGCTGGAGGGGTTAATAGCATCAGAAATATGTCTTCTGATTCTTTTCCTCAATTTTCCCGTTGTACAACCTATATACTGTTTACAACATGATGTACAGTCAATCAAATATACTACATAGGTGGAATTACAGTTCAAAAAACTGTTAATAGAATATTCTTTGTTGCTATGGAATGAGGAAAATTTGTTGATTTTATGTGCATATTGACAACAAGTACATCTCTTATTTCCACATTTAAAAAACCCCTTTAATTTCAGCCAGGTGTCACTGGTTTCCAGCGAGGAATTCAAATACAGACTAGGCGATAGTTTATCCTGCAAAGTGGGTGCTTTTTTTGCTACATAAGTGATTTGGTTTTCTGTAATAATTTGTTTTAGTTTTGGTTCCTAGCTTAACACAGGAATATATTTCTTTATAATAGAAACTATGTTGTTGTACTGAAGACTATATGGAGTAGAGAAAAAAATTTTTTTATTATTTGGAGATTGTGATTTTTTTGTTGTTTTTTTGTTTATTATTAAATCCTTTCTATCAATATCCTTAACTATTTTGGTTGCTCTCTGTAACATCCAATTTGGATATCCTCTATTTCTTAGTCTCGTATTAACTAATTCCTGTGCATTTTTATATGCTTTTGGATCAGTCGAATTTCGTTTATACCTTATAAGCTCTCCTATGGGGATGTTTTTTATCACATGTTGAGGATGGCAAGAATCAGCTGCCAGTAATGTATTTTTGGCAGTGCTTTTGCGGTAGGGGCTAATAAAGATTTTTTTGTTGTCATCTTCATCTAGACCTGCTGTTAATGTGACATCTAGAAAATTCACTGAATTTTTATTCCAAAAATGAGTAAGGCTAAATTGAAATTATTCACATTAATGCTGTTTATAAAACTGGAGGCTTCCTCCTGTGTTCCTTTCCATATAATGACCAAGTCATCTATATAACGCCCTGTCCACACCAGGCTTTTAGAAAAAAGGTTGGAGTCAGCATATAGGACCAACTCCTCCCATCTGGCCATAACTAAATTTGCCAGAGACGGGGAGAACTTGGCCCTCATGCTGACTCCAGTCTTCTGCAGAAAAAAATCTGCTATTAAAAGAAAAATAGTTGTGACTAAGTAAAAACCTTACTGCCATTACCAAAAAATCCTTGATTTCTATAGCATAATTACTAAATGTTTCTAAGTGATAAATTAAGGAATCTATGGCCACCCCATGAGGGATCGATGGATATAATGAAACCACATCACTTGTAATCCAGGAGTATTGATCCTCCCATACAAAATTTTCCATCATGGTAACGAAAGCTTTGGTATCTCTGATGTAACTAGGGATTTCTTTCACCAGAGGCTGTAAGTAATGATCCACCCATTCTCCTAATCTCTCTCCCAAAGATCCAATACCTGCCACTATGGGGCGTAGTGGAGGTGGAAATACATCCTCATGGACCTTAGGGAGGGAATGGTAAATAGGAACAATTGGACAGGTGACATGTAAATAGTCAAATAACCTCTGTGTTAGAGCCCCATTGAATAAGCCCTCCTCTAGCAATGCTTTAAGCTCCCCATTAAATTCAATAGTAGGATCATAGAATATTTCTTGATAGGCATGAGAATTTTCAAGGTCTAATAAATTCAACCTTTCATACAATCCTGCATTAAGAATAACTACTCCTCCCCCTTTGTCAGCCTCACGTACTAACAGATCTTTATTACTTATTAAATCCTTTAAAGCCATTCTTTCTTTTGTAGATAAATTATTTATATTTATAGGGTTAGTTCTAATTTCTTTATCCAGCTCTATAAGTTCACTTTCCACCAGCTCCTGGAAGGAATCCAGGACTGGTGGTCGTGACCTCAGGGGATAAAATTGAGGATTTTTTGTATGAAAGGTTGAATTCAGATCTATATAACTATCTGTGCTTTCACATTGTAGTTTTTTTGCAGACAAAAGTGTTTTTTGTTCTTCATACGATAACATGATATCTTAATCTATAATAGGCATATCATCATATAACTTTGTAACATTATCATCAGAAAAATGATATTTAATGGTAAAATTGCGTGCCAATTTGTTAACATCTAACAAGGTTTTAAACAAATCAAAGTTATACGTCGGACAATAGCCTAGTCCTCTAGATAACAAGGAAATTTGATCTTCCGTTAGTATATAACTAGAGAGGTTCCATATAGGAACCTCTAATACCTCCGATTTTTGTTCCTTTGCGGGTTTCTTCTTGCTGGCACTATGGTGTTTCCGCCCGCCTCTTTTCCTCCGTTTTTTGAAACCTTTCTAGAATAAAAAGTCCTTTGTTGTATTCCAGGATTGTATACGCCGTCATTTTCTTCAGTAGAAGTGAATAAAGATGAAGAATCCAAAGTGTCCTCTGTAGAATTGTATGAAGAGGAATCTGAACTTTTATTCCCATCTGAAAAAGTCACTTTGTTTCTATTCTGTGTATACGGATTTTTCTTTAATGTAGGGCGTGGATAGGATTGCCAATTATAGATTTTATTTTCTTTGTAGTCTTTCAGATCTCTTTCAAACTTTCTTTTCTTAATATCTGTAATAGAATTTTCCAATTTAACCAAGTTTGATTTCATTTTATCTTATAATTTTTGAAAGTCCACATGTTGTGAAAATTTAGCCAGATCATTTTTAAGATCTTTGATATCTGTCTGTATGGAAGCTAGGTGAACTTCCTCCTCCTTGATAATCAGTTGAATAAGCTTCAAGGAACATGTGCTGAGAATGTCCTCCCATTTTCTCTGAAATTCCTCACTAAAATGAGCTGTTGCTTTTTTCCGTAATCTTAATCCGCGGGGAATCATCTCCTTTTCAAGATATACATTTAGAGAGTTATGATTCCACCAAGTTTTTATTTCCTTGCTCATTTTATGCTCCAGATTTTTTATAATGGTGGACAATTCATCAGGAAGTTGCACCCTGTTCACATTACTGGCTTTAAAGATCTGTGCAGATCTGTCTAGTCTATTGGCATAATCATCCACATCCAAAATTGTCTGTTCTGTATTCATGTTAAAGTTCAATCATTAGAATCTTCTGCCTAATAAGGGTAGGCACGGCAAGAAAAACTCTCATAGAACAAAAAAAAAGGAAAAAATGCCAGCTTACCCAGTTGGTTCAAACCATAAGCTGCTATACTGTATAGGCTCTCAGCAGCGGATAAATGACAGGAGCTTTTGCCAACAATAGATGCGAAAAGGAGATGAATCCAGCGAGCCAAGTTTGAAGTGCGTAAAAAATCATTTTCTTTATTTCAAACGTAGATTAAAAATATTTATCCATAGCAGCATATTATAAATATAGGCAGAGATAGGAAAAATTACTGCTGTAAAGCGCATGGCAAGACGCGTTTCGGCTAAACCTTTATCATTGCCATAACACAAATTTGTTGATTTTATGTGCATATTGACAACAAGTACATCTCTTATTTCCACATTTAAAACAACCCTTTAATTTCAGCCAGGTGTCACTGGTTTCCAGCGAGGAATTCAAATACAGACTGGGCGATAGTTTATCCTGCAAAGTAGGTGCTTTTTTTGCTACATAAGTGATTTGGTTTTCTGTAAAAATTATATTATGGAAGTATTGTGGAGGATAACATGAAAAAAATCTCTGTATATATATTCTGTTATATCATGTATTGTAAAATATTTGTAAAATGTTTGGAAAAATTACTGCTAGTGTATTAGCTTCAGTTAGGGTTAACACTTGTTTTTAAATAGTTAATCTTATAGGTGGATGCTCACAAGTGTGATCTATTAACGCTTAATCAACTATAGCACCACCTATCTTAGGATCTTTTCCTTCATATATCCCAGAAAAATAGCAATGTGTATTATGGCAATGATAAAGGTTTAGCCGAAACGCGTCTTGCCGTGCGCTTTACAGCAGTAATTTTTCCCATCTCTGCCTATATTCATAATATGCTGCTATGGATAAATATTTTTAATCTATGTTTGAAATAAAGAAAAAGATTTTTTACGCACTTCAAACTTGGCTCGCTGGATTCATCTCCTTTTCGCATCTATTGTTGGCAAGAGCTCCTGTCATTTATCCGCTGCTGAGAGCCTATACAGTATAGCAGCTTATGGTTTGAACCAACTGGGTAAGCTGGCATTTTATCCTTTTTTTTTTAATCTAGATGTGTGGTGAGCACTTTGAACCCCCCAGTGCTTCACAGAAGTTTATAACGACAGGGCATGAAAATAAAAAAATCGTATTTTTTCCACAAACATGATCTTTTAGGCCTCTTTCACACATCAGGTTTTCGCCGTCAGGCGCGATCCGGCGCTTTTGACAGAAACCGGATCCGGCGAAATGCAATGCCGGATCCGGTTTCCCCCCAATTGACTTGCATTTGCACCGGATGGCCATGCGTTTCATCCGGTTTTCGCCGGATCCGGCAATGTGTCGCGATCCGGCGTCTGGAAAAAACGGCTACTGTAACGTTTTTTGTCTCCGGCGAAAAAGCCGGACACGCCGGATCCGGCGCGTCCGGCTTTTTCACACAATGAAAGCCTATGAGCGCCGCAATGCGCCGGATCCGTTTTTTTGGTCTGAGCATGCTCAGTAGCTCTGCCCACAGGAGATATATAAAAGCAAGACAATGGGACCCTCAGCCACACCCAACATGCCACCCAAGCCAAGAACCAGGAGCAGGAGAAGGCAGCAGACATCTGCAGCAGCAGCACCATCAGCACCACCACAAATGGAGCAGCAAATGGAACATGCTGAGGAGGGGAGTCCAGCAGCAGATGAGAGACGGTAATTATCAAATCCCCCATTCCTCCAAACTAGGGCCATGGAATATCAAGATATTCATTGGCCCTTTGTTTCTCTTTATTCAACAGCCGCCAAAGAGATGCAGCAGCAGCAGCAGAAATGGCATCACTGGCAGCAGCAACAGCAGCAGCAATACCCACAGCCATGGAGTCTGGCCATCAACAGGACAGCACATCTTCTTCTGGGAGCCCTCCCTCGCATCGTCAGCGTTTGACGGTAAGTTTTTATTTCCAAAATCCATCATCTCTGTAATATATGTCTATTCATTGCCTTTTATTTCAAAACAGGAATCACAAGATGAAGAGGAGCTCCCAGAAGAAGAAGGAAGGGGTGGACAGACACCTGGAGTGGGCTCACAATTGGTAAGTTTTTTGCATCAAACGCAGAAACACAACATCACACTACACACAACACATAGAAAACAACGTTCTGCAGACCACACACAGCAAACAAATGCCTACATCCAAAGACATAACATTTTTTGTTTTTTTCTCTAGTCTTCCCAATCTGGTGCTCGGCCAAGAGGTCCTCGCAGTGCCTCCCAGGGTCGTCGGCGACAGCAACGCGGCGGTCACCAGCGTGTAAGTATAAATATTTTTGCTTTGTTTTTTTTGCACTTTTTATTTCATTTCTTTTGTGGAGGCTAATTATGTTATTTTTGTCTTTTTCTTTAACAGCCTTCACAGCGTGCTCCCGACTCTGACGGTGAGGATGGAGGGATTGATGTGGACCGCCTCATCGATCTCGTCAGAGAAAGGGAGCCGCTCTGGAATATGGCTGACCGCCGCCACGCTGACCTGATCGTTACCCGACGACTCTGGGAGGAAATCTGTTCGCTCCTTGTGGGCCGCTGGGAGGACCTCGATGTTCGGGCCCAGATTAAAGAGCGTAAGTATATACAGTACCGGTTGCTTGATGTAAACCAGTGTTTCCCGAACTCCAGTCCTCGTGGTCCCCACGGATCATGTGTTCAGGATTTCTATTTACTATGGAAATCCTGAAAACATGACCCCTGGGGACCATGAGGACTGGAGTTTGGGAAACACTGATGTTGTATACTAACCACTCCTTTCTCGTTTCAGGGAACAGAATTGTGAATCGGTGGCGGTCTGTGAGGGATCGTTTCAAGAAGGAGTTCAATAAAGAGATGCGGGCCCCGAGTGGATCTGGAGGACGCAGGAGCAAGTACAAGTACGCACAAGCCCTGTCGTTCCTCCGGGAAACAATGCTCACCAGAAGGTAAATATTACACACCACATGTGAAAAAAAATGTTAGATGTAACTTTTTTTTTTCAGCCAGGGCCATACCATGTCAGTATTTTAATTGTTTTTTTTTCTCTTTATTCCACAGCACGGTGAGCAGCACTCGGGAGCCTGCACGATTGGACCCTTCTGAGGCGATCCCTGAGGAGACCGGCACCGAGGGACACTTCGACCGCCCCGGTACATCTGCACCTTCCCAGCCTTCCCACACATTCGACCCATCTGTCCCATCCACCAGCACAGGAGCATCGTGGCCGCCTACATTACATGAAGCTGCTGGTGAGGAGATCGCTTTCCCTTTATCCCACCCTTCTGCCCCTGCCACCTCTAGTACACCTGCGGGTACTGGGCGGCAGCGGCAGAGGGGTCAGGAAAAGAGTTATGCGCAAGAGTTCTTGCATCTGAATGCATCTTTCCAGAACTGTCTAAAAGTCTTGTCAGAGCAAATCTCCGCAGGCTTTCAGCAGATCAACTCCAGCATTCTGGAGGTGAAGACACTTCTGCAAACCATGCATTCAGAAGCAAGATCTTCGCCAAACCACACCTTTTTCAGGTCTGTTGTGGAGCGCATGGCAACACTATCTCCTACCCAGCAGATGCATGTAATGCATTCGTGCCACGGTGCTCTACAGCAGGTTACCTCCCAACCTCCACCTCCCACCACTGTAGTTCCTCCACCTGCACCCCCTCCAGCCACTTTCCATCCTCCCCCTCCTATTACATCTGCACCCCCTCCAGCCACTTTCCATCCTCCCCCTCCTATTACATCTGCACCCCCTCCAGCCACTTTCCATCCTCCCCCTCCTATTACATACCAGCAACCTCACCAGTACCAGCAACCTCCCCAGTACCAGACATCTCCCCACTTCCAGCAACCTGCCCCGTACCAAACTCCTTCCCCGTACCAAACTCCTTCCCCGTACCAAACTCCTTCCCCATACAACTTTCCATCAACATCATCTGCTCCTACAGTCCCTGCCCAACCCTCCACTCCACCACCCACCACCTCTTCTGCCGCCCACATGTCCACCCATTCTGTAGCTTTTTCCACACCTTCACCTCTAACTGTTCCTTCCCCACCACGATCCCAGTCCTCTCTCCACACACCCAGTGTCGAAGTGTCCCGCAGCCCCTCCAGCAGTATTTCCACCCCACACTACACAGATTTGTAATTTTTTTTTTTTTAATAAAAATGCCCATTGGGTTTAAAACCTTTATTAAAAAAGTTTTTTGCACTTTAAAAACATTTTACAAATAAAAAAAAAATTTTAAATAAAAGTTAAATTATCGTTTCACAATGGTTGTCTGTCTTTTCTTTCTGCGGCGGACTATGTTTAAAAAAAAGGTTAAATACAGGGTATTTCAAAGGTAAAAAGGTATTCAAAACCAGGTATATAACTGTGGGTAAATTTTAGCTTTTTGCCACAGTTGTGTTCCTGGTTGTGTTTGAAGCAAAGTATTTCACCTAAAAAGTTGTGTTTATTGTTGGTGATTTCCTAACAATGTACACAACTTTTGTTAAAAGGTGAAATACTTTGCATAAAACACAACCAGGTACACACCTGTGGCCTAAAGCTAAAAATAGTAGACCATGACAAGATAGCCAACTTTGGTTGGCAAAGGTATATACTGTTGGTCCAGAAGGTACACAAGTTTGGTTAGGGCACAAATCTTTCACACTCTGTCATCCTGCCAGTGTACTCTGCCTTGAGGGTCAATTTTAAAAACCGGATCCGGCGTAATCCGTCGAAAAACGGATAGAAAAACGGATGAACCGGATGAGACGGATCCGGTTTTGTCTGTCAAGAACAAGACGGATCCGGCAGAAAACCGGATCCGGCACATCAGGTTTTACAAAACATTTGCCGGATCCGGCATTCCGGCACGACGCCGGATCGCGCCTGACGCCGAAAACCTGATGTGTGAAAGTAGCCTAACAGGAGAAATTGGACCACAAAAGTTGTTGTCCAATTTGTCCTGAGTACGCTGATACCTCATATGTGGGAGAAAACTACTGTATGGGCACACGTCGGGGCTCGGAAGGGAAGTAGTGACGTTTTGGAATGCAGACTTTGATGGATTGGTCTGCGGGTGTCATGTGCGTTTGGAGAGCCCCTGATGTGCCTAAACTATTGAAACTCCCCACAAGTGACCCCATTTTGGAAACTAGATCCCCCACGGAACTTATCTAGATGTGAGGTGAGCACTTTGAACCCCCAAGTGCTTCACAGAAGTTTATAACGCCTGGGCGTGAAAATAAAAAATCATTTTTTTCCCACAAAAATGATATTTTTGCCCCCAATTTTTTATTTTCCTAAGGGTAACAGGAGAAATTAGACCCCAAAAGTTGTTTTGCAATTTGTCGTGAGTAGGCTGATACCCCATATGTGGGGGTAAAACACTGTTTGGGCGCATGGCAGAGCTTGGAAGGGAAGGAGCATCATTTGACTTTTTCAACGCAGAATTGGCTGGAATTGAGATCAGACGCCATGTTGCATTTGGAGAGCCCCTGATGTGCCCAAACAGTGGAAACCACCCAATTCTAACTCCAACCCTAACCCCAACACACCCCTAACCCTAATCTCAGCCCTAACCATAATGGGAAAATGGAAATACATTTTTTTTATTTTATTATTTTTCACTAACTAAGGGGGTGATAACGGGGGGTTTGATTTACTATTTATGGCGGTTTTTATGTTTGGCGGCTGTCGCACGCTAAAAGACGCTTTTTATTGTAAAAATAGTTTTTGCATCACCACATATTGAGAGCTATAATTTTTCCGTATTTTGACCGACCGAGTCATGTGAGGTCTTATTTTTTGCGGGACGAGTTGACGTTTTTATTGGTACCATTTTCGGGCACGTGACATTTTTTGATCGCTTTTTATTCCGATTTTTGGGACGCAGAATGAACTAAAACCAGCGTTTCATGAATTTCTTTTGGGGGGGTGCGTTTACACCATTTCTCGTGTGGTAAAATTGATAAAGTGATTTTATTCTTCGGGTCAGTACGGTTACAGCGATACCTCATTTAGGTCTTTTTTTATGTTTTGTCAGTTTTATGCAATGAAAACAATTTTATATAAAAAATATTTTTTTTTGCATAGCTTAATTCTGCGAGCTATAACTTTTTTATTTTTTTGCGGATGACGCTGTATGGCAGCTCGTTTTTTGCGGGACAAGATGACGTTTTCAGCGGTACCAAGGATATTTATATGTGTCTTTTTGATTGCGCGTTATTGCACTTTTTGTTCGGTGGTATGATTATGAATCATTATTTTTTGCTTCGTTTTTTACTTTTATTTTTTAAGGGGTTTGCTAAAGGGGTTAACTAATGGGACAGTTTTATAGGGCGGGTCGTTACGGACACGGCGATACCAAATATGCGTACCTTTATTGTTTTTGGGCTTTTTTATTTTCAAAAAAAGAATTTATTGGGGAATTTTTTTTTTTTTTTACTAATTTATTTAGCGATTTTTTTAAAAATTATTTTTACACTTTTTTTTTTTTTTTTAACTTTATTACATTGTCCCAGGTGGGACATCACTGTCCTGTGACAGATCGCTGATCTGTCACATCACAGATCACTGTGACAGATCAGCGATCTGTCACAGGCACTGCTGTAGACTTCCTCATGCCTGCGCCTTGCAGGCAGTGAGGAAGTCAGCTCCCTATAGGCCCCCGAAGGTCCCCGTCGCCATCTTGGATTCGGGGGCCTGTAGGGAAAGAGCCCCCCGCAGCAGCGCTGCACATTGCGCTGCCGTGGGGGGCTCAGGGAAGCACGGAGGGAGCCCCCTCCCTGCCGATGCTTCCCTTTAACCCCCGGTACACCGCGATCGTGTTTGATCGCGGTGTACAAAGGGCTAACGTGTCGGGGGCGGTCCGTGACAGCCCCTGACACATTGTGCCGGGTGTCAGCTGTGATAATCAGCTGACACCCGGCCGCGATCAGCGGCGCTCACCACGTGGGCACCGCTGATCGCTATGACGTACTATCCCGTCCCTGGGAATTAAGTCCCAGGGCACATGGACGGGATAGTACGTCTGATGGCAGTAAGGGGTTAAAGGCTAACTGAAAAGATGGTAACACATTGCAAGCTTTCGAGACTACTATATACTGATCTATATATATATATATATATATATATATATACACACTCACTGGCCACTTTATTAGGTACACCTGTCCAACTGTGTGTTAAGACTTAATTTCTAATCAGCCAATCACATGGCGGCAACTCAGTGCATTTAGGCATGTAGACATGGTCAAGACAATCTCCTGCAGTTCAAACCGAGCATCAGTATGGGGAAGAAAGGTGATTTGAGTGCCTTTGAACGTGGCATGATTGTTGGTGCCAGAAGGGCTGGTCTGAGTATTTCAGAAACTGCTGATCTACTGGGATTTTCACGCACAACCATCTCTAGGGTTTACAGAGAATGGTCCAAAAAAGAAAAAAAATCCAGTGAGCGGCAGTTCTGTGGCCGGAAATGCCTTGTTGATGCCAGAGGTCAGAGGAGAATGGGCAGACTGGTTCGAGCTGATAGAAAGGCAACAGTGACTCAAATTGCCACCCGTTACAACCAAGGTAGGCAGAAGAGCATCTCTGAACGCACAGTGCGTCGAACTTTGAGGCAGATGGGCTACAGCAGCAGAAGACCACACTGGGTACCACTCCTCTCAGCTAAGAAAAGGCATCTGATGGCTACTTTCAGCAGGATAATGCGCCATGTCATAAAGCTCGATTCATCTCAGATTGGTTTCTTGAACATGACAATGAGTTCACTGTACTCAAATGGCCTCCTCAGTCACCAGATCTCAATCCAATAGAGCATCTTTGGGATGTGGTGGAACGGGAGATTCGCATCAGGGATGTGCAGCCGACAAATCTGCGCCAACTGTGTGATGCCATCATGTCAATATGGTCCAAAATCTCTGAGGAATGCTTCCAGCACCTTGTTGAATCTCTGCCACGAAGAATTGAGGCAGTTCTGAAGGCAAAAGGGGGTCCAACCCGTTACTAGCATGGTGTACCTAATAAAGTGGCCAGTGAGTGTATATGCAGTACAGACCAAAAGTTTGGACACACCTTCTCATTCAAAGAGTTTTCTTTATTTTCATGACTATGAAAATTGTAGATTCACCCTGAAGGCATCAAAACTATGAATTAACACATGTGGAATTATATAATTAACAAGAAAGTGTGAAACAACTGAAAATATGTCTTATATTCTAGGTTCTTCAAAGTAGCCACCTTTTGCTTTGATTACTGCTTTGCACACTCTTGGCATTCTCTTGATGAGCTTCAAGAGGTAGTCACCGGAAATGGTCTTCCAACAGTCTTGAAGGAGTTCCCAGAGATGCTTAGCACTTGTTGGCCCTTTTGCCTTCACTCTGCAGTCCAGCTCACCCAAAACCATCTCGATTGGGTTCAGGTCTGGTGACTGCAGGCCAGGTCATCTGGCGTAGCACCCCATCACTCTCCTTCTTGGTCAAATATCCCTTACACAGCCTGGAGGTGTGTTTGGGGTAATTGTCCTGTTGAAAAATAAATGATGGTCTAACTAAATGCAAACCGGATGGAATAGCATGCCGCTGCAAGATGCTGTGGTTTCCATGCTGGTTCAGTATGCCTTCTATTTTGAATAAATTCCCAACAGTGTCACCAGCAAAGCACCCCCACACCATCACACCTCCTCCTCCATGCTTCACGGTGGGAACCAGGCATGTAGAGTCCATCCGTTCACCTTTTCTGCGTTGCACAAAGACACTGTGGTTGGAACCAAAGATCTCAAATTTGGACTCATCAGACCAAAGCACAGATTTCCACTGGTCTAATGTCCATTCCTTGTGTTCTTTAGCCCAAACAAGTCTTGTGTTTGTTGCCTGTCCTTAGCAGTGGTTTCCTAGCAGCTATTTTGCCATGAAGGCCTGCTGCACAAAGTCTCCTCTTAACAGTTGTTGTAGAGATGTGTCTGCTGCTAGAACTCTGTGTGGCATTGACCTGGTCTCTATTCTGAGCTGCTGTTAACCTGCGATTTCTGAGGCTGGTGACTAGGATGAACTTATCCTCTGCAGCAGAGGTCACTCTTGGTCTTTCTTTCCTATGGCTGTCCTCATGTGAGCCAGTTTCTTTGTAGCGCTTGATGGTTTTTGCCACTGCACTTGGGGACACTTTCAAAGTTTTCCCAATTTTTTGGACTGACGTTCATTTCTTAAAGTAATGACGGCCACTCGTTTTTCTTAACTTAGCTGCTTTTTTCTTGCCATAATACAAATTCTAACAGTCTATTCAGTAGGACTATGTCACGTTGGCGGCGGCTTGTGCTCACATGCCCCCATCTCGCCGCGCTGTGCTTGTCTCCTCCCCGCTCTCGTCCCCCCGGCGTGTGGTCCTCACGCGCAGGCGCCTTAGGCCGCAGGCGCGCGCCATGCAGGATTCTTAACCCCACAGCGCCTGCCCTAAGGTTCTGTCCTCCAATCAAGTAGCAGCTTGTGGTATATCATCGTGTGCCTTGCCTGCGGTGTTCTGGCCGAGTTGCAGGAGTTCTTCCCTGTAACTTCCTCCTATTCCTTGCCTTGCTTCAGTCCTGTGCTCGTGCTCAGTCCTGTACTCCGTGCTCTGCCCTGTACGCCTTCCTCTGCCTGTACCCCGCACTCAGTCCTATACTCAGCCCTGTACTCCGTCCTCCGCTCTGCACATCTCCATCACTCCACGATCAGTCCCATACTCAGTCTGGTACTCCACACTCCTTCCTGTACTCTCTCAGTTAGGTACTCTGCTCCATGTTCCTGACCCGTTCCGTTTCTTCTGATGCTCTGGTCCTGAGCCGCCCCTCTTGGTTCTAGCTGTCGCGGCACCTGTCTTCCGAGGGCCTGCCCCTAACGGTCCCTGTATAGGGGTCGGTTCCACCTGATGCGCTCGCCCCCGGGAGCTCCAGTGCCGCGATCCAGAGGGTCCACTCTCGGGCGTTACCTTGATCATCACAGACTATCAGCTGTGTATCCACCAGACTTCTGCACAACACTACTAATGGTCCCAACCCCATTTATAAGGCAAGAAATCCCACTTATTAAACCTGACAGGGCACACCTGTGAAGTAAAAACCATTTCCGGTGACTACCTCTTGAAGCTCATCAAGAGAATACCAACAGTGTGCAAAGCAGTAATCAAAGCAAAAGGTGGCTACTTTGAAGAACCTAGAATATAAGACATACAGTATTTTCAGTTGTTTCACACTTTTTTGTTAATTATATAATTTCACATGTGTTAATTCATAGTTCTGATGCCTTCAGAGTGAATCTACAATTTTCATAGCCATGAAAAAAAAGAAAACTATTTGAATGAGGTGTGTCCAAACTTTTGGTCTGTACTGTATATATGCGAAGCTGCAGCGATCTGCCCTGCTTCCTGCCCGCACTTCCTCTCATACAGACAGCAGCGCCGCTGGATGACGTCATCATTCAGCGTCCAGCTGTGCCAGAGAAAGGAGGGCAACGGGTGATGCTGCAGCAAGAGCGTGCGGAGAGGTGAGAGGTGCTGTGTGTGTGTTTGTGTGTACGGGGAGTAGAGGGCAATGATGGGGCTGATGCGGAGAAGGCAATGATGGTGTGTTGGAGAGGGCAATGATGGGGATGGTGTGGGAGGAGGAAATGATGGATGTGGTGGAAAGGGAAATGATGGGGATGGTAGTGGAGGAGGAAATGATGGATGTGGTGGAAAGGGAAATGATAGGGATGGTAGGGGAGGAGGAAATGAAGGAGGTGGTGGAATGGGCAATGATGGGGGTGGTGGGGGATAAGGCAATGATGGTGCTAGTGGAAAAGACAATGATGGGAGTGGTGGGGAAGGAGGCAATCATGGGGGTGGTGGAGGAGAAGACTGTGATGGAGGAGGTGGAAGGGCAATGATGGGGTGGTAGGGAAGAATGCAATGATGGTGGTGGTGTAAAGGGCAATAATTGGGGTGTTGGGGGAGGAGGAAATGATGGAGGTGGTGGAAAGGGCAATGATGGGAGTGGTGGGGAAAAGACAGTGATGGGCGTGGTGAGGAAAGAGGAAATGATAGAGTTGGTGGAATGGGCAATGATATGGGGTGGTGGGGGAGAAAGCAATGATAGTGGTGGTGGAGAAGGCAATGATGGAGGTGGTGAAGAGGGCAATGATGGGGTGGGGGAGAGGACAATAATGGGATGCGGGGGGAGGAGGACAATGAGGGGTGTGAGGGATTGGGATGGGAGAAAGGGGGACTTAAAATGGACTTAGGAAAAAGGGGAGTTGGAGGAAGACATTATTATCGCGTATTATGTTTAACACAGTCCTGTAATATAGAGTGTATGTACTTATTGTGTATAACACAGTCCCTTAGTATATAGTGTACTCACTAATTCAGTATAATACCATCCTTAGTTACATAGTTTCCTCTTTTATTATGTATAACCTTGTCCCTTATTATGTACCATCCTCTCTAGTTTTATATGGTGCCGTCCCTGATTATATAGCTTCTTCTGCTGTTATGTACAGTGTTGTCTCTTACATAGTATATTCTTGTTAATTTTGTTATTCACAGCGCCCTCTTTTATTACATAGTCCCCTCTCTTTTTAGATATAAAATGAGTGCTGATGGAGGAGCCGGTGACCAGACGACCAGTCCATCAGCTCCTCCATTAGAAAAGAAACTTTCCCATGCTCCATCAGCCATCATTGCATTACACAGCTAACAAGACAGGACGGTTGTCATGATCCATGCTGAATCATGACAGATAAATGCACAAATGAACCTTTTTTTTCCTTGAGCTGTGTGCTCGGAGTTGGTTTTGCCCCCGGTGGCCATTAGGATTATTACACGGTGGTGTCGTTTGTTCTAAGTTTACCCCCGGTGGTGGTGAGCGTCATTGCACTCTACTTTCTTTAGTTAAGTGCACATGATTATTATGCAGGTGTGATTGCTGGCTCTGCTATAAAAGAGTCACAGGTGTTGCAATCAGTGTTGGTGATAGTGTTCATTTCAACCATCCTTGGTGGAGGAAGGAGCTGGAGAGCATTCCTTGCCTTGCAGCTCTGACAGAGCTTGGTGGCAGCGATTCAGGAGGGGAGCTGCATGCTGGTGGTGGGCTCTGTTGCCAGGAGCCAGTGCAACAGAGAAAAGCTAAGTGGTGTTTCCCCGTTTGTGTTTTTCCTTTGTGTGTATTAGTGCAGTGGTGGGGCCAGTGCCTGTACCACCCAGCTCCCTAGCAAGGGATAGGTGTAGGGTGTGCTAGGGTGACAGGTATCCTGATCGGCGTCCAGTGCGGAACCGACCTAGGGAACGTTAGGAGTGTGAGGGACACTGACTCAGGGGAGTGCAGGAGGTCTCCACGTCCCCCCGTTCCCTATCGCAGGGCCCACCGTTGTAACTGTTTCCCTTCCCTTTGTCTTGTTGTTTTAGTTACCGGCCTGCGAGTCGTGTCACACAGGACAGTATCACGTGCCGCGTCCTGTTGTTCTAGTACTGGCCTGCTGGTCGCGTCACACAGGATGGGTCCACGTGACAACGGTATGTAATAAAAAACAGGGCTCTATATAATCCAATATGTAAGGGACGGCACTGTACATAGCAAGAAAGGGCACTGTATAATAAGGGACAGCAATATACATAATAAAGGAGACTAGGTAATATATATACATGCATGTGTGTGTGGCTATATATATATATATATATATATATATATATATATACACACAGCTTAAGAAAATAAAGGGAACACTCAAATAACACATCCTAGATCTTAGTGAATGAAATATTCTCATTGAATACTTTGTTCTGTGCAAAGTTGAATGTGCTGACAACAAAATCACACAAAAATCATCAATGGAAATCAAATTTATTTACCAATGGCGGCCTCGATTTGTAGTCACCCACAAAATTAAAGTGGAATGTAGTGTCCTTAAAACAAATCAAAATTAAGCTCAGTATTGTGTGTGGCCTACATGTGCCTGTATGACCTCCCTACAACGCCTGGGCATGCTCCTGATGAGGTTGCGGATGGTCTCCTGAGAGATCTCCTCCCAGACCTGGACTAAAGCATCCACCAACTTCTGGGCAGTCTGTGGTGCAACGTGACGTTGGTGGTTGGAGCGAGACATGATGTCCCAGATGTGCTCAGTCGGATTCAGGTCTGGGGAACGGGCGGGCCAGTCCATAGCTTCAATGCCTTCATCTTCCAGGAACTGCTGACACACTCCAGCCACATGAGGTCTGGCATTGTCCTGCATTAGGAGGAACCCAGTGCCAACCGCACCAGCATATGGTCTCACAAGGGGTCTGAGGAACTCAACTAATGGCAGTCAGGCTACCTCTGGCGAGCACATGGTGGACTGTGCGGCCCTCCAAAGAAATGCCACCCCACACTATTACTGACCCACTGCCAAACCGGTCATGCTGAAGGATGTTGCAGGCAGCAGATCGCTCTCCATGGCGTCTCCAGACTCTGTCACGTCTGTCACATTTGCTCAGTGTGAACCTGCTTTCATCTGTGAAGAGCACAGGGCGCCAGTGGCGAATTTGCCAATCCTGATGTTCAGTGGCAAATGCCAAGCATCCTGCATGGTGTTGGGCTGTGAGCACAACCCCCATCTGTGGACGTCGGGCCCTCAGACCATCCTCATGGAGTCGGTTTCTAACCATTTGTGCAGACACATGCACATTTGTGGCCTGCTGGAGGTCATTTTGCAGGGCTCTGGCAGTGCTCCCCCTGTTCCTCCTTGCACAAAGGCGGAGGTAGCGGTCCTGCTGCTGGGTTGTTGCCCTCCTACGGCCCCCTCCACGTCTCCTGGTGTACTGGCCTGAGACAGAAGATCCCCGGGAGAGGGATGGAAGAAGGAAGTGCTGCAGCAGGCCACAGTGATCTGGGTCTGATGGCACAGGAAAGAGACAGAGAAAGGAAGCTTGATTCTCCATTGGGAAGAAGGATTAGCATGGAACATGAGGAGAATAAGAGAACAAGGACTAGGGTTAGAGGAGAACCCTTCTCAAGTTCTAAGCGCAAGGCCGGGGCCCGGTCCCCGAGGTTGTACGGATACTAATGGTCCTGCAGCAGACACCGGAGGAATAGAACTAGTGACCACTTTATTCCCACACAAGACTTGGGGGCACAACAGCAACATAAGAGTGAGCCGGGACTTAGTAGCAAGGAGTCCCCGAAGCAGGCTACAGCTGTCTGCCGTACAAGTAGAGTTCATAGGAACATCTGACAGGAGGAACTCCAGTGTAACTCAGTACTAGGAGTACTTCATTTAAAGGCGCTATAAGAGGAGACGTTCAGAAAAGGCACATATGTTGGCGGAGTGTTGGAAAGGAGTACTTCTTCTTGCCTGGAAGTTGGCTGAGCTCCTGACCCGGAGGACACGGCACGGATGCGGGTGCCTGTACCTGCAACAGACTGTGAGTAAAGCCTTGGAACTACATGCCCTGGTGTCCTCCACTTATTCCTGCGCCAACCCGCCCAGCACTGCTACATCCCTTGCGCCTGACACTACACCATCTAAGTGTCACTTCACCTACACTGCCCTGGGACTACAGCCCTGCCTGTAGAGGGCTATAACATCATTGCTGCACCACACCATCTGTCCCAGAGGATATGTCTGCAGCGTCGGCTTACATCTCTATTGCCGAACACCACAGGTGGCGTCACGAATCATTCATAAACTTTATCCAACCACTCAACCCCTTTACGTGGGCACCCAGGGCCACGGACCGGGTCACCGCTGCTGTGACATTCCCCTCTGAAGGACCGGCCCGGTACCGAGTACCCCACAGCCCTGGGAGGGCGACTCATATAGCTTTGTCACCATAAAAGGAGGGGGCCCAGACACATTTCTTGCACAGGGGCCCCAAGCAGTCAGTGTCTTCCCCTGGTTAGCACGTCCTGTAGTTGGGACTAGAGTTAGGCAAAACAGGTTGGTCAGATTAAAAAATCGCCGACTTTTGCCAAAGTCGGGTTTCGCCGATCGAAACCCGACCCTAGCGTGAGGTCGGCCATGAGGTCGTCGATCGGCGCGCCAAAGTCGCGTTTCAAACGATGCTTTCAGCACCTTTTCTCACCCAATGATGGAGGACGCACAGTGTGTGCAACGCGATGACATGTGCAGCGGCAAGCACCATCTTAGAGAAGGGCATTGAAGTGATTGGCTGGCTTTGTGTGGTGTCCAGTGGGTATAAAAGGCTGTGAAAGCCGACCGCCATCTTACTTCTGCCGATCTTACAATAGGGAGAGGTGCTGCTGATTCTGAACAGGGAGAGCGTTAGGCAGGGAAGAAGAAAAAAAAAACTGCTTCTGCTGATAGCGCTTTTCACTGTACAGTTAGTCTGCAGTGAAAGAGGAGGATTTTTGTTGTGTGCAGCAACGCTGGTGGTGATTAGGCTGCCTTTTAACGCTACCTGCTAGCTGCATTGCTGTGTGCACAATGCTGTTCAAACTGCTTTTTTCAAAGCACTCCAAATTTTATTATTTTGTCCTGGCGAGTTACTGAGCGTTCATTTTTTCACACACCGTCTAGCGGTGTACGCTCCTCACACACTACCGTGTACCGGCTGGTATCACGGACAAATAGAAGCTATCTGTGTGTGACTCTGGAAGAAAAAGCCGAGGAGTTTGTCCGTTTTTCCAGACCTACACCTTAGAGTCGTGTCTGTTTTTCAAACAGTTTCGTACATCTGCTGTTTGATTACGGTCAAAACTAGACAGAGAGAGCGTGTGTCAGTCTATATACAAATACACGGAGCTTGACAATTTTCCATACAGACACCGTCTAGCGGTGTACGCTCCTCACACACTACCGTGTACCGACTGGTATCACGGACAAATAGAAGCTATCTGGGTGTGACTCTGGAAGAAAAAGCTGAGGAGTTTGTCCGTTTTTCCAGACCTACACCTTAGAGTAGTGTCCGTTTTTCAAACAGTTTCGTACATCTGCTGTTTGATGATGGTCAAAACTAGACAGAGACAGCGTGTGTCAGTCCGTATACAAATACACGGAGCTTGACAATTTTACATACACACATCGTATAGAGAAAACAAAAAGCAAAAAACTGGGAAAGCCATCCAGTCTGGCCTAAGCTGTTACTAGTGGTTCAGCCGCTCGACCCTTATTCTCATTTACGCCACTTGGCAAGTGAAAAGGTTTTAAATACTAGAGTAGGGACTGTCCCACAAGGGTTGCCGTGACGTGGCGGGATGGCTTGTACATTATTTTGATCAAAATTATGTTTACTAAATACCCTTATTATTATTATTACCTTTATGCATTATTTGCAGTATATTTTTTACTTTTTAGTTCAGGATATTTGTGTTTTTTGCTTTTTGTTTTCTCTGGTTAATGGTCATGTGTTAATATGCACTTACATTGTGCATACACATTAACTTACTTTTCTCAGTTCAGATTTGTTTTTTATTCATTTCATTGTGCATTCAGTGCATATGGGTGTGACCGCCCTTTTTCTGAGCTGGGAAAGCCATCCAGTCTGGCCTAAGCTGTTACTAGTGGTTCAGCCGCTCGACCCTTATTCTCATTTACGCCACTTGGCAAGTGAAAAGGTTTTAAATACTAGAGTAGGGACTGTCCCACAAGGGTTGCCGTGACGTGGCGGGATGGCTTGTACATTATTTTGATCAAAATTATGTTTACTAAATACCCTTATTATTATTATTATCTTTATGCATTATTTGCAGTATATTTTTTACTTTTTAGTTCAGGATATTTGTGTTTTTTGCTTTTTGTTTTCTCTGGTTAATGGGCATGTGTTAATATGCACTTACATTGTGCATACACATTAACTTACTTTTCTCAGTTCAGATTTGTTTTTTATTGTTTTTTATTTTTTACACATCGTATAGAGCTGTCCGATTCTCCAACAGTATTGTATATCTGCTGTTCGCATTACAGTCACTTTTATACCTAGTCAGCGTGTGTGTGTGACACTCCGTAAATACATATACGGAGATTGTTAGTTGCACAAAAATCGTATACAGCTGTACACTTCTGATACAGTTCCGTATATCTGCTTGTTGGATTACGATCTAATACATACTGTGAGAGCATCTGTGACTAACAATATATACGTTGATTTCATTTGTTTAATACGCCTTACACAGCTGGACGCTCCTCATACAGTACCATTTCTTAGCTGGTATTTTTGGTACATTTTCCCAAACATGAGGAAGTATGGTGGAAGAGGCCGTAGACGTGGGCAGGGGGGCGCAGCTGGTACAGATGGTGGTGGTGCATCGGCTGGTTCTGGCAAAAGCACAATAGCAGCTAAGGCAGGAGGTGTTGAGCCTGCGTCATCCTCTGGCCCAAGAAGGCCTGTAAGGTTGCCTTTTCTTGGAGTAGGAAAACCGCTTTTAAAGCCGGAGCATCAGGAACAGGTTTTGGCGTACATTGCCGAAACAGCCACCAGCTCTATTCCCTCCTCTTCTGAATGGTCGAAACCAGCAAGCACAGAGTCGTCAGTGCAGGGTTCTGGTCATAAAAAAACCCTTTCCTTGTGTCCTTCACCCCCACCAAAATTTAAGGATGCGGCAGCCCACACTTCAGATTACTCTATGGAACCCTTTTCACATACCATGCCTGGGTTATCCAGTCAAATCCTGAATTCCCCAGTCCAAGATGAATCTTACATGGAGTGCACTGATGCACAGCCACTGCTAGATGATTCTGCTGGTACATTGACCCACAGCACTACATTGCCCTCACAGTCTATTGAACCAGAATCTGACCCTGATGAAACCCAGGTGCCCCTTCCCGTATGCTATACCACCTTACACGGTGACACAGAGGAAGGTAAAGAGGAAGGTACAGATGACTTTGAAGAGGAGGTGATGGATGACCCAGTTCTGGACCCGGATTGGCATCAATTGGGGGAGGAGGGTGGCGCTGGCAATAGTTCAGATAAGGAGAAGGATCCGCAGCAGGCATTGACATCGAAGCAGCGGTTATATAGCAGGCCCGTAGCTGTCCTAAAACGTGGAACAAAAACTAAAAGAGTTGCAGGACAGCTTGACCAGACGGTCAACTTAGCACAGCGTGCAAGGCCAGAAAATGTTTACCATAGTAGGAAGAGTGCAGTGTGGCACTTATTTGTCCAAAATCCTACTGATGAGGCAAAGGTTACCTGTAAGAAGTGTGGAAGGACCTTTAGCCGAGGTAAACAACTCAGAAATTTGAATACCAGTTGCATGCTTAGACATTTAATCAACATGCACTTGCAAGCGTGGATGGACTACAAAACCTCAGGTAGCACATGTGCACCTGCTCCGACTGAAGGTAGCCAACAACGCTCCATCGCTACCCCCACTGTAAGACAACCGCCACCATTAAGCACACAACCAGCACTAAATGTGGAGGTGTCGTCGCAAGGCCAAAGCACTCAGGGAATCTCAATGGTTTTCCAACACAACACTGAATCTAGGCCATCACCACCAATACCATCATCAACCCCCTCTCACTCCATCCAGTCCACCGCTACTTCCCCCATATGCAGCTCTCCAGTCCAGCTCACCCTACCAGACACTGAGTAGGACAAGAAAGTACTCATCCTCTCATCCGCGTACACTGTGTTTGAACGTCTACATTGCCAAACTAATCTAATTAGAGATGATGCCCTACCGTTTGGTTGAAAGCGAAGCTTTCCGCGACCTCATGGCCTACGCTGTCCCACGCTATGACCTACCCAGTCGGCACTTTTCTCTAAAAGCCATCCCTGCCCTCCACCGGCATGTGAAAGACCGCATTGTCCATGCACTAAAACAGTCAGTGAGTGGAAAGGTGCACCTCACAACAGATGCATGGACCAGTAGGCATGGCCAGGGCCGTTACGTGTCCATCACTGCGCACTGGGTTAATGTGGTGGATGCAGGCTCTACTGGGGACAGCGGCGGTGGAACAGTGCTGCCTAGCCCACGGTATAGGAAACAGTCGGCTGTAGGCTTTCGCTCCTCCTCGTCTATCAGCGAAAGCTCGTCCACAGAGCGCAGTCGCACGAGCACTACATCCGCAGCTGGCAGTGTTGCACACAAGGTGTCCCACTATCGAACAGCTAGTGGTAAGCATCAGCAGGCTGTGTTAAAGATTATGTCTTTGGGCGACAACAGACACACCGCGGAGGTACTGGCTGACTACTTGCATCAACAAACAGTCATGGCTGGGCAGTCTACATCTTGAGGCAGGCAAGGTAGTCAGTGATAACGGACGTAATTTTGTGGAAGCCATAGCCCGTGCAAAACTCACACATACCTTGCCTGGCTCACACTTTGAACCTGGTGGTGCAGTGCTTCCTTAATAATTATCCAGAGTTAACATCCCTGCTCCATAAGGTGTGAAGACTTTGCTTGCACATCCGTCGCTCAGCCATACACTCCAGTCGTATGCAGAAGCTGCAGCGATTGCTCCACCTCCCCAAGCACCGCCTAATTATAGACGTTGCAACAAGGTGGAACTCCACCCTGCACATGGATGAGAGGCTGTGCGAACAGAGGCAGGCTGTAATGCATTTGGTGGAGGATACACGGGCAGGCAGTTTGAGGGAAGACATGGAATTGTTGGGTGTGCAGTGGTCAAAGCTGAAAGACCTCTGTAAAGTCCTTTAGTGTTTTGAGTAATGCACACGGCTGGTAAACGCAGACGACGCCATCATAAGCATCCCACTTATGCGCCTGCTCATGCAAAGTTTGACGCACATCAAGGATCAGGCGTCTGCAGCGGAGGAGGAGGGAAGCCTAGATGACAGTCAGCCATTGTCTGGTCAGGGAACAGTTCTGGACGAGGTGGAGAAAGAAGAGGAGGAGGATGAGGGGGATGATTATTTTGGGCAGGAGGATGTTTCTCAGGGGGCAAGAGAAAATGTTGGCGTTCCAAGGTCAGGTACAGTGTTTGTGGGTGACTGTAGGGATGTGGATTTGCCAGAAAATGCTCCTCCACCCACCACGGGCAGTGCATCATTGACACCTGGAACATTGGCCCACATGTGCGATTATGCCTTGCGGATCCTAAAACGGGACCCCCGCATTGCCAAAATGATGAGGGATGACGACTACTGGCTGGCCAGCATCCTCGATCCACGCTACAAAGGCAAATTACACAACATCATGCCACAGGAGAACCTACAGATAATATTGGCAAACAAACAAGCAACTCTGGTAAATCGTTTGTTTAAGGCTTTCCCAGCACACAGCAGCGGCGCAGGTTCTCCCACGAGCCGTAGTGGGCACAATGGAAGACGTGTTCGTGGTGCACACAGCAGAAGTGGCGTTGGAGACAGGGGTTCAATGACCATGTTGTGGAATGATTTCTCAAGTACCACTCACACGACTGCTAATACTGCATCGATTAAAAGTGACAGGAGGCAGCAGTTGTCAATTATGGTTACACACTACTTTTCCTCCCATATCGATGTTCTCCCTCACAGGTCATTCCCCTTTGACTATTGGGCCTCTAAACTGGACGCCTGGCCTGAATTGGCACAATATGCCTTACAGGAGCTCGCTTGCCCTGCTGCTAGTGTGTTATCTGAAAGAGTCTTCAGTGCTGCTGGATCACATCCTGACAGAAAAAAGGACCCGTCTGTCGACCCAAAATGTTGATGATCTAACCTTCATTAAAATGAACCATGCATGGGTTTCAAAGGATTTTGTCCCACCTTCCCCTGATGACACATAGGTTACCAGAAAAGTGCCTCGGTTTTTTCCTCCTCTTCCTCGGACGTCCCAATTACACCCTTTGCAGCAGCTGAATGTCCAGCCAACACATCAACATATGCCAATTTTTAAACCTCCCTAACTGCGCTGCCCACCCCTCCCCCAACGGCTGGGGTCAAGACCTGGCGCACCCGAGCAAGTGCTGTTGCTCTGAACAGGTGGATGGGCCCACTGATGGCCGACGGCAATGGCACAGGGCCCCTCATAGTACAATACAGTGTCTCAGACGGTGGGAGGGCCCACTCGCCGTCAGACACACCAGCGTACTATGAGGGGCTCTGTGCCAGTACCGTCGACCACGATTGTGCCCCCCCCTGCTTGCTCATGGCCACAGCACTTGCAAGTTGCAATGCTTACCTCTCCCTATGTGGCGCCACTGAGGCTCAGTCGCCACAGAGGTACTGCACCTTCCTCTCTCCTAAGGTGTGGTGCCCCACCATCCAGGTAAGTTGGAGGCTCCTGACCATGCTCCAACACTCGCACCCCACACAATAGAGTAGTTCAGCATAACCACATTGCGGCTCCTTGCTTAGAGAGAAGCAGAGCACCTTTGGTGGTTCCCTGCTTGGAACACTAGACGTTCTAGGAGGTGGGTGAAGTTCAGAATATATATGAGTGGGATGGTTTAGGATGAGCGGTCAGTCTGACAGGAGGTCAGCGAGGAAGGAAGTCACTCGGGAGGAGTGGGGAGCCCTGGAAGAAGGGATGGAGGAAGGAGTGCTGCAGCTGCCTCAGTGACCTGAGCCAGCTCGCACAGGAAAGGAAAGGGAAGAAGGACGTTGACCTGAAGCCTGAGCTTCCATAGAAGGGAAAGGACAAGTACGGAACGTAGGAGTAAAAGGGAACACAGAGGACGTGGGTTAGAGGAAGAACCCTGCCTAGAAGTTCTAAGCGCAAAGCCGGGGCCCGGTCCCCGAGGTTGTATGAGCAATAATGGTTCTGCAGCAGACACCGGTGGAGTAGTGGGCTGTAAATGCACTACTCCCATCTAAGACTTGAGGGCACAACAGCAATACGGAGAGAGCCGGGAAGGAGTAGAGTCCCCGAAGCAGGGTACAGCTGTCTGCCGTGCAAGTAGAGTTCTTGGGAACATCTGTCAGGAGGAACTCCAGTGTAACACGGTACTGGAGATCTTCACACCTAAAGGTGCTATAGAGGAGACGTTCAGGAAAGGCACATAAGTTGGTGGAGTGTGTAAGGGAGCTTTCCATCTTGCCTGGAGGTTGACTGAGTCCCTGACCCGGCACAGAAGCAGGCACTACAGACTGTGAGTAAAGCTTTGAAACTACATGACCTGGTGTCCTCCATTCCTTCCTGCGTCCGCCCGCCTGACAATGCTACATCCCCTGCGCCAGACACTACATCACCTAAGTGTCTCCACATTTACACTGCCCTGGGACAACAGCCCTGCCTGTGGAGGGCTATACCATCATTGCTGCACCACACCATCTGTCCCGGAGGATCTGCATGCAGCGTCGGCTTAACACCTCCCTTGCTGAACACCACAGGTGGCGTCACAAACTATTCATATAACTACATTCCACCATTCACATCTCCCTATTACTTGGGTGCCCAGGGCCACGGTCCGGGTCACCGCTGCTGTGACACGTCCCACTGATAGCGGCCCAGTACCGAGTACCCCACAGCCCTAGGAGGGTGACCCACCTGCGCCACCGCTGTGTAGTCTGGGCAGTTAAATCCTTCACAGGGACGGCCACTAGAAATTTGGTGTGTTGATCAATTGTGGTTAAGATGTAGGTATGGCCTGTCCTGCTGGCCTCTACCTTCAGATGATCAATGGCTACCATTTGAAATGGACATCAACTTACAAGCGGATGCAGTGGTGGTTTATGATCACATTTCACATTTGTGATAGTCACAGACGTGTGACATTCCTGCCACCATTTTTCAATGTCTCCTCTCATGCCAATCCAATAGAATCACCTGCAGCCTGTGGCTTCTGTCTTTTGCACTCCAAAATGACCAGACACATCATGATAGGCAGTGAGGTCCATGGGTACATCTCTCCCTGTGATCACAATTTGATGGAGACGAGTAACGGTGATGTGATCCACGCTACTGCGATAAAGCTATCCTTTCTTCACAAAGAACCTTTTTTGCTTTCTCCACAGACACAGTAATTGAGGGTCTGCATCGCCTCTGCAACATCTACCGGGAGGTTTTCCCGCGATGAGTAATTCCAAAATTTCTGCTAACACTCGACTTTGCGTCTATACTTGTATCCATGTAGTTTCCAGTAGCGGAGATTCTGGACTGGCTTACTGAGATTGAAATATATACAAAGATTTAAAAGTACCACAACACTGTATACTGGTGTACGCTATGAATACCTTTCCTTTTTTCTACTTTTTTAATTCTGGTGTAATACATAGTGAGCCTGTGAGTGTCTGTGTCTGACTCCGGAAGTATAGACGGAAATTTAACCCTAGACTGGACACACCTGGTATGTGCTGATACAGTACCTTGTTTAAAAAATTTGTATTAAGGTATCATCTGTAGGATAACCAACTGTGGGGGGCCCCTCTTCTTGCCGCAGACAAACACGAGACTGAGACAGAGTTTGTATTGAACAGGTCTGTTTTTAGTGCCCATCCTTCTGTCGACAACAGCAATTCACCACAGCCGTTTCACATTTCTTTGTACACATGCCCCGGTACCGTCACTTCCTTTGTAACTATAATCATGGGGTCCTCTGTGGCTCTTCCACTGTGGCTGGCCTAGGCCCAACCACCACAGCGCTGCACCAGTCTGAGCACACCGTCCGTGATAGCCCCAGGCCATCTTCGTCTGCGGCTACCGTCCTCTGGGCCGCCACCCCCCCCCCCGACCACCTCAACTGTCAGTCTTCTCTGGAGCCTTTCCACTGTCTCCATTTCCTCAACAGAACTTCCTCTTTACTGTGCTCCCTTCGCTGACTCTTCCAGAACCTTCCCTCAGCCTTTTATACTTCCAGTTCTGGTAACTCCGCCCACCATCACCTAACAGTTTCTCTGACCAATAGCAGTTATTCAGTCCCACTCCTACACTCTCCACTGCCCTCCAATGGGCAAGCTAAAATACTGCACCCTCTTTATCTTAGCGGTTTCACACCTACACTGCGCTACACCTCAGCTTCTCACTACAGGCTGGTTTGTCGGTCAGTCCACCTTCCCTACATCATCCATAGTGAGTGAGCGTGTTTGGGTTACGCCTTCTATATATATGGTGAATCGGAGAAACACATTTTTACATTATACTCGATACAGCTTATATTTTGTTATACAGTACCTTTGTTCGACATTTAGCATTACGGTCAAATCCATACTGTGTAAGCATCTGAGAGTGACTACGGGTCTATTTTTATGGAGATTTCAATTGTACCCTAAAAAAATATATACTTGATATCCAGGACCTTTTTTTTTTACAACATTTTTTATTATGGTCAAAACCAAACTGAGCGTCTGAGGGTGACTACAGAAATATATACCGATATTTTCAATTTGTCCAACACGGTATACAGCAGAATGCTTCTGATACAGTAAACTTTTTAGCTATTTAGATTCTGGTGTAATCCATAATGAGCCTGTAAACGTCTGTCTGTTACTCCGGCAATATATTTGGAGCTTTAAGATTACCCCTACACTGTATACAGCTGTACGCTTGTGTTACATAACCCATTTACAGCTTTTCATATTCTTGTAAGCCATCCTCGGCCTGAGAGCGTGTGCGTCTGCCTCCTGAAATGTATACGGAGAATCAGAATGTTTACACTATATATACACACCTTGTATCTGGTGATACTGTACCCTTTTTCAACTTGTTATTTTATTGGGTAATCCATACTGAGCCTGTAAGCGTCTGTGTATGCCTCATGAAATCTATACGGAGATTTACTGTTAACCATAGACTGAATAGAGCTGTACGCTTCTGATACAGTACCATATATCTGCTGGTATTTTGGGTCCATTTTCCAAAACATGAGGAAGTATGGTGGAAGAGGACACGGATGTGGGCGTGGAGGGCCACCTGGTACGGATGGTGCTGGTGGTGCATCTGCTGGTAGTGCCAAAAACACAATAGCAACTAAGGCAGGAGGTGTTGAGCCAGCGTCATGGTGTAGCTCTGCAAGGCCTGTAATCCTCCCTTTTCTGGGAGTAGGTAGACTAGCCGGAGTATCAGGAACTGTTTGTGGCATAGGCTAGTTTCACATTTGCACTTTTGAGCGCATCGACGGCCCGCGCACGGCCGCCGCTAAGCCCCTCCCCCACCAGTAGCTCCACCTACCGGCGCATGGCGCTGCATGCGTCCCATATCTTTATCACTGGGGGCGCAGGCCGTGCGCAGTATGCGTTTGGCGGCGCATGCGTCCTTTTGACGGTGCACCGACCTGCGCCAAACGCAACCTGCTGCAGTTTGGTTGCGCTCGGCGCACCGCCAAAAAGGCGCATGCGCCGCCAAACGCATACTGCGCACGGCCTGCGCCCCCAGTGATAAAGATAGGGGACGCAGGACGTATGCAGCGTCATGCACCGGTAGGCGGTGCTACCGGCGGAGGCGTGGCAGGGGCGGGGCTTAGCAGCAGCCGTGCGCGGGCCGTCGCTGCGCTCAAAAGCGCAAATGTGAAACTAGCCTTACATTGCTGAAACAGCCTCCATCTCTATCGCCTCCTCTTCTGAAGTTGTAAAAAAATGCAAGCACTGAGTCGTAACTGCAGGCTTCTGGTCAGGAGCAACCCCTTTCCTTGTGTCCTTCACCCACACCAAAAGTGAAAGCACATACCTCAGATTACTCCATGGAGCTCTTTTTCACATACCATGCCTGGGTTAATTAAAAATAGGGCCCATCATGTACTGGAGCAATGTAAATGGGGCAGATCAGACACTGGAGCAGCATCTAAGGGGCCCATTATACACTGAAGCATTACAAATGTGGCTCATTATATATTGTTACACCCGGTCCCCATCCTGACGCTTGAATCCCGGAGAGATGGCAGAGTCCCGCTCCTCCAACCATAACTCTGTGGATCGCAAAAGTCAATGAAATTATGTATATGGAGGACTTCACCTCATCCATATATGAATCATACCCAAAGTTTTGGGCTACTTGGCTTGAATGGATTTTCAAAGCTCTAGTGAGTATTGTGATCTAATGCTGGAGGCAAATCTCCCTGAGGTTAATTAACTGAAAACATCAGGCTGAGTGGTGGACATGGTCAGGTGGGTACTCCTTCCTTTACCCCGTTTTTTTTTTTTTTGCCTCTCTTGGCTCCGTTACTTATTTCCCCCCCCACTCTCTTTTTTAGCTTCAACTGCTCTCCTTCCTCTGCCTTTTCTTTCCTATACTGTTTGTTAAAAGTTAAAAAATGAAAGACCCTCCAAATTGACCTCTACTACCAGGTCCCCAGATGTAAAGGACTCGTGGACGATTGTCTTGGTCGGGAGTCAAGTTGTATTGCTTGTATTCATCTACTTGTCTGGTTTCAATTATGTTAACCTGGATTTTGTTGTGAGTCTTTAAATAATAAAAAAAAAAAAAAAAAAAAAAAATATTGCGAAATGGTCGCCAAATTTCTGATTTTTTCACAAATAAACGCAAAAATTATTGCCCTAAATTTACCACCAACATGAAGCCCAATGTGTCACAAAAAAACCCAAAAAATCTCAATCGCTAGGATCCGTTGAAGCATTCCTGAGTTATTACCTCATAAAAGGGACAAGGGTCAGAATTGAAAGGCAAAAAAAAATGGCCAGGTCAAAATAGGCTGTGTCGTGAAGGGGTTAAAAAAAAAAATACACAAACTGCTTTAGCATCTCCAAAGACCCCAATCGCTTAAAAGAAACATATGTATTCGAGTTTTTCTACTAAGAAGACCCGCAATACTTCACAATAAGTCACTGGAAAGGCAGATGACCTATCATTTTCATCGCTTTATTTTTTTTTGGGGCAAAAAAACAAACAAACGAAACACCCATTCCAGGTTTAAAAATATAGAGATTAAAGACATTCCTGATGAGTCTTCTGCTTGAATTTTTTTTTTTACTTTAGACAAAAAAACACCAAACAAATGTAGATAGTTTTTATAAAAAGTTTATTCATACTTGTCTCAAAAAAATATGCACTTTCATTTTAAAGTATATTTTAAATAGTATGTGAGATGCATGAAGACTGAGAACAAAATGACCTAAGCAAATATTTCTAGAGCTTTTTTTTCCTCCACAAATGAACCTAAATTCAAAATGCCACACTGCGATACATACAGGAAAGTCAAAGCCATACGAAGATTGCACAATTTACACAGGTACACAACAATGAATTCCGGTCGAAGCTCAAGGGAGTGTTCACATCTCTGGGTCAGATAGCTGAAAGCCAATGAAATTCAGAGACAAAATCCTACAGGATAATAGAGAGAAACAGACACTACACAGAAAACATACAAGCTCACACTTCCATGTGTATTTTATCGCTTACTAAGGCCTTTCACATTTCAGTTTTTTGCCATCAGTCGCAATCAGTCAAATTTTGAAAAAAACGGATCCGGCCAGTGATGCCGCCGAATCCATTTTTTTCTCTTAGACTTGTATTAGCGATGGATTACGACTGATGGCCGCACGTTTCATCCGTCGTTCGCCGGATCCGTCGGAAATTGTCAGTTGGATGGAGACAGACATAGGAACGTTTGTCTCTGTCATTAAGTCGGACAGCGACGGATCCGGTGTAGTCCGTCGTTTGCTAGAATGGAAGCCTATGGGCGCCGGATCCGTCCGACGGATTCCGTTTTTTTTTTTGTTTTTTTTAATTGGGCATGCTCCAATATCCACAGCCCCAAATGTATATAAACCTGCCAGGTTCACAATCTGCGACGGATCCGTCAAGCCAACTGATTGTGACGTCAAGAAACTGAAGTGTGAAAGTAGCCTAAGCAATTTGTGAATATGAAAGCAAGCTCTGATCAAGTCAACAAGTATTCCCCAACTGTTAACCTTGTAAGAAATTGGGCTATGTTCTTACTATAGATTTTATAAGTGATACATGCCTTCATAATACTAATCCTTCAAAATATTATTAATATATGTATAGATTGTACACTGAATGACAGCAACCAAACCTGGGTGTAGCTACAAGGGGGCTATGCCCCAGGTGCAGGGTGAGCACCAAGCTAATGAAGGCAAGCCAACTTTCAGCAAGTGATTGTTTTGCAGGATGCAATGTCAGAGTATTCTTTATTACTCTGCAACAGAATATTAGTTCATCAGTCAGTTCACTTTAGGCTGGGGTCACACTTGCGAGAAACTCGCACCTCAATACCCGGGACCAGACTGTGTGGCTGTATGTATTTCTATGCAGATGAGCACTCCGGTGCAGAGTGCTGGGTATTAAGTAAGAGACTCGTGCGAGTTTGTCACAAGTCTGACACTGGCTTTACACTTGTACTTTGTAAGTTGGAACAGTGATGGGGCAGAGGAAAAGTCAATCCCCTCCAGATTTGATGAGCAACAATCATATAAAATGGTCAACAGATCCAAATAAAAATTTGGGTCCTAAAATGCATACCAGCATAGTTTTAGGGCCACCATGTTCTGGAGGATGTTTAACTACAAAAAAACAAACAAAAAAAAAAAAAAAAAAAATAGAAAACCAAAATTTAGACATAACCCAAAAGTAAATTTACATTTTAAAACATCAGTGTTAGAATTAAAGGTGTTCAATGATGTAATGGGGTAATAAGGCTCAAAAGAGAAACACATGGCACAGACTGCAGGATCTACACAAGTCCATGCATTCAGGGTTATAAAGGGTGATTTTAGGGTGGGCTTTATTAAGGAAAACCAGAAAAAGGAGCTGAACCAGGGGTAAAAAAAAAAAAAAAAAAAGTCACCTGTTTAAACACCCTATTGCTCCAGTGGTTCCAGCTAATCTTTGCCTACTCCACTGTATAAATGACATCATGTATATTCAGATTCACGTGACGGCTACAGGCAATCACTGGCCACAGCAATCTTGCACTACCCGAGACCACATCTAGGCAAGTAACTGGCGGAAACTCACGTGGCATAGAATTGCTGCAAAAAAGTAAACAAGGAACGATGGGAACCACTTGTCATTTGTCCTTTCATCCTACTCCCTGCTCTTCAAGTGGTTGGAAAAACACCACTCCCAATTTTATTTTTTGAGCCACAGCCAGAAGCGGATCCCGAAGGAAAGAGAAACCTGATTTTAGGTTTCCCATTACTTTTAAATCCAAAATTAATTTTTTTTAAACCCTGCATTAAAATGAAGATAAAAAAACAAGATTGCTGCAGAATAGTTTTAGCCTCTCTGCAAGAGAAGTCATATTCTAAAGTGAATAGATTTTGCACTGGCTGAAGTAATACATTGCCCAGTTCTCAACTACAAAGTGTAAGCCACGCTATACAACATGCTAATATCTACTTGGCGGAGTTGTGGCAGAAAACCACAGCAGGTCTAAATAGTCACTGCATTGTAACAGCCTTTTAATGCAGCATTTTGGAGTTCATATATTATATCGTTAGTACGTTACTCATTAACAGGGAGAAATTTATAGATGTGATCAGCAAGTAACCCAATATCTATGATTTCTGTACAAGTCTCTGTATATTTAGATTATAGAACACTGCATGTAGCCAATCTTTTAGATAGTGGTATTTTCCAGTAATTACCTAATCTTATTATGTGAGCATCATACCCAGAATTTTTTCTAAGCTCCCGGAAAAGAAACTGAAAAAGGAAATACACATCCAAGGAGATTAAAAATGCCATCTCCAGAAGGCATGTAATATCTGTATGTAAATGAGGGATTATCCTTCTGAAGTAATAGCTCATGTACCAAAGCTCTGCTGTATGCCATGGGCACGTCAAATAAATGTACCTTGGCACGAAATACACATACTAACGAAGTCTTCAAAAAGGCAGATCGTGAAAACTGACAGGACTCATTTCCATCATGGTTCAATCTACAGTGAATTGGAGAACAAAAATGCACAAAATGTACAATATTTTACGTATAAGAAAAATAAAACCTAATATAACAAAAGAAAGCAAAAATACAATAACCACAAAACATTTAAAGTGACACTGAAAATACATACAAAGCTTTTTAAAGACCACTGAGAAATAAATGAAAAAAAAAAAAAAAATACGGTTGAGGCGCACTGGAGTCAGAAATGTTTAATTCAAGTTTTGCTCCATACGAGAAGAGACGAGCAGAAATGCAGCTGGGTTCGGCTACAATATATAAAAATAATCATTAAAAAAAAAAAAAAAGTTTGTTTTTGTTATTTTTTTATTGTTATTTACATACCTTTATGAATGGTTAGTCAGTCAACACTTCCTTTTTTGGCGATTAAAGAAGCACTTCCACGAAAGGAGGGGGGGAGGGAAGGTTTTCCAGACTTAAATCGATTACCTTTCCTTAAGGCGCAGTCAGACAGCCGTATAAATAAGACAGATCGAAATGCAATGCCGGACTGGCCAGCATATCTCCAGACCGGAGCGTAATAACTTTACATATTTTTATGCAGCTGTCACACTCGGGTTGCGCAATTCACTGGCCATTTTAAAGCCCCCGTTACACATAGTGATATCACTAGCAATATCGCTGTAACGTCACCAATTTTGTGACGCAGGAGCGTTATTGCTAGCGATATCGCTATGTCTGAAACTCACCTCCAACCGGCTCCCCCGCTGCTCATCGCTGGTGGCGCGAGAACGTCCTGGACCATTTCTCGTCAGGCGCTTCCTGCTGTGGAGATGAGCGACGCATGGACGCGGGCGGGAGGACGTCAGGATGGCCGCGTCTGACAGGTAAGTAGCGACCGCCGACCCCTGCTATGTCGCTGGTGAGATCTGCCTGTGTGGCAGCTCACTAGCGACCACTTAGCGATGCACCAGCGATCCTGACCGCGTCATATCGTTGTCGGGATCGCTGGTGCATCGCTAAGTGTAACGGTACCTTTAGCATTGCAATCCAATCTTTGTCAGATTTATACAGCCATTAGACTGCGCCCATAGGAAGGGTCATCAATAACAAGGTGGAGGGGGATGATCTGGCAGTAGCCAAATGCAAATAGTAAATGGATTGGAACAGATGATTGGTGGGGGTGCCGAGTGTTGACCAGTCCTAAGGATAGGTCATCAATAGATGGATCGTGCACACATCAATATGATAAACTTAGGGGAGAGGGGTTTCCAGGCTTAATTGACCACAATCTGGTATTTTTTTCACCTAAGGCCATGTTCACACGTTCAGTATTTGGTCAATATTTTACATCAGTATTTCCAAGCCAAAACCAGGAGTGGGTGATAGAAACATGTGCACCACGTCTGCATTTATATTTTTCTTCTGATTAAGCCAAAATCAGGAGTGGACCAATCAAAGGAAAAGTATAATAGAAACGTCACCACTTCTGCATTTATCACCCACTCCTGGTTTTGGCTTACAAATACTGATGTAAAATACTGACCAAAATACTGAATGTGTGAAGGCGGCCCAACGGTTTGAAAGGTTTCCATTTGTAAAGGACATCAGCATCCTGTGTGTAAAAATATCAAAATATCAAACTAAGAATTACCCTTAAAGCCCCTTCCATGCTCCTCTGCAGATTCTCGTAGTCCAATTGGACTTGTCAGCATCCTGACTACATGGCGCGAGTACTGCACCCAATCACAGTAATTACAACAATTTTCACAAACATCCTTAAAAATATCACTAGAGTGCTTCTTTGAATAGTTCCAAGTTTAAAAAAAACAACAAAAAAAAAACCCTATATGGTCAATAGGTAAACCATATGGTTCCTGATTAGTGGATGTGTGCGGAATCAACATAGGACAAAAAAGTAGATTTATAGAACACTGTAGATAATGAAAGGCTAGTTCAGTTATGTCCGTATTGGCTGAGGTTATGCAAGGTTATCCCCTAACTTTATACCTGTTGAGTATGGGGAAACTGCTGCATATCAGAGTCAAACTACAACAATTCTACAACAAAGGAAATCAAAATTGGGGAAGAAAAAAAAAAAAAAAAAAAAAAAAGCTATGCTCAAAACATATAACATATGTAAGAAAGTTATACACAAGCCCAACAAAAGAAAAAATAAACAAAGTGTCATGCCATTTATTTTTGTGCTCCATGTTCCCTTTTGTTAAGAGGTTGGGAGTGAAACCCAAAACACACGCCACCACACATTTTCACAAAAGCACCTGGAATTTATAGCCACTGCTTTTTCCATTCATTCAAGATAAAGAAAAGCTGCAGTGTGGTACCCTTATTTGTTCACATCTATGGATGGAAATGACATGAGACAGAATGAGTGTCAGGATTGCTATGGAACAGCTGCATTGTCTGCTGCATATTGCTGCTAATTTATTGTGGCAAAACCAAAATAATGTGAACATCTGAAGATGGTGCCAATGACGGAGGGTTTAAAAAAATATCTACTTTTTTTATTCTAGCCTACTTGCACAAAATTCTCCTGCAAAATCCAAGTCCACAGTGGTTTGCACAAGTCAAAAGTTCAAGTCATAGCATATCTTGTTCCAGATACCAGTGATTTAAGAGTATGCCTCTGCACCTCATTGACAATGCCCGGAACTCCATTAAAAATGCCTCTGCTCCTTCATACATTGCTACTGTTTCTTCTGCACTTCGGCATATTGTTGATGTTTGCTTTACGCATCATGGGCCATTTTCTTTTCAGCAAACATTAAGCAGAAATAAGGAAATGAATATGGATTGCTTGAAGTTGTAACAAGTTGACGTCATAGTGCACTGTGAAGGACAACAAATCAGATGATGCGCCCTTAGAGTGTCTTCAAAAATCAGCAGAAAGTCCTTACTCCACACTCGTTGGCATCAGTAGCAAGAGTGGGGTCCAGAGACTTTATATGTTAAGAGATTAGCTTGGGATACAAGACCCTGCCTTCTGAAAAGGACGGCACATGTGGAGCAGCACAAGGAGTGCATATATTCATCGGTGTGCAATTAAATTTCTTCAACCCCGTGAGCAAATATCATCACCAAACCTGGCTCTAAAACCATGTCCTCTCCCATGTGTTGGTTCTCACAGGCCATCACCACCACAGCCTGCTTTCCTGGGATTCGTTTTGCCACATAGTTCTCATAATATCGCCGATTCATTTGCCTCGTCTCAAGAGTAGCCAAACCTTGAGGCCAGTTGCGTTCATGGGCATTCTCTATCAGCTCATTTACTATGGACGCTGGGCAGCCACTTTCCACTAAAGAACGCTTGATGACAGCTTGCAACACCGCATCTGGCGTGGAGATCATGCCTCCCCAGCGAGTCACACGTGCCGGCTGTAAGGAGTTCACCCACCTTGAAAAGGAAAAAAAAAATAAATCAAATCGCTGGAATTTCAAACAAATCTATGCAGCAAATTACTGACTTATTGCCAAGCGGAAGATGCAATTCCTAACAGCCTAGTTATATTTTGTCAGTCTACATTACAGAAACCTCTTTGTAATATGGAGAAACCGCTCTCCAGAATGTTGGCATATCACTAGGATATATCCCACTGTGAAATTCCATAGAAACCTAGGATTTCCGTAAGTGGCACTCGCAGCCACCCCAACAGTCTGGTGACCTGTATCCAATCCCATAAACGTAAATGGGGCTGCAGTTTAGCTCCTTTCCCAGTGCCTGGCTGGGCAAGGAGAAAACAGCCAATGCCTCCTCGATATATGACATAGCGTTACACCATATGTCTGGTCCCTGACTGATGCGGGCTCACAATCCGAACCTGCATCTTTCCCAGCAGATGGCTGAATTATTCAGTCATCATCTGCTTCTAAGAACTGTAGGTGGAGCAGAAAAGCACCCACAGCTGTTAACTTGTTAAATGCCACTGTCATTCTACGAGCCCATGACGTGTTCATGGGGCAGCCTGGGGTCTGCTGAAAACCTCCGTGCTTGTCATTACTGTTCTCCTGTGATAGTCATTGTTTATCTGGCATTCATAGGAGACCCTGATAGCAGAGCTGTGTACAGTAGTACAGTATGAGTGATCAGCTGGTCACAGGTTCAAGCTCCTTAAGGGGGCTAATAAATACAGTACAAGGTTGGGAAATTTTTTTTTTCAAAAACACCCCTTTGGCCTTATTAAAAATAAAGCAATAAAACTCAATCAACTTAAATCAACAATCAATTATTACAAATGGGTAAACAGTAACAAGAAAGAAAACTAAAATAAATTAAAAAACACCCAGAATTACGTTTATTTTTTGCCTATTGCAATAGAAGGTGATCAAAACATTGCATCTACTCCAAAATGGCACCACTGAAAGAGTCAGCTGAGGGTGCATTAGATAAGCCCTCACACAGCCTCAAATCATGTAAAGTTTAAACGTTATAGGTATTGGAAAACGGCGAGACAAGCAAAAAAAAAAAAAAAAAAAAATTTTAAATAATTATGAAAAAACAAAACCAACAAATGTTTGTCACTGGTATAGTAGTTATGCTGACCTGGAGAATCATTGCCAGGTCAGTTTGAATTACACTTTTTTGCAATACCAAGGAACTTGGAATTTTGTCACGTTCCAGCGCATCATATGATAAAATGAACAGTGCCAATCAAAAGTAAAATTCATCCCGCAATATAGAAGCCCTCATGCGTATGTCAACAAAAAAAAAAAAAAAAAAAAAAAAAAAAAGTTGTGGCACTTGGAAGACTGGAAACAATGGAAATTGGCTGCGGCGTGAAGGGGTTAAGAGAGCTTTTACTTAGTGCCAAGAAAATAGGATTGTCTGTGGTGGAGATGAGAAAGGTCTAGGAATGGCTGGTGGAAACACGCAAATGAGGGTCACCACGTAACCCATATAAAATCTTCACTTATTTTGTAAATTTTATAAAATTAAATTCATAAAACAAATCCAATCTTTTACCCCAGGAAAACTTTTCAAAAGGTTACACCTAATGGGGTAGCCATAATGCCACACAATGGCTTTGTGTATGGGTGGTTAAGCATTTCATACGTCTAGCCAGCTTAGATACACTTACTGCGGTGCAGACTAGAATTGGTTTACATTCTCTAGAGGTAAAGTCATCGGCCTTGTTGTTTTCAGGAATCCCTGATAACATTGCTTACATATAGGAGCTAAAACACAAAAACCGTTAAATAGAAAGATGTTACGTACTCGAGAATTTCATTATACTCTATAGTTTCCTCTAAGTTCTGTAGGTTTGGGTTGGCACTGCGGATCGCTCTCATGTACGCCTTTAAGAGTTGAATGTCCCGTTTCTAAAACAAATGAAAGGATAAGTCAGGTTACACTCCCGAAGCATCAGTTCTTTAGCTATGGATCCACTGGTCGTTAGGGCAGCATTTTTTTATTGCGGTGTTTACTACCCAACATTAAACTGCATTCAGTTTTGTTAGTTTTACTTACTTTCCAATACAATTTTAAAGTGCTATATTGAACACAGTCTGTTCTGTCATGAAGGTATAGATCAGGATATTGTAGTTTTGTGGATTTAAACTGAAAAAACAATCCATATAAATGCACCAATGCAGCGTTTTTTTGTCTATTACATCGGTGGAGTGGTGCTTCTAATCTAAATTACTTAACCGCTGCCATCTTCACTTTCTATTACCGCCACTCCCCTCAGTCTCCTGCGGTTTGTGATCTGCTGGATCGCTTCACTATTTGATGTAGAGACCCGGAGGTACCTAATCAATGTAAAGCCCCCGTTACACACTGCGATATCGCTAGCAATATCGCTGTAAAGTCACCGATTTTGTGACGTTACAGCGATATTGCTAGCGATATCGCTGCATGTGATACTTGCCTCCGACCGGCTCCCCCGCTGGTTATCGCTGATCGCGCGAGAAGCTGCTGGACCATTCCTCGTCGGCCGCTTCCTGCTGTGATGACGAGCGACGCGTGGAGCCGGGTGGGAGGACGCAGGATCGCCGCGTCTGACAGGTAAGTAGCGACCCCCGACACCAGCGATGTCGCTGGTGAGATCTGCCTGAGTGGCAGCTCACTAGCGACCACCTAGCGATTCACCAGCGATCCTGACCGCGTCATATCGCTGGTCGGGATCGCTGGTGAGTCGCTAGGTGTAACGGTACCCCAAGTCTATCAGGGCTCTGTTCTGGCTCTCAGAGCTCTTGTAGAGCAACTTCCGACTTCCAGCCAGTCAAAAGTTGTGGTCACAAGATGGCGAGGTGGGAACGGAACAGCGCTGAATAAAGGTGAAACCGGCGGTAGGTGAGTTAAGTAGGGGCAGGGACCTTACGTTAGAAGCACCACTTCAGTGCTGGGAAGAGAAAAAAAAAAAGCTTAAAAGCTTGAGTGGTGATTTGACTTGCATTATATTTAAATAGGCAATTAATGTACGCTGTGTGATAACCTACCCACAAGCTGGGCAATAAGCATCCAGACACTGCACATCTACAATAAGTGGCATTTCAATAGAGCGGAGGTCAGACTGCTCACACCTATGGAGTTACTGCAGATAACCAAGGGATGAATTCACCAATACAGGCATGCTAAAGGTCAGTCTTACGAAGGAGCGTGATTGAGTAAGATGCACCAAGTTCATTATGAGGCACACGCCACTTATCCCCTTTCTGAACTTCCTTATATATTTGATGTAACACGGCAATGCAGTAGCCAGACACCAGGGGCAGCAGCGGATGGACGCATCATGCACAAGGCAGGCAGCTTTGTACTGGGTAAAGAATTGGATTCCTGGACCCTGAATATTATCAGGGTGAGTGGGGGATTTAGTCTTTATACTGTACCTGTTCAGATAGTTGGTGCTTATTCTCAGCTGCAGATTTTTCTAGCTCCCCTATACGAGTTTGCTGCTGCTGTACTACAGAGCGGAGATGTTTTATGCAGTTATGATTTGGTAATTCATCTTTGGGCATTTCCAGACTAAGAAAAGAAAAAAAAAAAAAAAAAAAAAAAAAAAAAAAAACACATGCACATTACTAAATTGTCAAACAATAATGGTTCAATTAATTGTATATTTCACAAACAGCAATTCCTGAGGCAGAAAAAGTAAATGACAAATGATCCAAACTCTGCTATATGGAGGCTGAGCCTGCTCCGATGCAGCGTACACTACTGTTGTAAGGGTCTGCTGTTAGTGTCCATAGGTGTCGTGTAAGTGTCTGACATTAAAAAAAAAATTCCCCAGGAGACTGTGGTATATGCTGTATACAGAAACAGAGGAAGTGGCTGCCCTTCAAAAAGAACTGAAGGTCCCAATCAAATAGGATTTCCGGGATGGAGGACCACTTTGTACAAGTGATCTAAACCACCACAAGAGCAGCTTCCGTAATGGATACAGCCAATTCTGTAAGACGTCAGTCCCCCTCATGCCAATGTATCAACACGGCTCCTTTAGGGCCAGTCATGTAGTGATTTATGTCCTCCAGATTCAGAGAAGCCATTTGTAGAATTCACTCACTAATAGGAGGGGAATTCAAGTACCTGTAGGCTCAGGAAGCCATAACAAGCATTTCTGAAGGGTTCATGGAGAGGAGAATAAAGTAGACTGAGCGCTATATGTAAGGGAAGCAGATATCCTCAGAGTAATATGTGGCGGAGTTGACACCATTTACTTGATGTCCCTACGTTTGTCTCATATCTAACCACAGGCAATAATGAAAATTGCACTTGTATATTTGACCTTATTAAAGAGTCCCATACAAAGCTGGCATTACACAGCTGATCTGCATCACTGGTGAAAAATCCTGACATCTGAGATTACATACAGGCTTCACCTGTACACTAGGAATGCTGCCATTCACCATTAGTATCTGAAGAAACCCAATGACCACATTACATCCAGGTTATTCCAGCTCTAGTGTTGCTAGAATCAGTGCACAATCATTACAGCCATGCAATCACCTGTGCGACAGCATTGACATCTCTGTATGGCTATGGACACCATTTGTTCAGTATTTCTCAGCATTTGTAAGCTAAGGCTTCTTTCACATTTCCATTTTTTGGCGTCCGCCAAAGTGTGAAAAAACGGATCCGTTTTGCCACAAACGGATGCTACCAGATCCTTTTTTTTGTACGGATCCGCTAAAGTTCTCTGGGAAAAAACGGATCCGCCAAAAAAAAAAAAAAAAAAAAAAAAAAAGGAAAAAAAAAGGCAGATCCATTTTTTTTTTTTTTTTTTAAATGGCGGATTTTGACGTACGTCAAAAAACAGAAGTGTGATACACCTCTAAACCAAGGTGAGGAACAAGCATAGGAAAAGGCATAATAGAAACAAGTGCACCAATTCTGCATGTTTGACCCTCTCCGGGTTTTGGCTTACAAATACTGACGTGAATTATTGACAAAATACTGATAGTGTGGCCAGAGCCTATATAGAAGGCTCCAGAGTCACATTTTTAATTTGTCATCATTACTTTGAGAAAGACAATTTAAAACTCCTGCATTCTAGAGTATTTTATTTTTTTTTTTTAAACTATGACAGCTTTATAGAAAAAAAATAAAAACCTGCCATTGCTTTTATGGAAATACTAATATGTGCACATTTAGGGTATGTTCCCATGGTCAGTGAACGCTGCGGGTTGGACGCTGTGTACATCTGCTGGGTCCAGATGTTACAGCATAGTGGATGGGGTTTCATGTCCACCCTGCGTGCTCTGACACCGATTTTTTGAGGAGACAGACATGTGGCGGGTCTTGCCAGACCGCAGCACGTCTTTATCTTGTGGAGACACGAGTCTCTGCAAGATAAATTTCGCCCATCCAATGTATTGGACGCGGTGATTCCACATGGTTCAAATAACACATGCAGAATCACCTGCATACAAAAGGGGGCAGCACTTTGAACGCAGTGGACATGTGCTGTGTCCAAAGCGCTGCCGTATCCTGACCGTGTGCACATACCCTTACTATACAAGAGACTTTTACTTTACTCATTTGCATTCCTCAGGCACAACAGATCATGCAGCCAGCCCCTTCATATACAGCACTGGTCACACGCTGCTGGGACCAGCACCAATATTGTGCGACCGGGGTACAGTTTGTGGCTTGCACATATAAGAATGAACCAAAAGATAACTTAGACAATACAAGCTTGTACAATGTACAGGCCTTCATAAAAAGGCGAGTGACCAAGAACAACAATGGGTGCTGCTGGGATTTCTAGCGACACAAAAGGAGCCCTCTGCAATAATAAAAAGGAGTCTGCGCTGTTAGAATCCAAGGTCTCCAAATTCAAGTGGTTAGCCTGGGTCAGATGTCCGTACTTTCCATTAGTATTTCTAAGCCACATCTGGAGTGAAAAGTAACAGAATGACGAGGAAAAAGCTAATATATTAAATACCTTCTTCTCCATGGTGTTCACTGTGGAAAATGAAATCCCTATATTAAGGGTCACCAATCTAACCCAAGAAGAGGTGCAAAACCGGCTAAATAAGATTAAAATGGATAAGTCTCCTTGCCTGGATGGCATACACCCACGAGAACTAAGATAACTTAAGCCCCCCGTCACACACAGCGATCTCGCTAGCGAGATCGCTGCAGAGTCACAAGTTTTGTGACACAACAGCGATCACAAGCGAGGTCGCTGTGTGAGACACTGACCAGCGACCGGCCCCCCTGCCGAGTAATGCTGATCGTCTAGGACATTTTTTTGATCGCTGGTCTCCTGCTGGCCAGCACACATCGCTGCGTGTGGCAGGAGGGAGACGAGCAATCTGGTAACCAAGGTAAACATCGGATGTTTACCTTGGTTACCAGCTCCCTGCACCAGCGCGCTGGTATGTAACGTACACTGCGAGTAACTAAGCAACGTGCGTCGCTTGTTACCCGCGTGTCGCTGTCCTGATAGCTGGTGAAGCTCTCTGTTTGGCAGCTCACCAGCGATCCCGACAAGGTCATTTCGTTGTCGGGATCGCTGGTGAGTCGCTATGTGTGACGGGGCCCTAAGTAATAGACAAGCCATTATTTAGGTTTAGGGACTCTATAGCGACGGGGTCTGTTCCACAGGACAGGTGCATTGAAAATGTGGTACCAATATTCAAAAAGGGCTCTTAAAGTGAACCTGGAAATTATAGGCCAGTAAGTCTAACCTCTATTGTTGGTAAAATATGTGAAGGGTTTCTGAGGGATGTTATTCTGGATTATCTCAATGAGAACAACTGTGTAACTCCATATCAGCATGGGTTTATGAGGAATCGCTCCTGTCAAACCAATCTAATCAGTTTTTATGAAGAGGTAAGCTATAGACTGGACCAAGGTGAGTCATTGGAAGTGGTATATCTTGATTTTTCCAAGGCGTTTGATACCGTGCCACACAAGAGGTTGGTACACAAAATGAGAATGCTGGGTCTGGGGGAAAATGTGTGTAAATGGGTAAGTAACTGACTTAGTGATAGAAAGCAGAGGGTGGTTATAAATGGTATATTCTCTAACTGGGTCACTGTGACCAGTGGGGTACCGCAGGGGTCGGTGTTGGGACCTCTTCTCTTCAACATATTTATTAATGATCTGGTAGAAGGTTTACACAGTAAAATATCGATATTTGCAGATGATACAAAACTATGTAAAGCAGTCAATACAAGAGATGATAGTATTCTGCTACAGATGGATCTGGATAAGTTGGAAACTTGGGCCGAAAGGTGGCAGATGTGGTTTAACAATGATAAATATAAGGTTATACACATGGGAAGATGGAATCCATATCACCATTACACACTGAACGGGAAACCACTGGGTAAATCTGACATGGAGAAGGACTTGGGGATCCTAGTTAATGATAAACTTACCTGGAGCAGCCAGTGCCAGGCAGCAGCTGCCAAGGCAAACAGGATCATGGGTTGCATTAAAAGAGGTCTGGATACACATGATGAATGCATTATACTGTCTCTGTACAAATCCCTGGTTAGACCGCACATGGAGTACTGTGTACAGTTTTGGGCACCGGTGCTCAGGAAGGATATAATGGGACTAGAGAGAGTACAAAGGAGGGCAACAAAATTAATAAAGGGGATGGGGGAACTACAATACCCAGAGAGATTAGCAAAATTAGGATTATTTAGTCTAGAAGAAAAAAAAAAAAAAAAAAAAAAAAAAAAAGATTGAAGGGCGATCTAATAACCATGTGTAAGTATATAAGGTGACAATACAAATTTCTCTCAGAGGATCTGTTTATACCAAGGAAGGTGACGTCACAAGGGGGCATTCTCTGCATCCTGAGGAAAGAAGGTTTTTCCACCAACATACAGTAGAAGAGGATTCTTTACTGTTAGGCAAGGAATTCCAGATTCTCACTGCCCTGAGGAGGTGGTGATGGCGGCGAACTCAGTCGAGGGATTCAAGAGAGGCCTCGATGACTTCCTGGAACGTAATATCGTATCTTACAGTTATTAGGTTCTTTAGAAGGACACAGACCTGGGGATTTATTCGGACGGAATATAGGCTGAACTGGATGGACAAATGTCTTTTTGGCCTTGCCAACAATGGAATGGAAATACTAACGCTTTGGCATTTACCTACTCCTGATTGTGGCTCAATGGTTTGAGGATACGCAGACAAGTGCCATATTGTGTCAATTAAAATGGTATTTCCCTTTAAGACCAATTCCTTGTAAGATTAGGCAGGTTAAGCAGGAGTGCACATGCAGAGTGAATCTACCGAAACTGTTACGTTTATAAGTACATAGATTACTTCTTTTGCATTCCTTACTGGCTTAATATCTGTATGGGCTTGTTCAGGTGATTTGCAAATAGGAAAGTGTCCTTTTAGCAATGGGCATATCTCTCTCTCTATATATATTCGTCTTATCATGTCTGTCTGTAACAGAAATACCGCGTCGCTGATTGGTCCCGGCCGGCCGGGACCAATCAGCGACGCAGGATTTCCATGACAGGTACTGTATGATAATGGGTATGGCGCCGGAGATCGCGATCTCCAGCGCCATACTTACCTCACCGGGAGGAGCGTTGCCGCGGCGCTTCTCTTCCTACGGTGACCAGGGGAGGAGGCTGGGGGAGGAGTGTGGCACTGACGCCAGAGTACGCGCATGCGCATAGCGCTATCCGGTGCCATTTTCCTGAAGACGCATTTGCAATGTGTCTTCAGGAAAATGGCGCCGGACAGAGCGGTGTGGGCATGCGCGTACTCCGGCGCCAGTGCCACACTCCTCCCCCAGCCTCCGGCAGAATGGGACAGTGCTGGACCACAGGAAAGATGGGCATGTATAAATTTTTTTTTTGTATATGTGCAGTTTCCTAGGGGTGAGGGGGGGACCATGCACACCATGAAAGGGGGGGCGAAGGGGACCATGCATACCACGAAAGGGGGGGGCGAGGGGGGTCCATGCATACCAGCAAAGGGGGGGGGGTGAGAGGACCATGCATACCAGGATTGGGGGTGCATTATTGAATTATTAAATCTTCATAAAAGAAACTACATACATATTCTAGAATACCCGATGCGTTAGAATTGAGCCACCATCTAGTGGTACTATAATCAGGTATAGAAAAAAAACTGTCCAAATACAAGAGGAGTTGAGCAAAGCACTAAGCAGGGATTTTTATGAGCAACCAGGAGAACTGGGAATACAGCGGAGTTGTAATTGGGAGCGGGCAAAACACAAGAATATAAAAAAATAAAACAGATCTCTTATTGCCTCATTAATACATCCATCCATGACTATGCAATTAACAATAACCAAATCTGACACGAATCGGTTCTCTGATGACTAAGGCCTAGTTTCGTACCAAGAGCTTAGACTAATAAGTTCCACAACAGGATGTGATAAAATATATATTTTTCTATAACTTATGATCTTGTATGAGATTATTGTATAAACGTGCCCATGATATGTACTGTAATGGCTGTGTCTAAGCATACTCCAGCTTCTGGCCAGGGGATGGAAACTAAGTATACAGATAGGACAGCACAGGATCATAGATAATTTTATTTTTAAAAACACATCCAATTGTGTAACTAATTTTTATTCCAAAAACTATGGATTTAAAAGTAATTAGCTTGTAAAACACCCTTTTCAATGAATTTGGTGCATGCCTCATGAGACAAGTTACTCCAGTTAAGGACTAGAGCAACATTTCTTGAGGTAAGAATCGCTGGCACAATTGAGGAATTTGATGGGTAGGCATAGCTGTGCCCCACACCAGCTCCTCCCATTTTTGCAGAGCTGCTTGAATCTGGTGTTAAAACATTACGAGTTGCTAAAATTTGGGGGAGACATCATGCTGAACAATAATTGTGACTTTCCAAAGTGTTTTAGAAGGGAAGATCAGCGTGCACTCGGTCAAAGTTACGAGGTGCTGGTGGAACAAGGTGTGGACCCTATGGTAAAAGGAGTACGAAATTCACCGCACACTTATTCCAGATATGCAGGGTTTCATTTCAAGTGCAAACATGCAAATAAAGAAAGCAATGGTGATGGAGGTTGGTGACAGATTTGACATTTCGATTCTTCTTGAGTATTTGTCACGATTACCGCTTTTCTAAAACAGTGCATGCCTATACTGAGGAAATTGTCTCTACAACTAGTGCCGTTGTATTGTATGATAGTGGAGGAGAGCAACGGAGGTGCTCCAGAGCCAAAACCCTCTTGCATCTGGCCGGGGCCTACCTGGTGAGGACACATTATGCCCAGTGGGCAAACAAGCCAGGACATGGAGGCTAGTATGAGTGTTCAGATGAGGGAAGCAGCATACGTTGGATGCATGTAGAGTACTTATATTTGTATACCATGTCATCATTAGGAGTGCCCAAATCATTTTCTACAAGAAAATCTCATAATTTGAATCCAGGGTTTTGTGGATTAAAGCTTCTTGGGCGCATTCCCCTAGGAGCACATTTGCCATCGGTTATAAGGATGAAAGTATTAATAGGTACATTAATTTGTAACCAACATGGACTCACCCGCATCCCTGCTCACACGTCACTGGTCGCTTTGGATTATGTTCACAGTCGTTAAGGTGAGACATGAGGTTGTCCAGTCGCACAATTGTGGTACAGCCAAAAACCGCGTTGTCACATGTGATCTGGAGCTTCGAGAGCATATTCCGCATGATGCGGGGGACCGGCCGGAGATGTGCTACTGTAACCACACTGCGATCCACGGGACAGGTCTGCTGCTGGGAGAACCACTGTGTGATGCAGGCATTGCAAAAGGCATGCTCACAATGAGGAGCCTGGGAGGAACAAGAAATCGGGATGAATACTAATGCATTTGCCATTAATACCCTAGACTAGGCAGTAAATATAGCCAAACATTACAGGAAAGGTGCAACAAATTACCCCCACCCTACATTTTTGTTGCCATGCACAGATGGCTGAAACATACAACAATGCCAGGTAGCCAAGACCAGGTGATAACCTTAAAGGGAATCTGTCACCTCTTTTTTGAGATATATAATGATATTCAATTGTGTGTCACATAAGGATTCTCTTAGTACTTTTGCTTCCCCCTGACCCCGCACCTTTCATGCATAAATACCTTTTTTATATCGGTTCAGATGTATGTAAACTGCCGCTGTCCGGTCCGCTGGGTGGGACTTATTCACCTGCTCCCCCCCTCCCCGTCTTGCTCTACGCATTTCTTCTTGGGATTTAGGTATGGTTTAGTGAATCCTGCTTTGAGCAGGGGTTGGACCAGATGGCCCAGGAGGTCCCTTCCAACTCTACGATTCTAGAATTCTAAAGTACACGTTTGCTTTTGGTGGTAATGGTTGCATTATATTGTGTCGTAAATTACCAACTACGTACACATTGGAATACACACATTTTTCTTTAATTTTTTGTCCATTTTGCCAACAAATCTAAAAAGGCAGTGACTATTTAGATGATGCAAGCATGCCAAAACATTTAACCAGTTCCCGACCTGTGACACAGCGTATGCGTCATGAAAGTCGGTGCCAATCCGACCCATGACGCATACCCTGTGTCATGAATTCAAAGCCCCCCTGCGGGTCGGGTGACCGGGGTCACTGAAAGGTCACCTGACCCACAGATACAGGGGGCGTCGCTTCGCCCCCACGTGGCTACGATCGCTCTGATTGGCTGTTAAAAGTGAAACAGCCAATCAGAGCGATAGTAATATTTCATCAATGAAAATTGATGAAATATTACAATCCAGCCATGGCCGATGCTGCTGTAGCATCGGACATGGCTGGAGACACCGATTCGACCCCCCCCCCCCCCCCCCCCCACCGGCGATCGCCCCCCCGCCACTGAATGATAGCGGCGATCTGCCGCCGCTGTCATCATCTGCCCCCCCTGCCATTCCCTCCGCGCCCTGCCAGCATCCGATAACCCCCTCACCCACTCTCACCGCCCCCGGCACCTTCTAAGTCCCCCCGTCGCTCCCGGTGTCCGGCGGGTCCGGTTCATGGGCGCCGCCATCTTAGAAAATGGCGGGCGCATGCGCAGTGCGCCCGCCCGAATCTGCCGACTGCAGATTCCATTATTTCATTTTGATCACTCTCACAGTGATCAAAATGAAATAAAAAGTAAATGAACCCCCCCGATTATTTAGAATTGGGGTTAGAATTGGGGTTAGAGTTGGGGTTAGAATTGGGGTTAGAATTGGGGTTAGAATTGAGGGGTTTCCACTGTTTAGGCACATCAGGGGGTCTCCAAACGCGATATGACACCATTGATTCCAGCCAATTTTGCATTCAAAAAGTCAAACGGTGCTCCCTCCATTTCGAGCCCCGACGTGTGCCCAAACAGTGGTTTACCCCAACATATGGGGTATCAGCATACTCAGGAAAAATTGCACAACAACTTTTGGGGACTCATTTCTCCTGTTACCCTTGGAAAAAAAAATTGGGGGCTAAAAAATTATTTTTGAGGAAAAAAATTTTTTCTTTTCACGGTTCTGCGTTATAAACTTCTGTGAAGCACTTGGGGGTTCAAAGTGCACATCACACATCTAGATACGTTCCTTGGGTGGTCTAGTTTCCAAAATGGGGTCACTTGTGGGGGGTTTCCACTGTTTAGGCACATCAGAGGCTCTGCAAACGTAACATGATGCCCGCAGACCATTCGATCAAGTCGGTATTTCAAAACGTCACTACTTCCCTTCCGAGCCCCGACGTGTGCCCAAACAGTGGTTCTTCCCCACATATGGGGTATCAGCGTACTCAGGACAAACTGGACAACAACTTTTGGGGTCCAATTTCTCCTGTTACCCTTGTGAAAAAAAAAAATTGCGTGCTAAAAATCATTTTTTTTTTAGGGAAAAAAATGATTTTTTATTTTCACGGCTCTGCGTTATAAACTTCTGTGAAGCACTTGGGGGTTCAAGGTGCACATCTCACATCTAGATAAATTCCATGGGGGGTCTAGTTTCCAAAATGGGGTCACTTGTGGGGGGTTTCTACTGTTTAGGCACACAGGGGCTCAGCAAATGTAACATGATGCCCGCAGACCATTCCATCAAAGTCAGCATTTCAAAATGTCACTACTTCCCTGCTGAGCCCCAACGTGTGCCCAAACAGTGGTTTCCCCCCCCACATATGGGGTACCAGCGTAGTCAGGACAAACTGGACAACAACTTATGGGGTCCAATTTATCCTGGTACCCTTGTGAAAATAAAAAATTGCCAACTAAAAAAATTTTTTTTAGGAAAAAAAAAAAGTTTTTATTTTCACTGCTCTGCATTATAAACTTCTATGAATCACCTGGGGGTTCAAAGTGCTCACTATACATCTAGATAAGTTCCTTAGGGGGTCTAGTTTCCAAAATGGGGTCATTTGTGGGGGAGCTCCAAAGTTTAAGCACACAGGGGCTCTCCAAACACGACATGGTGTCAGGTAACGATTGGAGCCAATTTTCATTTCAAAAAGCCAAATGGCGCTCATTCCCTTCTGCGCCCTGCCGTGCACCCAAACAGTGGCCCCCCCCATATATGAGGTACCAGCGTACTCAGGACAATCTGGACAACAACATTTGTGGTCCAATTTCTCCTGTTACCCTTGTGAAAATAAAAAATAGCATGCTAAAAAAATCATTTGAGGAAAAACAAATGATTTTTTATTTTCACTGCTCTATGTTATAAACTTTTGTGAAGCACTTGGGGGTTCAAAGTGCTCACTACACATCTAGATAAGTTCCTTAAGGGGTCTAGTTTCCAAAATGGTGTCACTTGTGGGGGAGCTCCAATGTTTAGGCACACAGGGGCTCTCCAAATGCGACATGGTGTCCGATAACGATTGGAGCTAATTTTCCATTCAAAAAGTTAAATGGCGCTCCTTCCCTTCCGGGCCCTGCCGTGCACCTAAACAGTGGTTTATGACCACATATGAGATATCGGTGTACTCAGGAGAAATTGCCCAACAAATTTTAGGATCCATTTTATCCTGTTGCCCATGTGAAAATGAAAAAATTGATGCTGAAAGAAAATTTGTGTTGGAAAAATTTAAATGTCCATTTTTTCCTTCCACATTGCTTTAGCTGCTGTGAAACACCTGAAGGGTTAATAATCTTCTTGAATGTGGTTTTGAGTAGCTTGAGGGGTGCAGTTTTTAGAATGGTGTCACTTTTGGGTATTTTCTGCCATATAGACCCCTCAAAGTGACTTCAGATGTGAGGTGGTCCCTAAAAAAAAATGTTTTTTTTTAAATTTTGTTGTAAAAATGAGAAATCACTGGTCAACTTTTAACCCTTATAACTTCCTAACAAAAATATTTTGCTTCCAAAATTGTGCTGATGTAAAGTAGACATGTGGGAAATGTTATTTAGTAACTATTTTGTGTCACAACTCTAGTTTAACAGAATAAAAATTCAAAATTTGAAAATAGCGAAATTTTTGCCAAATTTCTGATTTTTTCACAATTAAACGCAAAAATTATTGACCTAAATTTACCACTAACATGAAGCCCAATATGTCACGAAAAAAAAAAACAATCTCAGAATCGCTAGGATCCGTTCAAGCGTTCCAGAGTTATTACCTCATAAAGGGACACTGGTCAGAATTGCAAAAAATGGCCAGGTCATTAAGGTCAAAATAGGCTGGGTCATGAAGGGGTTAAAGAAAAGAAAAAAAAAAAAAAAAAAGAAAAGGGTTGTCCCCTTTCTGAAAGCCTATCATGGGCTGCAGTAGTTCTAAAAAAAAAAACAAGTAAATACCGCCCTCCCAGGAACAGAGCCGGCTCTCTGTCACTGTCCGGTCTCCGGTGTTTTCCTCAGTATAATTTAAAGGGAATTTGTCATTAAGTTTTTGCCATGCAATCTGAGAGCAGCGTGATGTAGTGACAGACCCCGATTCCAGCAATGTCTCACTTACTGGGCTGCTTGTTGCAATTTTGATACAATCCCTTTTGTTTGCTGCCTGCAGAAGTTTCAGGTCTCTGAATGCTGACACCACTGATTAGCAGCTGTGTACACTGTGCATAGGCAGAAAACTGTCAAAAACCTGGTGACAGATTCATGGGAGGCAGTATTAGCATCCCCCCCCCCCCCCCATTACATGGTTACCATGCTGTGGAGAAGATTAGACAAAAAATAAAACTCTGCATCAACATCTCAAAAAATGGATATAAAGAAATTAGAAGAAGAATGACTTCCAATAAAAGGTCATGGCATTCTGCCACCTCAGAGATGATGTTCTTATACTCATTTTAGGGAGGAGGTGTCAATCATGCTAATTGTTTCTATGGCTCCCATCCACATGCACCAGAGGGCTGTTTGTTGGGTCTGCCTGAAGACAACACATGGCAACACCATATGCGCAACTATTTACAAAATCCTATTTCTTGAAAGCAAAGCAATAGCTCTTAGGTGAATGCGAGAGACAAATCATTTACGCAATGGATAAGCTTAGCAAAACAAATTGTATATAGAAAACCTCTAGGAAGTGTGGGGCCTGTGGTGCGCTCCCCTTTAAATGCACATCCCCCTGCAACTTTAAGGTCTTGTTTGGTTTCGAGACTTAATGGAAGGTTGGGACAGAGACAACACGCTCAAGCCAAGTGTAGCCCAACAGCTTATTATGACAGATTTTTTTTTTTTTTTTTTAAGAATAATGGAAAGGAATTATCGCAAACCATAGACAATGTGTAACATAGTAATTTGACTAGCAAAAAAAAAACAAAAAAAAAAACCAAAAAACACACCTCTCACAGAGTATTGTATACCTTTATTTTTTTCTACAAGGAGTTCAATAAAATTAACTTAAGAAAAAAAAACATGCATAGAAGTGAGGAATACTGGCTCTGTGATATACAGCATCGGTATACTACACGCACCACTTCTCCACAGACATACAGATGTGTGAAAAAGTATTTGCCCCTTTCCTGCTTGCTTATTCTTTTGTAGGTTTATCACACTTAAAGGGAATCTGTCACCTTTTTTTGGACTATGAGCTGCAGGCATCAACATCAGGGGCTTATCTACAGTATTCTCTAATGCTGTAGATAAGCCCCCTATATAACGGGAAAGAGAAGAAAAAGGAGTTAGATTATACTCACCGAGGGGCAGTCCAGTCTGTCTGATGGGTGTTGCAGTCCGGCTCCTCCCATCTTCATACGATGCCGTCCTCTTCTTCCCTTCCTGTCGAGGCTCTGGCGCAGTGCTCTGCCCTGTTGAGGGCAGAGCAGAATACTGCAGTGCGCACGTGCCAGACCTCTCCCAACACCTGTGCACTGCAGGACGCTGCTCTGCCCTCAACAGGGCAGAGGGCAGAGCAGTGCACCTGCACCAGAGCCACAATAGGAAGGGAAGAAGAGGACGGCATTGTATGAAGATGGGAGGCGCCAGACGGGACGGTGACACCCATCGGACCGGACGCCAGGGTGAGTATAACTTAACTCGTTTTTCTTATCTTTCAGGTTACATCGGGGGCTTATCTACAGCATTACAGAATGCTGTAGATAAGCCCCTGATGTGGATGCCGGCAGCTCTTAGTCAAAAAAGGGTGACAGATTCCCTTTAAGTGTTTCAGATCACCAAACAAAATTTACATATTAAACAATGATAAACTGCAGTTTTTAAATTAAGGTCTTCATTATGAAGTTAAAAAGAAATCCAAAACCTAAGAAAGCCCTGTGTGAAAAACTGATGGCTGCCTCCCCCCACCTTTTAAACAAAGTAACTGGATCACCACATCTTTGGAAAGCGGAGTTCAAATTCGCTAGTCCCACCAGGCCAGATGACTGCCACACCTGTTCTCAATCAAGAAATCACAAATAGGACCTGCCTGACAAAGTCAAGTGGACCAAAAGATCCTCAAAAGCTAGAAATTCAAGGAGATTCTGGAACAAATGAGAAACAAAGTAATTGAGAAAAGATACTACTGTAGGTATGCACACTACACCAAAATAGTGAAAATGCAAAATATCCCTCTCTCCCCTTCTCGGAGAGCGGTTCCTTTAAAATTCTTCATTCGGCGGGTCCATCAAAAATACGGATCAGGTGGCATCCGTTCACATCAGTTAGGAACGGATCCGCTTTTCGCCTTTTTGGCGGATTTTGACTGACAAAAAAACTGAAGTGTGAAACAGGCCTAGACAATGAGGTAATATGGCTCATGAGGTAGGTCCCTAAACAAGAGGTCTATATAGACCAGGGGTGGGGAATCTTTTCTCTGCCAAGGGCCATCTGGATATTTATACCATCCTTCGGGGGCCGTACAAACTCCGCCCACAAATTACATCCTGACTCTGCCACCGGTTTCATGACTTAAATCTTTCATTGCATACCTTTCGATGTTCAGTAGTGAACACTGCGGGTGTGCGTTAACAGAGCAAGAAGAAATTAGTGAGCTTGTGGCAATCAAAATACAGCTCCCTGCCCAAGAAAGCGGTCCCTGAGAATCTGCTCGGGGGCCGGATAAAAGGTCATCGAGGGCCGTAAATGGCCCTGGGGCCTGAGGTTCCACCCCCCCTTGATATAGACCCTTAATGTGCAAAAATGCAGAAAACAAAAAACATGTGGAATGATGCAAAGAGACCACAAACCAAAGGGCTGGATATACAATGCTTACAATATAGCATCGATCCTAATAGCACTGAATGATAAAAAGGTGCAGAAAGCAAAAACAGCAGAGGTTGAAATAAGCAACCGGAGCGCAATAACCAGGCTGAAAAGCCCTAGTGCACCCATAGTTGGACAAATGCCTGCAAGAGCAGCCTCATATAGGTATATAATTACCCAAGTGCAGTTCCTTCATTGGACGTAATATTCCGTCCATGTGCCCTGGGCCCTAATTACCATGGACGGAATATTATGTCTAATGCGATCAGCGGCGCCCACGTGGTGAGCGCCGCTGATCGCGGCCGGGTGTCAGCCAATTATGATAGCTGACACCCGGCACAATGTGTCAGGGGCGGTCACGGACCGCCCCGACACGTTAACCCCTTGTACACCGCGATCAAACACGATCGCGGTGTACCGGGGGTTAAAGGGAAGCATCGGCAGGGAGGGGGCTCCCTCCGTGCTTCCCTGAGCCCCCCACGGCAGCGCAATGTGCAGCGCTGCTGCGGGGGGCTCCTTTCCTGCAGGTCCAATATGGCGGCGGGGACCTGCAGGAAGCTGGCTTCCTCAGTGCCTGCAAAGCGCAGGCAAGGAGGAAACCTGCACACTGCCTGTGACAGATTGCTGATCTGTCACAGCGATCTGTGATGTGACAGATCACCGATCACAGGACAGTTATGTCCCCTCTGGGACATTGTATAAAAATCGCTAAATAAATTCAAGAAAAAAAAAAATATTCCCCAATAAATTCATTTTTTGGAAACAAAATAAAAATACACATATTTGGTATCGCCGCGTCCGTAACGACCCACCCTATAAAACTGCCCCATTAGTTAACCCCTTAAGCGAACCCCTTAAATAAAAATAAAAAACAAAGCAAAAAATAATGATTTATTATCATACCACCGAACAAAAAGTGCAATAACGCGCAATCAAAAAGACGCATATAAATATCCATGGTACCGCTGAAAACGTCATTTTGTCCTGCAAAAAACGAGCCGCCACACAGCATCATCAGCGAAAAAATAAAAAAAGTTATAGCTCGCAGAATTAAGCGATGCAAAAATAATTTTATACAAAATAGTTTTCATTGCATAAAAGCGCCAAAACATAAAAAAAACTACATAAATGAGGCATCGCTGTAATTGTACTGACCCGAAGAATAAAACCGCTTTATCAATTTTATCGCACACAGAATGGCATAAACGCACCACCCAAAAGAAATTCATGAAACGCTGGTTTTTGTAACTTCTGCATTCCAAAAAACAAAATAAAAAGAGATCAAAAAAATGTCACGAGCCCGAAAATGGTACCAATAAAAACGTCAACTCGTCCCGCAAAAAATAAGACCTCACATGACTCGGTGGGTCAAAATATAGACAAATTATAGCTCTCAATATGTGGTGATGCAAAAACTATTTTTACAATAAAAAGCGTCTTTTAGCGTGTGACAGCTGCCAAACATAAAAACCGCCATAAATAGTAAATCAAACTCCCCGTTATCACCCCCTTAGTAAGGGAAAAATAATAAAATTAAAAAAAAAAGTATTTATTTACATTTTCCCATTAGGGTTAGGGCTAGGGTTAGGGCTGAGATTAGGGTTAGGGGTGGAGTTAGAATTGGGGGTTTCCACTATTTGCGCACATCAGGTGCTCTCCAAACGCAACATGGCGTCTGATCTCAATTCCAGCCAATTCTGCGTTGAAAAAGTCAAATGGTGGTCCTTCCCTTCCAAGCTCTGCCAGGCGACCAAACAGTGTTTTACCCACACATATGGGGTATCAGCCTACTCAGGACAAATTGCAAAACAACTTTTGGGGTCCAATTTCTCCTGTTGCCCTTAGGAAAATAAAAAATTGGGGGCAAAAATATTTGTGGAAAAAAAAAATGATTTTTTTATTTTCACACCTGGGCGTTATAAACTTCTGTGAAGCCCTTGGGGGTTCAAAGTGCTCACCACACATCTAGATAAGTTCCTTGGGGGGTCTAGTTTCCAAAATGGTGTCATTTGTGGGGGGGATTCCACTGTTTTGGTACATCGGGGGCTTTCCAAACGCGACATGGTGTCCGATCTCAATGCCAGCCAAAATCGTCAAATGGCGCTGCTTCCCTTCCGAGCTCTGCCATGCGCCCAAATAGTGGTCTACCCCCACATATGGGGTATCAGCGTACTCAGGACAAATTGCACAATAACTTTTAGGGTCCTGTTACCCTTGGGAAAATAAGAATTGGGGGTGAAAAGATCATTTTGTGGAAAAAAAAAGATTTTTTAATTGTACCGCTGTACGTTATAAACTTCTGTGAAGCCCTTGTGGGTTCAAAGTTCTCACCACATATCTAGATAAGTTCCTTGGGGGGTCTAGTTTCCAAAATGGGGTCACTTGTGGGGGGTTTCCACTGTTTAGGTACATCAGGGGCTCTCCAAACGTGACATGGCGTCCGATCTGAATTCCAGCCAATTTTGCATTGTAAAAATCAAACGGCGCTCCTTCCATTCTGAGCTCTGCCACGCACCTAAACAGTGGTTCCCCCCACATATCAGGTATCAGCGTACTCAGGACAAATTGCACAATAACTTTTGCAGTCCAATTACTCCTGTTACCCTTGGTAAAATAAAAAAAATTGAACCTGAAGTATTTGTTTTGTGAAAAAAAGTTAAATGTTCATTTTTTTTTTTTTTTAAATACTTAAAAAATTCCTGTGCAGCACTTGAAGGGTTAATAAACTCCTTGAATGTGGTTTTGAGCACCTTAAGGGGTGCAGTTTTTAGAATGGTGTCACTTTTGGGTATTTTCTATTATATAGACCCCTCAAAGTGGCTTCAAATGTGATGTGGTCGGTAAAAATAAAATGGTGTTGCAAAAATGAGAAGTCGCTGGTCAACTTTTAACCCTTATAACTTCCTAACAAAAAAAAATTTTGGTTCCAAAATTGTGCTGATGTAAAGCAAATATGTGGGAAATGTTACTTATTAAGATTTATGTGTGCCATATCTCTGTGATTTAAGGGCATAAAAGTTCAAAGGTGGAAAATTGAGAAATTTTGAAAATTTTCGCCAAAATTTCCATTTTTTTCACAAAAACGCAAGTTATATATACACATACACACATATACATACACACACATTATAATTTGTCGTAACTAACCGTATAGCTAGTATATAATAAAAAAATAAGAGAAAAAACAGTGAAAGATTATAATATAATGCAAAGATGATAGACATCACAGCAAACCACATGGACATGTTGGAATGGAGTGTGTATGCAGAATCAGTATGAAACACATTTACAGTAAAAAATAATTAAGTATAAAAAAAAAAATAAAAAAAAAAAATATAAAATGAACATGGAAAAATAAATAAAAATACGAAAGGAAAGATAGATGCAAAATTGATCCAATTGTAAAAAAACATGAAGAAATAACATCCTGTACATAAACAGATCGAATTAATAAGAAAAAAAAACAATCATGAAAATATGTTTATTATTGTAATCAAAACACTTGAGCACCACACAACTGCCCACAAAAACTAAAGGAAAAACATATTATAGCTGAAATTAAGTTACCAAGTCCAAACAGAAGTGACCACAAAAATAAGAAGTTTATGTGGTCAAAGACACCAGACCCTATTGCAACCAAAACAGCCAAAGAATATTTAGCCCATGCAAAGAAAATAGGGAGCCTAGGAAACCTCATGAGCCCATGACAAAAGTGGGAAAATAAAAATTGACATATTTGAATATTTGGTGTGAGATACAGGCCCTCCATAATAAGTGGCTGATATTCAAAGGCCCAAAACATAGGAAATGTCCAAGACTAATCCTGATCAGTACAAGTGTACCTAGATGTACATCTGACAGAATGAAGCATCATGGAATATTGTTTAATTTTGCCCAAAATGAGCCAGGACAGATCCATTTTCCCCCAGAATCCAATGAGAAGTTAAATTTGACCTAAACATCAGCAAGTACTTGAACAAGAGATATCCCATACATTGGGGGCTGAAAACTCCATTATCCAAGGAAGCCCTTGAACAGCAGCTCTTCATGGAGGCCTGTGGTACTTATACTGCTTTGGCGATAATGGCGCTACTTACGCTGACGAAGCCACACAGGATAGGGCCATACGCGTGGGGCCACTTCACCTGGCTTTGATTCACGATCTTGCCCATGTGGAACTGGTCTCAATAACTGCACTTGGGTAATTATATACCTATATGATGCTGCTCTTGCAGGCATTTGTCCTACTATGGGTGCACTAGGGCTTTTTAGCCTGGTTATTGCACACCGATTGCTCATTTTAGCCTCGGCTGTTTTTGCTTTCTGCACCTTTTTATCATTCAGTGCTATTAGGATCGATGCTATATTGTAAGCATTGTATTTCCAGCCCTTTGGTTTGTGGTCTCTTTGCATCATTCCACATGTTTTTTGCTTTCTGCATTTTTTCACATTAAGGCTATGTGCCCACGTCCGGAATTCCGCAACTCCCTGCCACGGGAAATATGCAAAAAATCCGCATGCGTAATTCCCGCGAAAAACAAGCGTTTTGCAAGTGATCTGTAGAATCGCTTGGAAAACTGATTGACGAGTGCGGCCAACCTGTCAAACAGTGTTTGACAAGTGACCAACTTTTCACTATTGAGGCTGCCTATGCAGCATCAGTAGTAAAAAGATCTAAAAGTTTAAGAGAATAAAAAAAAAAAACAAACAAAAAAACAAAAAAAAACAAACAAACAAAAAAAAAAAAAAAAAACACACAACACGCTATTCTCACCTTCCGGCGTCCCACACAGAGTCCCCAGGCCTCAGCGATGCTCCCGGCAAGTCCCGTTCCCAGCAATGCCTTGCGACAATGACCTTTGATGATGTAGCGGTCTCGCGAGACCGTTACATCAAACATCATTGTCGCAAGGCATCGCTGGGAACGGGACTTGCCGGGAGCATCGCTGAGGCCTGGGGACGCTGCAAGGTGAGAATAACATGATTTTTTATTTTAATTGTATTTATTACAGGGATATGGTACCCAGAACCTGGAGGAAAATCTCCTCTCCTCCAGACCGTGGGTACCATCCGCACATTTTCCTCTTACTTTGCGCATGGTGGGCATAGCCACACGCGGAAAGTAATCAATCCATAGGATCAATGCATTCCTATGTGTGCGGAATTCCCGTGATTCCCGTGATTCTGCAAAAAGAATGAGCATGCTGCGTTTTTTTCCGCAATGCGATTCCGCCACGGAAAAATACGCAGCATTAGCACAGCATGTGTGGAATGCCATTGAATTCAATGGGTTGCTTATTTTATGCATTTTTGCGGCGAAAAAATGCAGCAAAAACGCAAAAAATCCACAGGAATTCCAGACGTGTGCACATACCCTAAGGGTCCATATAGACCTCCTTTAAGGACCTACAACCTCATGAGCCATATTACCTCATTGTCTATTGTTTACATGCAGTACCATGTTTTACATGTATCATGTCTGTATATTTGGGGCAAGATATTCTGAGTGATGAAGCCACATGGTTTTAATAATGTTTTAAATTTCACTTGTTTGTCATTATGTGCCAATAAAGATTGACTTTTTCACCATTTACGTGTAGTGTGCATATCTACAGTAGTACCTTTTCTCACTTTTTTGTTGCTCAATTTCGTTACTACAGATTTGCACCTCCCTATATTTATTAATCTATTTGTAGTGCACCTGGCTTTTTCCAAATACAAGAGTAATTGAGATCCATCAGCCTGGAAAAGGTTATACAGCCATTTCTAAAGCTTTGGGAATCCAGCGAATCGCAGTGAGCCATTATTCACAAATGCCGAAACCATGGAACAGTGGTGAACCTTACCAGGAGTGGCTGGCTGACTCCAAAATTACCACAAGAGTGCAGCAACGACTCATTCAAGAGGTCCCAAAAGACCCCACAACAAAATACAAAGAATTGCAGGACTTACTTGCCTCAGTTAAGGTCAATGTTCATGACTCCACCATAAGATAGAGACTAGACAAAAATGGCCTGCATGGCAGAGTTCCAAGATGAAGACCGCTGCTGAGCAATATGAACATTAAGGCCAGTTTTGTCAGAAAGCATCTTAATTATCCAGAAGAGTTTGGGAGAATACTCTGGACTGACAAGACAAAAGTTGAACTTTTTGGAATGTGTATATACCCAACTTCATCTGGCGTAGAAGTAACACAGCATTTTAGAAAAGGAACATCATACCAACACTAAAATATGATGGTGGCAGTGTGATAGTCTTGGGCTGCTTCAGGACCTGGATGACTTGCTGTAGTAAATGGAAGCATAAATTCTGCTAACAAAAAAAATACTGAAGGAGAATGTCCAGCCATCATTTGAAACCTCAAGCACACTTGGGTTATGCAGCAGGAAAATAATCCAAACCACACCAGCAAATCCACCTCCGAATGGCTTAAGAAAATATAGTTGCCAGTTATCACAAACCCTTGATTGCAGTTGTTGCTGCCAAGGGTGGCCAAAGCAGTTATTAGGTTTAGGGGGCAATCACTTTCACACAGGGCTCTGTAGATTTGGATTTTTTTTTACCTTAAAAGGGGTTTCCCACGAACAAACGTACATTTTAAATCAATACATCTTGGAATAATAATTTCCACAATTGGATGTGTTTAACCCCTTAGTGTCTGGGCCAAAAAATTTTTAAATCTGACCAGTGTCACTTTGTGGTAGTATCTCTGGAACGCTTCAACAGATAATGATTTTGAGACGGTTATTTGTGACATGTTGTACTTGATGTTAATTGTAAAATTCTATACGTTTTGTGTTCATTTGAAAAAAAAAATCAGAAATTTGACAAAAATGTAAAAAATGTTGCAATTTTTAATCTTTGAATGATTAGCTTTAATCCAGATAGTCATACCACACAAACATTCATAAACATTTTTGAAAATGCCTGCTTTACATCAGCACCATTTGTAAAATGTTCTTTTATTTTGTTTGCCTTTTAGGAGGTTTACAAATTTAGCAGTAATTTTTCATTTTTTCTGTTCCAATTTTTTTTTATTAAATTTTAAAATGTTTATGAGGGAGGGGGGAGTAGGGTACAGAACAAAGACAAGGGGATTAGGGTAGGGAGAACAAATCCCTGTAAAGACAGGGATATCCCCACAAAGTGGGGAAATAGACAGGCAAACAAACTGTACATACAATGCAGTAGTTCCAAAGCAAAATATGAAATATCAATAATACACAAGTCAATTGTTGCTTAAATACAAACCTGTAGGAAGAAAGGTTAAAAGACAATGACAAATTCAAAAATCATTATACTTATATAATAGCCGTAAGAAAAAGCAGTACACATATTGTGCTTTAAAAAGATCAATACACTTATGCTCCTAATACTTGAAAGCCTGTCCGGAACATACTGTGATGTCCCCAAGACTGAGTGGAGGCCAAAACAATTGGTTCAATCAAAAACTGTAAAGTGGAAATATTTATTCAGACTTATATAATCTAGATTACTCAACGACAAATGAAATCAGAATTGAAATTGGGTTCCTTACAAAAAAAACCCCGAAAAACTAAAGAGGATGGAAAAATTTAGTTTCAGCCGTTTGATTAAAAAAAAAAAAAAAAAAAAAACACAAACACAAAAAGACAAAAACAAAAATGTAACTAACAGTTAAATAGTTCCTTCAGCCGAGACGAAGATCCGATTTCAAAGTGGAAGAAGGTCTGTGAGAAGCCTTGGAGGACATTATTCCAATGCATTCAAGAAAGTCATTCCCCTCATCCGGGGTACAGATAGGAGCCAATCACAATGCGTATTTCACCTGAAGAGTGGATGATTAAGTCCAGGTGTAAGGAATCTCTGCGCGTCGGAGTTCACCAGTAGTATGGGAAAAATGCTTTCCTTTTCGGTAAAGTGTCCTTTGAAAGATCCTTGAGGAAAATCAGATGACTATTTTGAAGACAGGAATCTTGGATCTTTGGAGATACCCATCAAAGTGTTTCTCAGCCAATTGGGGTAAAAATATACTATAGTGTCTCTTGCTAAATCATGAGGGAGAGAGGATGGCCTGCGAATCCTAAAAACCCTTTCAATCAGACACTTCCCATTGATGTCAGGGAACAAATGAGAGATCATTGACAATATGTATGTAGTCCTTCAGTTGGGGAGCCTGAATTGACTCTGGAATCCCTCTGATCTTCACATTATTTTTTCTTCTAAAGTCTTCAAAGTTGGCCATATTAATTTTGAGAGAAGTAATGTCTTTTTGTAATTTATCCAGGGAATCTGAAAATGCAGGAAGGATCTGTGGCTGACTTGAATCTAGAATCTCGTGATTTCTAAGAGATTCGGGTATTTTTTGGTCTTCTGTGGTGTTAGCGTAATCCTTCGTAGAATTCGGGTAGGAGTCGTCGGTTAAACGCATCAGGGTATCTTTGAAGAGGTCTTTCACAAACACTTCAGATGGTTTAGATTTATTTTGTACCTTAAACGGATTTCCCTGAAGGGTAGGAGTCCCCATAGAGGCGAGTCCAAAAAAGCTTTGCACAAACTGACCATAAAACCTTCAAATAGGTTAGTCATCCGAGGTGGGAATGGCATCTAGTAATAATGTATTTATCTCACTTTTAGTTCCCCACTCTGAAGAGCAGCTTGATGACAGAGGTTCATCCGATGCCTCATCACTGAGAGAATCGCTCCCAAGTTCATCATATAAATCATCCTCCGCAATAAATGCCTCCGAACAAAAACTGTCAAAATTGTTTGACAAGCCATTTTTATCTGAGTGTCCCAATTTGATCTCCTTTGTTATCTTTATCATTATAGGATGACCCAAAAGACTCCAGACCACCATCATTATACAGATGATTAGCACCTTTCATCCATGATCCCTCTACGTTGTTCTGGTGCACTTCCCCTTTAAATTTAGGGATAAGAGTAGAGGGACTGGGAAACAAGCAGTAACCCCTGTATAAATATTATGTTCATATAACCCTTTCCCATCGGCGTCAGCTGTGTCCCGGCACCCTGACCCGGAGCGCTCCTCCGCTGTGCTGCCCGCTCTACATCACTGTGGTTTCTCCTCCCGGCTTGGTCTGACTCTGCAGGTGCCACCGCGCTGCTCCCCTGCTCCATCTTCACAGTCTTCTCAGTGTGCAGCCGCAGGGCTGTCAGAGAAACCGCGTGTCATGTCCGCCATGTCTGTTGTCTCTGAAGAACTCCTGGAGCGATGTGCATGCGCATATCTTGTCTGCTATTCTGCTCGTTCCCTAGAGCAGTGTGCACACTCACCTCATGTCTGAGCTGCAGGATGCCTGCGTTTCTGCTCTGTCTTCTGTGATCTTCTTGTCATGTCTAGAATCTCTGATCAGGTGTCCCTGTCTGGATCCTGCACTGTCTGGTTCTGCAATCATCTTGTCATGTCTGGAACGCTGATCATGTGACCTTTACTAGGATCCTGCACTGTCTGGTTTGGGTAATCATCTAGTCATGTCTAGAACTCTGATCATGTGACCTGTCTAGGTTTCAGCACTGATTCTGCTGTCGTCTCATGTCTGGAACTCTGATCATGTGACTACGCTCTGTTATCCTGTGGATCTGAACCTGGAAGTGCTCCCCTGGTCCTGACCTGGAAGAGGAGGTGCTATGCCCTATATCAGGCCGCCCCTTCCTATGCTCAGGGCCTGAGTATTGTGTTGTGTCCCTGCATGGCTACTTGGTCTGTGGGGCGCTCCCTCTATTCTGTGCCCTTGCACTCTGCTCTGTCGTGCATCTCTGCACACGCTCCGTGCTTGTATTCCGTCTCTGGTCTTGTGTCTTGTCTAGTGTTTGTCCTTCGTGCCATGTTTTGTTCCTGCTCTGCTTTGCCTTGTAGTCCTTGTTTGCTCTGTTTGTTCCGTGTTTCTGTCCTCGTGTCATGTCTCGCTCTGCTTTGTGGCTTCAGGTATCCTGCCTGTCTCTGGCGTGTCCTTACACGTGCAGGCCTCCGTCTCTGCACCCTGCCCTGACGTGTCTCCCTACACGTGCAGGCCTCTGTCTGTCGTGTCTCTACACGTGCAGGCCTCGCTCTGTACTTTGTCTAGTCCCAAGGTCCTCCCTTGGCCCGGTTCTGGGCTTCGGCCTACGCTCCGCTGCTAGACTGTCCCTGGCATGCTCAGGTCTCTGCCTCGTTCTTTGTCTTGTCCCTGTTTCGTGCGCTCTTGCACATTTCGTACTAGGCTTTGCCATGCTGTTTCGCATGTGGCTCTGTCCTGCACCCTTTGCCTAGCCCTGCCTTGTGGCTCCGTGCACGTGCCTAGTTGCCTGTGCCTGCCTCAGCCGTGCCGCCTCTAGCCATGCTCGCTTGTGTGCCCCAGCCGTGCCCCGTCCAGTGCTATAGTGGTCTGGCTGCGTGGCCCCGCCTCTAGTCGTGCCCGCTTGCAACTGCCATCGTCGGTACCACCTGCCGATGCTCCCAGTCGTGGTCTCTGTGCTTCCTTGCACTCAGCCTTTTCGTGCTACTCTTGCACAAAGCCTTTGTCTCTTCTGCTCTTCTCTGTTCTAGTTTGCCTGCCGGATTCCATAACCAGCCAACCGCTGCCAGAGGTCCGGACCTAGATGACTGCGGCCTGATGTCCGGAGCTGATGTCCGTAGCCAGATACCTGGACCCTGTCGGTCGATGCCAGCATTTGGATTCCGATGCCACCGTACTCTGTGCCTCTCCCTGCCATGCCCCTTGGCATGCGCAGGCCACCGTCCTGTGAACCTGACCCATCCCTGGCATGCCCCTTGGCATGCGCAGGCCACAGTCATGTGAACCTGACCCGTCCCTGGCATGCCCCTTGGCATGCGCAGGTCTGTTCTGTGAACCTGATCCTGGCGTGTCCGTTGACACGCACCATGTCACTAACTCTAATCTTGTTTCCTTGCATGGAACCCTGGCTGACTTCTGGATGTCCGGATCCTGACGATCATCCTCTGAGCTACAGACCCTGATGCCCTGGTTGATCGTGGACTGTTGTTCAGAGTCCGATGTCCGCGTACCATCTGCACGTTCCATGCTTGGACCCCGGCGTGCCATTGTACGCACCCTGTTCCACGAACTCTGTGTTCACGTTTGCTCCTGTTGCACCCTGAAGAGTTCCTCAAGTCTTGGACCTCGGCGTGCTCTTGCACGCACCTTGCCTTATGTTCTGTGTGTCCACATTTTGCAAAATTAGGAAGGGGAAAGGGAAATTTGTGCTCACCAAAATAGTCCTGTAAGCCGGTCGTGCCTAGGGATCAAATGGCTGACCACCATGTGTTGCAAACATGAAGAGAGAAGGAAGATCCGGCACTGGAGACTTGATAAAATCCACGATAAGTTTTATTCACATAATTTCATGATAAAACCATAAAGGGGAAAACAGACCCCCACGCCTGACGCGTTTCGAACCTTACACCAGGTTCTCCCCACGCGCTGATGCAGGGAGCTGTAACTAAGGTACACATCTGGTTTCTAAGGGACGTGCGTCACTTAGAAACCCGATGTGTACCTTAGTTACCAGCTCCCTGCATCAGCGCGCTGGTAACTAAGGTACACAGAGGGTTTCTAGGCACCGCACGGTGCTTAGAAACCCTGCATTTACCCTAGTTACCAGCTGATCGCTGGTCTCCCGCCTGTCACACGCAGCGATGCGAGGGCCAGCGGGAGACCAGCGATCAGAGAAATGTCCAGGGCTTTCCAAGAGCGATCAGCGATACTCGGCAGGGGGGCTGATCGCTGTCACTCACAGCAATCTCGCTGGTGAGATTGCTGTTGCGTCACACAACTTGTGACTCAGCAGCAATCTCGCTAGCGAGATCGCCATGTGTGACGGGGCCCTTACTCGTCGATGTCACTCCATTCCTCTTCTGTCCCGGGCCTTGCTGTTTTCACCTTCTTCCTCCCTGCAGGCAGTGAGGATTTGTCAGCAACTTTTGCAGACCTCTTTCTCTGCTCCATGAAAGGCTTTTTTCTTGCGTAATTCGCAGCAATCTTCCTATTTTCCATTCGAGGCATATTCTTTTAGCTTTTATAGGGGTTTTACACATAGCGATATCGCTAGCAATATCGCTAAAACGTCACTGATTTTGTGACGTTATAGCGATATCGCTATGTGTGATACTTACCTCCGACCGGCTCCCCCGCTGTCTGTCGCTCATCGCGCGAGATTGGGCAGCTCCATTTCTCGTCGTCTGCTTCCTGCTGGGCTTCCTGCTGTGGGAGATGAGCGACGCGTGGAGGCGGGCGGGCGGATGTCAGGATCACTGTGTGTGAAAGGCGAGTATCGTGCGCTGCTGCATCATTGTGAGATCTTCCTATGTGGAAGCTCACTAGCGATCATTTAGCAATGCACCAGTGATCCTGACCGGGTCGTATCGCTGGTGCATCGCTAAATGTAAAAGGGCCTTTAGTCCAAAAAAAGTCCACTTCAGTATGCTTTTAGCCGCTTATTTAGGGGAAGTTGCAGGAGCTCCAGAGAAGCACGTCTGCTCCCTTCCCCTGCAAACCACGCCTCCCATTTTTGATTTTTTCAAGAAAATTTACAAGACTTATTTTTGAAGGACCTATTCAGGGTTTGAAGTGACCTAGTCCTAGATGTTGGAAAACCTCCAAAAGTGACACCATTTTAAAAACAGCACCCTTCAACATATTGAAAACTGCTGTCAGGTATTTTAATTAACCCTTCAGGTGATGTTAAGGAATGAATGCAGAAGTTAGTGATAGTTAAGTGGTAAAAATACGCTTTTTCATTCTTGTCATGCCACTTTGAACAGGCCACTGTAGCCGGCAGACATCAGGACCACACAATCATGATCTCAGGGTGCCGATGGGGATAAAGAGGGAGAAGCCACACTCTTTAAAACATTTATATGATGTAGTCGCTATTGACAGCAGTATCTAAGGGGTTAAACAGGTATGGATGGTGCCAACACTGACAGGCTGATGCAGTAAGTTGTCAGCTATAGTGTACAGCCGACAGCTGCTGGATTGTCACCTGTATGGGGATGCTAGTCTCACATCAGGTCAGTAAAAAGATGTATTGGCGGTCATTAAGGGGTTAAATAAAGTGTTCCTGTGCTGAGAAACTTATAAATGCGTCCCTGCTGTGTACTGTGTAATGGCTGTGTCTGACCGTACAGGGACATGGTCTGATCATACAACAGCTCCTGGACAGGGGGAAAAGCAAAAGAATATACAGACATTACAGCAGGGGATCACAGCTGATTTTTGGGAGGAACAAAAATTCCACTGTCTGTTTTTAAACAATGTTTTACCTCAAAGAAAGAAAAAAATGTGCAATCCCCTGCTGTAATGTCTGTATAATATTTTGCGTTCTCCCCTGCCTAGGAGCTGTGGTATGATCAGACTGTACCACCCTTGGGCTGTTGGAGGGAGATAAAACATTCTGCCAAGTGTGGGTGCCAGGTTATGAAGACTATTTAACCCCATAGCTGCAGATTAACCACGGTTTTCAGGTTCCCTTTGCAGTGGAAAGAGTTATGGAATGATTCTTTTTACATAACAAAACTGGCATTTTTTTTTTTTATTTTTTTTTTTAGGCGTGTAGACTTTTTATATCCACTGCACATACAAGTGTAGAGGAAAGATTTGGTACTTTAAGGAGGAAACGCTTGAGAAATGGAAGCCATTTCCTGCCAGACTGGAATGGAAAAATAAACACTTGAGCTGTCCAAATTCTCCTTGTGAAATATTTCTAAACATAGCTCCAGATTCCCTAAAAAAAGATGGATTTATAGAGCTGATTACTAGATGCCGTATGCAGTTCTTGAAAGTGTGACCCACATCCACACAGCTTCTAATATCCTACGCCCATTGGGATGGGTCTGATGAGAGTTTTGTTACAGAGGGTCTAATACTTTGACTACTTCAGAAATTGCTCAAACAAGTCTTCTGCTGTGCTTGTGCATGTAAAGAGCACTGTCAATGACATTTTACAGGAGCACCTCCTACCACCACCACAAGCAAACTACTAAGGCCTCTTTCACAGTTTTTTTTTTTTTTTTTTTTTTTAGAAACAGTCGCAATCCATCAAAGTGTGTAAAAAAACTGATCCAGCGCAGACTGTAAAAACTGATGCACCAGATCCGTCGCAGCATCTGAAAGAGAGCGCGAGCGAAAGAAAGAGCGCGAGCGAAAGAAAGAGCACGAGCGAAAGATTTTTTTTCTGTGCCAGAATGGAATAAATGTGCAAAACGTTTTGTGTACGTCAAAAAGTTGGGACAGCGACGGATCCTGCGCCCATAGGCTTCCATTATAGTCAATGACGGACGGCGCTGGATCCGTCGCTGCCCGACTTTTTGACTTAGGCCTGTTTCACACTTCCGTTTTTTCAAATCCGTCAAAATCCGTTGGTTTCCGTAAAAAAACGGATCCGCCATTTTTTTTTTTAAAAACGGATCCGTTTGCATCAGTTTCCGTCAAAAAAACGGAAACGGATCCGTTTGGCGGACACAAAAACGGAAGTGTGAAACAGGCCTTACACAAAAAAATGTTCCTTTGTGCATAGTCTCCTGCTGACGGACAAAGACTTTCCAACGGATCTGTCGAACGACGGATGAAACGTGCGGCCATCAGTTGCAAACCGTCGCTAATACAAGTCTATGAGAAAAAAACGAATCCAGCGGCATCAGTCACTGGATCCTTTTTAAAAAAAAAAAAAAAAAAAAAAAAAGACAGATTGTGACTGATGGCAAAAAGCTGATGTGTGAAAGAGGCATTAAGTGGACATACAATATGTTGGATATCCTCAGAAAATAAGTAAATCGTATTGAACAGAAAACACACAAATGCATGACAATACTGAGACCTCCACTAGTTGCAGTGTATTGCACTGTATGGGCCATACATTGACATTTGTAATACAACACATGGTAACTGATGCAACATGTTGCCAAAAGCAAAAGCAGAGGAAAAAAAAACCTTGACGGGGAGTTGAAAGGTACACACTTTTGGCAAGTAGAGCCCTGTGGCTTTATCAGAAGTAGACTTCTCGTGAAAATCAGTATAGCTTTTACAATAAGCCTCCGTAGACATTTACACTCACATACCCAATACAGAGCTGTATGCAGAGAGGAGCTAAGAGAAATTGTATGCAATGCTTCGTGCCAATCCGGTCCAGATTGTCATTTATCTTCACCGCACAAATGATTGTAAGGCTGAAGAGCAGATATATTGACAAGACAGATCATATAGAAGGATCACTGCACATCATCCATATGAAATGAAGAGATTTCTCTTTTTGCAGGATTGGTTAAACACTTACTTGAACTGGCTCCTCCAAAACCCCACTGCAAATGGGGCAGATAAGATCTTCATCCACATCACCCTGGAAGCGCGTTACATCATACCCCATCGCTCATCACCGAAACTAAACTCTGTAAAGATAAATTGAATTTCAGAATCTGTGCAGTTCTACTCTGAATCATAATAAACCTGGATTATATAAACAAGCTATCCCTAAAAGGAGGTTTCTTATCTGATAGGCATTATTCGTTAGTCACATCACTGCTCCAATGGTCCTGTAGGGAAGTTGTCATGGCCATCATTCGCATGACAGATGCAGCCAATCAGAAGCCTCAGCGGTCACAACAGCTTGTATGGCACATGATTGCTGAGGTCATGTGAGGGCACAGTGGGACTTTAAACTGTGTTCCAAATTATTATGCAAAAAGAGTTTAGGAGTGATAAGGTTAGAATTTTTTTGTTTGTCATTTAAACTCATTGATGGTGATGTGTGTCCGGGCTCTTTATATCACTGAAAGCAATTGCAGAAACCTGTGCAAATTAGTTTGGCAGGTGTGTCCAAATAAAGGCAAGACTACTTAAGAAGGCTGTTCCACATTATTAAGCAGCCTACATTTTTTGACAAACTGGGAAAGAAAAAGGATTTGTCGGCTGCTGAGAAGCCACAAATTGTGGAGTATTCAGGTCAAGGCATGACTAACTACAATCAACACTGCCAAGACACTTCATCGTGATCATCGCACAATCAAGAAGTATGTAGCTGATTCCCAGCACACACGTGTGCAGGCTGATAAGGAAAAATTGAGGACTCTTTCCAACAGGCAATTGCGTCAGGTTAAAAGAGCAGCTGCAAAAATGCCTTGTCATAGCAGCAGACAAGTTTTTGAAGCTGCTGGTGCCTCCAACGTCCCCCGAACAACAAGATGCAGGGTCCTTCAGAGGTTTGCAGCTGTGCATAAGCCATCCTGTCGACCACCTCTATCCACTGCACACAAGCAGAAACGGCTCCAGTGGGCCAAACGATACATGAAGACTGACTTCCAAACTGTTTTGTTCACCGATGAGTGCCGTGCAATGCTCGATGGTCCAGATGGATGGAGTGGAGGATGGCTGGTTGATGGCCACCCCATGAAAACATGGCTAAGGCGCCAACAAGGAGGTGGAGTAATGTTTTGGGCTGGAATCATGGGGAGAGAGATTGTTGGCCCCTTTAGGATCCCTGAAGGGGTAAAGATGAACTCCATAATCTATGTGGAGTTTCTAAAACAGCACTTCCTGCCATGGTTCAAGAGGAAGAACCGTGCTTTCTGCAGCAAGATCATTTTCATGCATGATAATGCACCGTCTCATGCTGCAAATAACAGATCTGCATATCTGGCTGCTATGGGCATAAAAGAGGACAAACTTATGGTGTGGCCACCATCTTCCCCTGACCTCAACCCACATTGAGAACCTCTGGAGCATCATCAAAAGCAGTGTCTATGATGGCGAGAGGCAGTTCACATCTAAGCAATAGCTCTGGGAGGGTATTCTGTCCACATGCAAAACAATTGAAGCACAAACCATCCAAAAACTGACAAATTCAATTGAGGAGAGAGTTCAGAAGCTTCTTTCGAACAAGGGGTCCTATGTGCAAATGTAACATCACCTAGAATAAAGTTTTGACTTGAAAACTGTTTGATTTCATTTTGTAATAAGCTGACAATGCTTATAATTTCACAATTGACCATTTTTTTGTACAAAATAAAGGTTGAAAACTCTGCTGTGCATAATAATTTGGAACATGCATTTTGAGTGTTTCTTATTTTTAAAAATATACTGTTTTCATAGGCAGTACGAGGGCGGAAGAAGTCATCATCGCTGCGTTTGACAGTAAGTATCGACCGCTGCTGCATCGCTCGTGAGATCTGCCTGTTTGGCAGATCACTAGCGACCCTGACCGGGTCATATTGTGGTCGGGATCGCTGGTGCATCGCTAAATGTAACGGGGCCTTAAGCCTTCCTTTTGAACACTGAGGTGGACCACTTAGGTGTCTTTGTCCTAAAAGACAGTATATGAAAGTAACCCTGTAGTATTGTGACCTAGGGCAAGTAACATGACCTAATATGCTTTACTCACATGATCAAAGGATGGCTTTAAGGCAGGGTTCCCCAACTCCAGTCCTCAAGGCCCACCAACAGGTCATGTTTTCAGGAATTCCTTGTATTGCACAGGTGAAGCAATTATCACCTGAGCAATACTAAAGGAAATCCTGAAAACATGATCTGTTTGTGGGCCTTGAGGACTGGAGTTGGGGAACCCTGCTTTAAGTGCTGGATGTTAGAATGGCTAGCACTTAATAGTAAGGCAGGAATGCTGCAGCTGTCCCTCACCCTTAAGTAGTCCGCTTTACCCGGCTTCAGGACTTTGATTCATCAGCCTTCCGAACCCCAGCTGCTGCCAATTCCGAGAGAGAGAGAGAGAGAGAGAGAGAGAGAGAGATATATAGAGAGAGAGAGAGAGATAGAGAGAGATATATAGAGAGATATATATAGAGAGAGAGGGAGAGAGAGAGAGAGATATATATAGAGAGAGAGGGAGAGAGAGAGAGAGATATATATATATATAGAGAGAGAGGGAGAGAGAGAGGGAGAGAGAGAGGGAGAGAGAGAGGGAGAGAGAGAGGGAGAGAGAGAGGGAGAGAGAGAGGGAGAGAGAGAGAGAGGGAGAGAGAGAGGGAGAGAGAGAGAGAGAGGGAGAGAGAGAGAGAGAGAGAGAGGGAGAGAGAGAGAGAGAGGGAGAGGGAGAGAGAGAGAGAGAGAGAGAGAGAGAGAGGGAGAGAGAGAGGGAGAGAGAGAGGGAGAGGGAGAGAGAGAGAGAGAGAGAGAGAGAGAGAGGGAGGGAGAGAGAGAGAGTCTGGCACCCAGAAAGACTTTCAGGTTAAATGAGTGTCTGGAGGATCCGCCAGAGGAAAAAACGTTGCAAGCTCCGTTTTGAAATCTTTGAGGATGGTGACGGACAGCAACTTCTGGCGGATCCGCCACAAAAAACGGATGCAACGGACGGCAATCCGTCACAATCCGCCAATAATGTAAGTCAATGGGGAAAAAAAACAGATCCTCAAAACAAAATTGCGTTGTTTTTTTTTTTCAAAACCTGGCGGATTGTGACTGATTGTAAAAAACTGAAGTGTGAAAGAGGCCTTAGTCTATGCCTGATGAAGAGACCCGAGTAGTCTCAAGCTTGCAATTTGTTAGCATCTTTTCAGTTAGCCATTAAAAAGGTATCAACCACTGAGTACTCTCAACTCTGAATATTTTTCTTAAGAGCAGCAAGACAAGTGAAAAATCGTATTCCTCCATCTACTCCATTATGCAAGGGTTGTGTATGCGAGTACATTGCTAATAAATACTGTGTATTTTTAGATCCATCACGTTAAATAGTTAATTTTGACTGGATGAGAATCTTTTCTTGGCCATACAGATGGGCTGAGCACAATCTGGCGAGGTAGGCAGCTTTATATTTGTATGTGCTCCTCCAGATTTCTCATTTACAGTATACAGTATATCTAGGTTAATAGCATGCAAATGAGATGCAAAGATGTCTGGATTTGGACCCTGCAGCAGTCTCTGCATTGCAGACAGCAAACCCATCCAGACTAAACCAAATATTAGTAACACGGTAACCATTATCTGTGGTGAAAGTGCAACCTCAGGAGGGAAGAAAACAAGACAAAAAAAAAAAAAAAATGATTTGTGAAACAAAAGAAAACACATAGCACAGACTTATATCAATAGGTTCGTGTAAAAAGGCCCTTAGCTCTCTGAATTTGACACAATCAGCTATTCAGGCAGCAGACCTGTCTTCACCCATAATCATACATTAGTTTCCACATAGTCAGGTTATACCTAAACAGACACATACATTACAGTGTTGAGTTTTTAGGCATGTGTGGAAAAAATACTGCAACAATGAGGACTGTAGAATCAGGGGTTGGCCAAGGAAACTTAGTGGAGCACATGAAATGCATTATGTTTGCTTCCCTTTGAAACAAATGTTCAGCAGTGCCACCAGCTCAGAAATGGTACCAGCGAGACCCAGCTACACAAATCTACTGTTCCGAAAGTCTATCCAAAAGTGGTCTTCATGAAAGAATTGTGGCCAGAAACTATACCATCAACATGGAAACAAGGCCAAGTGACTAAACTACAATTGAAAACATAATTGGGGTACAGAAAAGAGACAGTAGCTGTTACCCTCAACTGATGAGTCAAAAATGTGACATATCGGGCTGTAACAGGACAGCTCACCAGAGGGCTGGAGGCCAGGACAATGAGCATTTGCAGGCACAGTGAGGCATGGTGGAGGGTCCTTGCATGTTTGGGGCTGCACGTCAGCAAACTGAGTAGGATATTTGGTCAGTATTAAAAATTGTCCTCAATGCTCAAATATAGGCAGACACTTATCCATCATGCAATACCATCAGTGAGGCTGCAAATTTATTCTGCAGCACAAAAGACTCCAAATATACAGCCACATCATTAAGAATGATCACCAGTGGAAAATAATAAGTAAACATGTAAGTGATATGGTCCCCACAGAGCCCTGGTCGTCATCACCAAGTCTTCTAAATTTACATAAAGACTTGGATTTTCCCAAAACTATAGGGTGGGCCATTTATATGGCTAAACCTAAATGAAATGGGAATGGTTAATGATGTCAACTTCCTGTTTGTGGCACATTAGTATATGGGAGGGGGAAAACTTTGCAAGATAGGTGGTGACCATGGTGGCCATTTTGAAGTCAGCCATTTTGGATTCCAACTTTATAAATGGCCCACCCAGGTGTAGCCATATAAATGGCCCACTCTTTACCTCCACAGATTTTCTGCAATTTTTTTGCCAAGATTTTTGGAACAACTTGCTTGCTGAATTCCTTCCCACATTGTGTCCATGTGTACCTAGGAGAACTGATGGCAAAGGGTAGTCACACCTAATATTGAATTTGATATCACTTTTGTTCACTTTGTATTAAGTTAGTCGATAAAAAAAAAAAAAAAAAAAAAACCCACCACGTTATTTCTAAAAGCATTCTTACTTTGCAGTATTTTTTCCCACATCTGCCCAAAACTTCAGTACGGCTATATCTATATCTTCGCTCTGGCTTTTTTTCTGTCCTGCAGTGATGAAGTACAGGTTATACCAATCTTAACTCTGCAACCAATTACTGTCTTAAGAGGCAATGTTCACTGTCAAGACATGGCCACTGAGTCCATGGATTGACAGTGCGAACATAAAGTCTGCCATCATGACATGCCAACCATGTTCAAATAACAGAATAATAATAATAATAATAATAATAATAATAATAATAATAATCTTTATTTATATAGCGCCAACATATTCCGCAGCACTTTACAGTTTAACAGTTTCAGAACACAAGTCATAAGTAACAACACTAACAATACAATAATTAAAGCAAAATAAGACGAAATAAGACGACCCTGCTCGTGAGAGCTTACAATCTACAATGAGGTGAGGGAGATACAGAGTACAGGTGTGTATTTACAATGGTGTATTTACAATGAAGGTCCAGCCATCTTGCAGGAGTGAAGGATGGATGGAGATAGTGAATGGGCTACACACGCACACTTACACAGAGAATGACTTTGATTAGTGAATGTGATAGGCCGCTCTGAACAGGTGTGTTTTCAGGGAGCGCCTAAAACTATGCAAATTGTGGATAGTCCTGATTTCTTGGGGTAGAGCATTCCAGAGGATAGGAGCAGCACAGGAGAAGTCTTGGAGTCGGGAGTGGGAGGTACGGATTAGTGCAGAGGTTAGTCGAAAGTCGTTTGCAGAGCGCAGCGATCGGCTAGGCCGATAGACAGAAATGAGAGAAGAGATGTAAGGGGGTGCCGCACTGTGGAGAGCTTTGTGGGTGAGAACAAGTACTTTGAATTGGATCCTATAATGAATGGGCAGCCAATGTAAGGACTGGCGAAGAGCGGATGCGTCCGAGTACCGATTACCCAGATGGACGATCCTGGCCGCTGCATTAAGTATGGACTGGAGAGGGGATAGTCGAGTGACGGGGAGGCCAATTAATAGAGCGTTGCAGTAATCCAGGTGAGAGTGGATCAATGCAACAGTGAGGGTTTTTGTTGTTTCCATAGTGAGAAAAGGGCGGATTCTAGAGATGTTTAGGTGTAAGCGGCAAGAGCGGGCAAGGGATTGTATATGGGATGTGAAGGAGAGATTGGTGTCAAACATAACACCCAGACAGCGCACCTGCTGCCGGGGTGTTATTGTGGTACCACCCACGGAGAGGGAAATGTCAGATTTAGGGAGGTTAGTAGACGGCGGGAGCAGAAGTAGTTCAGTTTTGGAGAGGTTGAGTTTCAGATAGAGAGCGGACATGATATTGGAGACTGCGAACAGACAGTCACTGGCGTTCTGTAGTACAGCGGGGGTAAGGTCGGGGAATGACGTGTATAGTTGTGTGTCATCAGCATAAAGATGGTACTGAAAGCCAAATCTGCTGATGGTCTGTCCAATTGGGGCCGTGTAGAGAGAGAAAAGAAGGGGGCCAAGGACTGAACCCTGAGGTACCCCGACAGCAAGAGGAAGAGGAGATGACATGGAGCCAGAGAACAAAACACTGAAGGAGCGGTCAGAGAGATAGGAAGAGAACCAGGAGAGTGCAGTGTCCTTAATGCCTAGTGACTGGAGCCTAGAGAGTAGGAGATGGTGGTCGACAGTATCGAAAGCTGCAGATAGGTCAAGAAGAATGAGCAGAGAGTGGTCACAGTTACGTTTTGCTGTCAGAAGGTCATTGGTCACTTTGATGAGTGCAGTTTCAGTCGAATGTAGGGGGCGGAAGCCGGACTGTGAAGGGTCTAGAAGGGAGTGAATGGAGAGGTAACGGGTAAGGCGGGAGTAAACTAGGCGTTCCAAAAGTTTAGAGATGAAGGGGAGATTGGAGACTGGTCTGTAGTTGTTTGTGCAGGATGGGTCGAGAGCAGGTTTCTTTAGTAATGGAGTAACGATGGCGTGTTTGAAGGAGGATGGGAAAATGCCCGAGGAGAGGGAGAGATTAAAGATTGTAGTTAGGTGGGTTGTGACGACTGGAGAGAGAGACTGATGTGAGGGAATGGGGTCGGTAGTGCATGTAGTCGGACGAGAAGAAGAGGAGTCTGGAGACTTCTTCTTCTGTGATGGGATCAAATGTGGAGAGTGAGCCAGGGGAGATGTAGGAAGGGATGGGAGTCACAGCACTTGGTGGTTGGGAGCAGATATCTTGACGGATATTATCTATTTTTTCTGTAAAGTGGGAGGCCAGGTCATCAGCACAAACGTCTGATAGGGGCTTGTGCTTTTGGCCTGAGGAGGGAGTGAAGAGTGTCAAAAAGTTTCTTGGGGTTGTTGGCTAGTGAGGAGATCAGGGTGGTGAAGTAGGTCTGTTTGGCAAGGTGAAGGGCAGCGTTATAGGTTCTTAACATAAATTTGAAGTGGATGAAGTCTTCTGGTGTGCGGGTTTTTCTCCATAGGCGTTCAGCACTCCTGGAGCATCGCTGGAGAAGTTGAATTTGCGATGTGAGCCAGGGCTGTTTTACTCTGTGTTTGGAGGTTCTGAGGGTGAGGGGAGCTACTTGGTCAAGGGTGCTTCTAAGAGTGTCATTGTAGTGATGAACAGCCAGATTAGGACAGGAAAGAGGAGATTGGGGACAGAGATGAGTGTAGGGAATCTGAAAGTGTCTGAGGGTTAATAGCTTGTAGATTTCTGACTGTGTGGTAGGTAGGAATGAGCTGGGGTGGGCGAGGATTTGTGAGCGTGAAGGAGAGAATGTTGTGGTCAGAGAGTGGAAGCGGTGAGTTGTTTAGGTGGGAGATTGAACAGAGTCGGCAGAAGACCAGATCAAGGGTGTTACCGTCCTTATGTGTAGTAGCACATACACTAGAGGAGTACAAGCCAACTCTAATTCTGCAGCTACGACACAATATAATCATGAATTACACACAAATACTAAGTGCATGGCCATACATTATCAGGATTTTTGGACGCGGCTATGTGTGTTTAGTGCGCAAAGAAGTGGTTACAGTGTCTTAAGGAAAAAGAAAATATAGACTAAATGAAGTTTGATTCAGGAAGGAATTACACATACTGTGGCAGTTTTAGATACAGTTAGAGCCAAAGTCAGGGTGAATACCAGAAGTATAAAAGTAAAGATGGATAGATCTCCCTTTTGGATGCCTCAAATACCTGTATCAGAAACTGGGCCATACTGAAGGTCTTGCTGACTTTGGCTCTACCTGACAAGTCAATGCAACTACTTGTATAGGTCACGGCCAAACACCCACTTATGTGACTAAGAAACTTAACAGGACTTAAGAATCAGAGTAGTTAGTACATGATCTTTTATAGACTTGTATATATGAAAGTTAAAAAAAAAAAAAAAAAAAACCCACACTATTACAACATGTATAAAATAATTAGAAGTGGCTTACACACCTTCAAATAAACATTTACTGCGATTAGAAAGGACTAATTCAATCAATCAAAACGCACTATTGTGTAATGAAAGTATTGCTAAGTGTGTGTTAAACATATCTGAATTTTGTCATTGTCCATGAACTGGCTGCACTCAACTGCTGATCCAAGAGTGGCGTCAACTGAAACCTGGCCACAAAGGGAAAAGATTTCTTGCAACAATCTAACAAAAAAAAAAAATTATAATCTAAGCAATTTACGGTAATATACCATATATTGTATGCCAATGGCCAGCATGTTCCAACCAACATTATCTGAGGACCCAACATGTCTACGGCTTAACCTTGTTCAGACGTCCCTGAATCGCGTACATGGTCTGCTTTTCTTGGATACAACATGTATCCTCCCATTACAGTATACAGGGATATTCATCTGCCTGTGGATTTTTTTTTTGCAAACAAACGTATTTATCCATTTTTGGTCTGAGTCACGGATCAACGTTACCCATACAAGTCAGTCAATGGGTCAGTGAAGTCACTGGTGCATACACAACCTTGTGCTGCACATTAATACTCCAATGGGTAAAAATCTATGCAGCTTTTTCCCCCCCATACAAAAAGTCACAGATTAAACAATGGTAATAAAAACTGAAATACTGACAAAGCACTGATGAAAAAATTGCCCTTTTCTTGCATATCAGAAAAATCCCAGATGACTGAACGAGGCCTTCGCTTTGAAGACTGATCAAAAATTACGAGATGACAGCTGAAATATGGCAAAGTGTCAATAAATATTAAACTAAGTGTAGTGTTCATTTGTTTTGATCACTATTACAAGACAATGGATGGTTATGAAATAGTGTCTAAGCACCAGTTAGAAAGCTTTTTCACCAGTGTAAAAGGCACTTTTCATGGATATTACCAGGGCTGTGGAGTCGGAGTCAGTATAAAAGGGACCAACTCCTAAAATAAATAAATTGGGTACAGTAGCTCAATGCTGGATGTGCTGAATATTTTTCCATAGGAATTTGGGAAAGTTATGAAATGTCCTATAAATGGCTGTTCTATTCCTGATCCAAGACTACATTCACACACAGCGTTTTTGATGCTTTTTTTGAGGATACATTGTTCAGCTGCAAAAGCAGATCAGCTTTTTAAAAAAACCGCATCACCTGAAAGGTTTTTGAGCTCGTAGATGGTTTCAATAGCAAAAGCAGATTAGAAAAACACCGCACAAACTGACATGCTCATTCAGCCCAAAAACGGATCCTCACAAAACAATGTGTCCGATTGTCAGATCTTGAAACCCATTGATTTTGCTGGGATGCCCAGTGTCACTGCATTTTACTGCAAAAAAACAGATCCGCAAAAACTCTGAATCATGGCCGTAGCCAGCGAGGGGCAGATGACCCCCCCCTAGAAGCAGGGGCATGCACCTATCAAAACTCACTTGTATGCTTCAGTGCTCCCGCCCTGCACCGACTCCAGGGGGCTATCACCCCTCCTCTGTCCTGTCTTCTGCCGTCTACACCAGAGAGGAGGGGGGGGTGCCTGCCCTGCACAGGATCCGATTCCTTGGCCCCACGTTGGAGAAAGTGAGAAAGTTGTGCACACGCTGCAGCTGGCAATAAGAGATAGTCTGCAAGAGGGACATGCTGGAAATCTGACTGGAAAAGTGAGGAAGTTGGTTATTGCCGCCAGAACCCCTAAAATTGATTCCATCTTGAAGAGACGTGCTGGGAAAGGGGCAATTGTCAATCAAGCCACTCGGTGGGGCAGCACTTATTTAATGATTGAGCGATTGCTTGAACTAAAACCGTTTTATAGATATGGCGAACCCTCAGATAACCCTAAATGAAGGTCAATGGACACAGGTGGCTGAATAGAAGGAATTGCTTAATCACCCATTTACCGTGACTAAAAAATTACAAGCTGAGGATTTAACTCCTGGCATTTTCATAAGGGAGTGGAAGAACTTGCTATTTTGCCTGTCCCAAAGAGGAGGTTTAATTGCAGATGGCATTTCTGCTTCAATGAAACGGAGAGAGAGACAGCTATTGGAAAATAAAATTTTTCTGGCAGCTGTTTATGTGGACCCAAGTCATCGTATACTGCTTGATGATCAACAGCTTACTAACGGAAAAGAAGCTCTGACTGAGGTAGCAGTTAGGATGAGTGGCCTACAGGAGGACTGCCAGGCACAAGCGGACTTGGGTCCTGACAGTGCTACTGCTGCCATATCTTCATCCTCATCAGATGAGGCGTTTGACTTTGACAAGTATTTGGATGACATGGAGCAGGCAAACCGTTGCAAGGAAAAAGATTTCACTCCGTCTCCTATAGCAAGCAGATTGACCATATTTCAGCAAAATGTTTCACTTACTCTCAAAGAAATAGAAAAATTCAACCGTTCATCAAAACTGACTGTGCATGAGGCAATTCCTTCATACCCGGAAATTGTTAGAGATGTTGCCCATGTGGTTACGGCTTTGCCTCCAACCCAAGTTACTGTAGAGAGGTTGTTCTCTGGCCTTAAAATAATTTGGTCAGATTTGAGGTCATTATGAAGGAGGATCTGATGGAGGCAATTCTATTTCTTAGAACAAATTCATAGACTGCACAAATGTTATTTAGTATGTTTTTATTGAAAACTGTTTTTTGCTAATATATTAGCTGAAGAGCCCGCGCTGCCCGCGCATAGCAACTAACTGTGGTTAGTTATAACAAAATTATAATTATCCTCCATCCCATAGTCGAGTGCCCATATACCGATCATGTATATCCTCCATCCCATAGTCCCATGCCCATATACCCGTCATTCATATCCTCCATCCCATAGTCAACCATTGTGACATCATAATGAGCGGCGGGGCTTGCAACCTATGACGACATCAGCGTCGCCATGGCAACCATTATGACATCATGAGGGGCGGGGCTTGATACACACTTTTTCCCCCCCATTATGTAGATAGGGGCAAAATTTTTGGGTGAATCTGAATGCGCGGGGTTAAAGTTTCGCCTCACAATATAGCTTAGGACACTCTCGGGGTCCAGACGTGTGACTGACACATTTTGTGGCTGTAGCTGCGATGGTGCGGATGCCAATCCCGGACATAAACACACACTTGAGCTTTATATCTAATATATAAAGCTCGTATGTATGTATGTATGTATGTATGTATGTATGTATGTATGTATGTATGTATGTATGTATGTATGTATGTAATTGGCATCCGCACAGTCGCAGCTACAGCCACAGAATTTGGCACAGTCACACGTCTGGACCCCAAGAGCGTCCTAAGCTATGCTGTGAGGCGAATTTTTTACCCCGCGCGTTCCAATTCACCAAACAATTTTGCCCCTATCTACATAATGGGGAAAAAGTGTGTGTATCAAGCCTCTCCCCTCATTATGAGGTCATAATGGTGCCATGGCGACACTCATGTCATCATGAGCGGCGGGGCTTGCAACCTATTATGATGTCATAATGGTTGACTATGGGATGGAGGATGTGTGATGGAGGATATGTATGACGGGTATATGGGCACGGAACTATGGGATGGCGAATATGTATGATGGGTATATGGGCACGGGACTATGGGATGGAGGATATGTATGATGGGTATATGGACACGGGACTATGGGATGGAGGATATGTATGATGGGTATATGGGCACGGGACTATGGGACAGAGGATAATTATAATTTGCTATAACTAACCACAGTTAGTTACTATGCCCGGGCAGCGCCGGGCTCTTCAGCTAGTATTAGATATATACATATTACACACACTATATAATAGATATTAGTGTATTACATATTTACAATTTATTACAGTTTGTGTTCTAAACTTGTATTCCAATAAATATATTATGATCTAAATATCTTGATTATTGTATTATAAAAATGATTTAATGTTTGATGTTCACATTGTACTACAATAAATTTTTCACTTAAATATAAGCAATATATGTGCGAGTCGGAGTTGTGGAGTCAGAGTCGGTGTAAGGGAAATTGAGGAGTCGGAAGATTGGCTTACCGAGGCCACAGCCCTGGATATTACAACCACTATTAAGAAAATGGATGGAGTCTTCTGTGGCCCTGAACTAGATTTTATCTCTAGGAAGCTTGTATGCTCCCAAGAAAGCTGGACACAAACCATAATCCCAGGTATCACAGAGGAAGCCAAATGTCAGGTTATCCCAAAAGAATGAATTCAAGATAACATTCATAGACCCACAACCCAATTCCATTGTAATTTAAGATAACACATCCTTTTCTACTGCCACAAAGCCCAAAAACACAAATGCTGTGTGATTGTTAAAAGCACTTCTCCAGTTTTGTTTCTTTTTAATTTTTTTTTTTTTATTTCATGACTGTAGTGGTGTTTAAAATACAAGTCTCCAAGTTTGTTACTCACCTTCAGAGCCCATGTCTTTTCAAGCACATGACAGTCGATTTCATTAGCTGTCACGTGCCCGCCCCCAACGACCAAGGGTAGAATCATGATCCACTAGTGGCTGTTAACATGTTAAATGCTGCTGTCAATCACTGACAGCAGCATTTAACATAAGAGCGCTGGAAGCTCGTCACAAATCCAGCTCATTGGCACCCCAGTCACAAGATCGTGTGGCGCCAATGGGTTGGCATGACAACCAGGAGTCTTTAGGAGACCCGTGCTTGCTTGTCATTGCAGAACTCTTAGGAACGTCAGCCCATGGCCAGAATTCACAGGAGATGACATTTCTGCTACACATTAGGGTATGTTTCCACGTTCAGTATCTTATGGGGATTGGACGCTGCGTACAGCCGCAGCGTCCAGATGTTATAGTGGAAGGGATTTTATGAAATCCCATCTCCACTATGCGTACAGAGACGCAGGTTGCAGACCTGCGTAACCGGCCACGTGGCGCGTCTTTCTAGACCGCAGCATGTCTATTTATCTAGCACAGTCTATGTATAGGATGCGACGATTCCACATGGCTCAATGAACACATGCAGAATCACAGCGCATACAAAATCCAGCAGCGCTTTGGGCAGAGCTGCGTCCAAAGCGCTGCCAAAACAGAACATGGCGACATACCCTAACAAGGCAGGGCTGAAGCGATCGGAACATCCCATCTTCAAGTCTCCTAAGAAGGCTATTGAGGCAAGCAAACAAAAAAAAAAAAAAAAAAAAAAAAAAACACTCCAGAATTATGTTTTTGGTCACCACAATAACAGGCGATTAAAGATTCTACTACAAAATGGTATCAATAACAAAGCCAGCTTGGTGCGAAAGAACACTGGATTTTATTTATTTAAATTTATTTTTTTTTCAAAAAGAACCGATGTTTGGCATCTGCAAACTCGAAATGACCTGGGGAATCATAATGGCAGGTCAGTTTTAACATTTAGGCTGAGTTCACACGTGGCGTTTTAACCGCGTGATTCTGCCGCGAAAAAAAAAAAAAAAAAAAGCATCCCATGCATTCCTATGGGATTCCGCAATGCTGTGCTAATGCTGTGGTTTTTACCGCGGCGGAATCGCTTCGCGGTAAAAAACGCAGCATGCTCATTTTGCGGAATCGCGGCGATCCCGCACCCATAGGAATGCAATGTTCTGCTTATTTCCCGCATGTGGCTGTGCACAACATGCGGAAAGTAAGCAGAACATTTGCGGATGGTACCCACGGTCCGGAGGAGAGGAGACTGTCCTCCGGGCTTTGGGTACCATATCCCTGTAAAAAAATAGGATTTAAAATAAAAAATATTGTTATTCCCACCTTCTGGCATCCCTCGCAGCCTTCCCGCCTCTCTCCACGCTCTCGTTCCCAGTAATCCTTTGCGAAAATGCCCGTGATGACGTCCGTTCTCGCGGGATCACGAAGTCTTGCGGTCATTCGCGCGACGTCATCGCGGGCATTTTCGCAAAGGATTACTGGGAACGGCTGCGCAGGACGCCGGAAGGCAAGAATTGCACCATTTTTTTTTTTTTTTTACATTCTATCTTTTACTACTGATGCTGCATAGGCGGCCTCAGTAGTAAAAAGTTGGTCACACTTGTCAAACACTATGTTTGACCAGTGTGACCAACCTGTCAATCAGTTCTCCAAGCGATGCTCTAGATCGCTTGGAAAACGCTAGCATTTTGCAAGCTAATTACGCTTGCAAAAGGCTAGTTTTTCTGCGGGAAAATCGCGGGAATTTAAAATGCGATTTTCCCGCGGAATGGAATTCCGGAATTCTCGCTGTAATTTCCGCGAGAGTTCCGTTACGTGTGCACATAGCCTTAGTGACAATGGTAAAGAATAAAAAACACGAAAACCCAAACACATTATGGAGTTGCATTTTTTTTTTTTTTGCAATTTCACCGCACTTAAGCTAGTTTCACATTAGCGTTTTTTTGCGCTGCGCATCGGGCGCATAAAAAAACGCAAAGAAAAACGCAAAACAAACGCACGTTTTTTTAACGTCATGCGCACGCTGATGTGTAAAAAAAACGCAGCGTTGTTTGCGTTTTACATGCGTTTTTTGCATGCGTTGGCGTTTTTTATGCGCATGCGTTTTTAAGTGTGACGTTTTTTCCATTGTCTAGAGAACATTCTAGACTTGTTTCACTCAAAAACGCATGCGTAAAAAAACGCAACCGTGCGCAAGACCATGCGCACGCATGCGTTACCATAGACTTCAATGTGTTGTTTTTGCGCATTCCGTGCGCAAGCGTGCGCATGCGTTTTTTTGCCGAGACAGGGCGCACCAAAAAATCCAACATGTTGCGTCTGGCGCACCTGGCGCAAAAGACAAAAAAACGCATGCGCACGAAAACGCAAGTGTGCGCAAAAACATGCGCACGTCATGTTAAACATAGGTGCGCAGTGCGCATGCGCACGGGTGCGCACGATGCGCTGCGCACAAAAGCGCAAATGTGAAACCAGCCTTAGAATTTTTTCCTTGTTTTCAGGTACACTACATGATAAAAAATCAATAGTGTCCTTCAAAACTACAACACGTCCCACAAAAAACAAGCCCTCATATGGCCATATTGACAGAAAAATAATGGCTCTGGGAAGAAGGGGGAGCAAAGAACAAACGGAAAATCCCAAGGACGTGAAGGGGTTAAAAGGCACTGTCAGCACAGAATCCTGGCCACACCAAGTGGCAATCATTTATATACAGTGCCTACAAGTAGTATTCAACCCCCTGCAGATTTAGCAGGTTTGATAAGATGCAAATAAGTTAGAGCCTTCAAACTTCACACAAGAGCAGGATTTATTAACAGATGCATAAATCTTACAAACCAAAAAGTTATGTTGCTCAGTTAAATTTTAATAAATTTTAAACATAAAAGTGTGGGTCAATTATTATTCAACCCCTAGGTTTAATATTTTGTGGAATAACCCTTGTTTGCAATTACAGCTAATAATCGTCTTTTATAAGACCTGATCAGGCCGGCACAGGTCTCTGGAGTTATCTTGGCCCACTCCTCCATGCAGATCTTCTCCAAGTTATCTAGGTTCTTTGGGTGTCTCATGTGGACTTTAATCTTGAGCTCCTTCCACAAGTTTTCAATTGGGTTAAGGTCAGGAGACTGACTAGGCCACTCCAACACCTTGATTTTTTGCCTCTTGAACCAGGCCTTGGTTTTCTTGGCTGTGTGCTTTGGGTCGTTGTCTTGTTGGAAGATGAAATGACGACCCATCTTAAGATCCTTGATGGAGGAGCGGAGGTTCTTGGCCAAAATCTCCAGGTAGGCCGTGCTATCCATCTTCCCATGGATGCGGACCAGATGGCCAGGCCCCTTGGCTGAGAAACAGCCCCACAGCATGATGCTGCCACCACCATGCTTGACTGTAGGGATGGTATTCTTGGGGTCGTATGCAGTGCCATCCAGTCTCCAAACGTCACGTGTGTGGTTGGCACCAAAGATCTCGATCTTGGTCTCATCAGACCAGAGAACCTTGAACCAGTCTGTCTCAGAGTCCTCCAAGTGATCATGAGCAAACTGTAGACGAGCCTTGACATGACGCTTTGAAAGTAAAGGTACCTTATGGGCTCGTCTGGACCGGAGACCATTGCGGTGGAGTACGTTACTTATGGTATTGACTGAAACCAATGTCCCCACTGCCATGAGATCTTCCCGGAGCTCCTTCCTTGTTGTCCTTGGGTTAGCCTTGACTCTTCGGACAAGCCTGGCCTCGGCACGGGAGGAAACTTTCAAAGGCTGTCCAGGCCGTGGAAGGCTAACAGTAGTTCCATAAGCCTTCCACTTCCGGATGATGCTCCCAACAGTGGAGACACGTAGGCCCAACTCCTTGGAAAGGGTTTTGTACCCCTTGTCAGCCTTGTGACCCTCCACGATCTTGTCTCTGATGGCCTTGAAATGCTCCTTTGTCTTTCCCATGTTGACCATGTATGAGTGCTGTTCACAAGTTTGGGGAGGGTCTTAAATAGTCAGAAAAGGCTGGAAAAAGAGATAATTAATCCAAACATGTGAAGCTCATTGTTCTTTGTGCCTGAAATACTTCTTAATACTTTAGGGGAACCAAACAGAATTCTGGTGGTTTGAGGGGTTGAATAATAAATGACCCTCTGAATAAACTTTTCACAATTTAAAAAAAAATTAAACAAAGAAATAACATTCTTTTTTGCTGCAGTGCATTTCACACTTCCAGGCTGATCTACAGTCCAAATGTCACAATGCCAAGTTAATTCCGAATGTGTAAACCTGCTAAATCTGCAGGGGGTTGAATACTACTTGTAGGCACTGTACACCTTCCCACCAGCCTGTTTTACCTCAATCCCTACCCAACCTCATTTGATCATCAGCATTAGCCTCATAGGTCCAGAGAAGGGTGGGAGATAATAGGCAGATAATTACGAGTTGATGTTTATTGGTACCATTTTCAGGCACGTGACATGTTTTGATAGCTTTTTAATCCAATTTTTTTTTTTTTTTTTATTGGGGGGGCATTTACACCGTTTCGCATGTGGTAAACTTGATAAAGCAGTTTTATTCTTCGGGTCAGTACGATTACAGCGATACCTCATTCATATCTTTTTAATGTCTTGGCACTTTTATGCAATAAAAACAATTTCTATATATAAAAATCAGTGTGTGTCACCAACCAATCACGAAGCATCTTTCATTTCACCAGAGCTGTTCAAAAGAAGCTGAGCTGTGACTGGTTGCTATGACCAACAGTTTTCCTTGCAACCAATCACTAAGCATCTCTCATGTCACCAGAGCTGGTTAAAAGTAGTTCAGCTGTGATTGGTTGCTATGCGCAAGTTTTACCACTTGACAACACCTCAGCAGACACTGACATGGTGGGAGAAATCTAGCATTCCCAGGAACATAAGCTCCAGCCATTGTCTTGTCCCCCAGAAAGGAGCAGTGAGTACATGACAAATGAATCCCCCCCTCCCGTGTGGTATCATTAAGTGACACACATGAATGTAGGAAAGTGCACATATTAAATGTCATGTGGATTTAATATTTTCTCACAGACACTTATGCATTATTGATGTGTTACTGTGCTCTGAGTTTTTTTTTTTTTTTTTTGAAGTGCTACTTTCCCCATAATTCACCTGAATTTACCCATATAACACGTAATGCTTTTCCCATAACAACCCATTAAATATGACACTATACTGCATACAGATGCTGTCCATCCATGAGCAACTCAGCCAGACAAATTATAAGTTGACCTGAGATCTAAGTGAAACACGTTTCTGTGCAATTTCACTATTCTTTTACTGGCTTTGACAGGATGATGTGGGATATTCTAGTGAATGTGGCTATGTGGAGTGGGCGGGGCTCTACACTCAGCTTTATACGATCTGGGATATTAGGGATAGTAGTCCGGTGGCTCTGGCTGACTGGATGATGTGGGATATTAGGGATAGTAGTCCGGTGGCTCTGGCTGACTGGATGATGTGGGATACAATAGTGAATGTGGCGTGGGCAGGGCTATACACAGCTTTGCACACTAACCGTAATTACTATGCCCGGGCAGCGCCGGGATCTTCAGCTAGTTTTCTATAGAAAATATTTTTGCATTGCTTTATTCTGCATTGCTTTATTCTGCGAGCTATAACTTATTTTTTCGCGGGACAAAATGACGTTTTCAGTGGTACCATGTTTATTTATATCCGTCTTTTTGATCGTGTGTTATTGCACTTTTTGATCAGCGGTATGATAAAGCATTGTTTTTTGCCTTTTTTTAAGGGGTTCACTAGTGGGACAGTTTTATGGGGTGGGCTGTTGCGGACGTCACAATACTAGATGTGTGGACTTGTGTTTAACCCCTTTCTGCCATCAGACCCCTTTCTGCTCAGTGGTGAGCGCCGCTGATCGCGGCCGGGTGTCAGCTGACACCCGGCACAATGTGTCAGGAGCGGTCACGGACCACCCGACACGTTAACCCCTTGTACACCGCAATCAAACACGATCGCGGTGTACCGGGGGTTAAAGGGAAGCATCGGTAGAGAGGGGGCTCCCTCCGTGCTTCCCTGAGCCCCCCACGGCAGCGCAATGTGCAGCGCTGCTGCGGGGGGCTCTTTACCTACAGGCCCCCGGATCCAAGATGGCGACGGGGACCTTCGGGGGCCTGTAGGGAGCTGACTTCCTCACTGCCTGCAAAGCGCAGGCATGAGGAAGTCTGCAGCAGTGCCTGTGTCCCCACCTGGGACAATGTAATAAAGTTTAAAAAAAAAAAAAAAAAAAAAAAAAAATTCCCCAATAAAATTAAAAAAAAAACAAAACCACAATAAAAGTACACATTTGGTATCGCTGCGTCCGTAACGACCCGCCCTATAAAACAGTCCCATTAGTTAACCCCTTTAACGAACCCCTTAAAAAATAAAAAACGAAGCAAAAAAATAATGATTTATTATCATACCACCGAACAAAAAGTGCAATAACGAACGATCAAAAAACCGCATATAAATATCCATGGTACCGCTGAAAACGTCAGCTTGTCCCGCAAAAAACGAGCTGCCATACAGCGTCATCCGCCAAAAAAAAAAAAAAAAAAAAAGTTATAGCTCGCAGAATAAAGCGATGCAAAAGTATTTTTGTTATATAAAATAGTTTTCATTGCATAAAACCGACAAAACAAAAAAAAGACCTAAATGAGGTATCGCTGTAACCGTACTGACCCGAAGAATAAAACCGCTTTATCAATTTTATCGCACGTGGAACGGTGTAAACGCACCCCCCAAAAGAAATTCATGAAACGCTTGTTTTTGTTCATTCTGCGTCCCAAAAATCGGAATAAAAAGCGATAAAAAATGTCACGCGCCCGAAAATGGTACCAATAAAAACGTCAACTCGTCCCGCAAAAAATAAGACCTCACATGACTCGTTGGGTCAAAATACGGAAAAATTATAGCTCTCAATGTGGTGATGCAAAAACTATTTTTACAATAAAAAGCGTCTTTTAGCGTGTGACAGCTGCCAGACAAAAACCCACCATAAATAGTAAATCAAACCCCCCCCCCCCCCGTTATCACCCCTTTAGTTAGGGAAAAATAAAATAAAAGAAAAAAATTTCCATTTTCCCATTAGGGCTAGGGCTGGAGTTCTAATTGGGGGTTTCCACTGTTTGGGTACATCAGGCGCTCTCCAAATGCAACATGGCTTCTGATCTCAATTCCAGCCAATTCTGCGTCGAAAAAGTCAAATGGTGCTCCTTCCCTTCCAAGCTCTGCCATGCGCCCAAACATTGTTTTACCCCCACATATAGGGTATCAGCGTACTCAGGACAAATTGCAAAACAACTTTTGGATTCCAATTTCTCCTGTTACCCTTAGGAAAATAAAAAATTGGGGCAAAAATATCTTTTTTGTGGAAAAAAATGATTTTATTTTCACGCCCAGGTGTTATAAACTTCTGTGAAGCCCTTGGGGGTTCAAAGTTCTCACCACACATCTAGATAAGTTCCATGGGGGGGGGGGGGGGGGGTCTAGTTTCCAAAATGGGGTCACTTGTGGGGGGTTTCCACTGTTTAGGTACATCAGGGGCTCTCCAACCGCGACATGGCGTCCGATCTGAATTCCAGACAATTTTGCACTGAAAAAGTCAAACGGCGCTCCTTCCCTTCTGAGCTCTGCCATGCGCCGAAACAGTGGTTCCCCCCGACATATCAGGTATCAGCGTACTCAGGACAAATTGCACAATGACACTTGCAGTCCAATTTCTCCTGTTACCCTTAGTAAAATAAAAAAAAAAAAATTGAACCTGAATTATTTGTGAAAAAAAGTTAAAAATGTTCTTTTTTTTATATTAAAAAAATTCCTGTGACGCACCTAAAGGGTAAATAAACTTCTTGAAAGTTGTTTTGAGCACCTTAAGTGGTGCAGTTTTTAGAATGGTAACACTTTTGGGTATTTTCTATCATATAGACCCCTCAAAGTGGCTTCAAATGTGATGTGGTCCGTAAAAATAAAATGGTGTTGCAAAAATGAGAAATCGCTGGTCAATTTTTAACCCTTATAACTTCCTAACAAAAAAAAACAAAAAACCTTTGGTTCCAAAATTGCTGATGTAAAGTAAACATGTGGGAAATGTTATTTATTAAGTTTTTTGTGTGCCGTATCTGATTTAAGGGCATAAAAATTCAAATTTGGAAAATTGCGAAATTTCCGTTTTTTTCAAAAATAAACGCAAGTTATATGAATGAAATTACCACTAACATGAAGTACAATATGTCACAAGAAAACAATGTCAGAATCACCAGGATCCATGGAAGCGTTTCAGAGTTATAACCTCATAAAGGGACAGTGGTCAGAAATGTAAAAATTGGCCCGGTCATGAACGTGCAAACCACCCTTGGGGCTTAATTTAAAAAAAATAAATAATGAATTAGGGAATTTTTTTTTAAATTTAGGATTTTTAAAAATTTACACTTTTCTTTACTTTATTACTTTGTCCCAGTGTGGGACATTATACTATACTGGTAAAAAGAAAAAATCCAGCTCACCGTACTGCCTTGCTGGTAGAATCCAAATCCTGCGCACGGATTTGACTAAGCAGTCAATCAATAGTGGAAAAAAGAAAAGAAATTCCAGCGCCAGAAATGGAAAATTAAAAATCCATTTTATTGTGCCAATGCATATTAAAATTCCAGCAGGTACAGCATATCAGTCGGATGACTACAGAACAACGCGTTTCAACGACTCAGGTCTTAATCATGACGCGTTTCCATTATACTATACTGTGTCAGATCAGCGATCTGAGGCAGTGCAGGATGCTCTCAGCAGGTACTGGGAAAGCCGCCTCCCTGCGCGATTCTTCCCTATGCCCCCGGTACACTGCGATCATGTTTGTGCCAGGGGTTTTCTCCTTGGCCCAGGTAAGACGCTTCTGGCGTTGTCTCTTGGTCATGAGTGGCTTAACACAAGGAATGCAGCACTTGTAGCCTATGTCCTGGTACGTGTGTGTGTGTGTGTGTGTGTGTGTGTGTGTGTGTGTGTGTGTGTGTGTGTGGTGGCTCTTGAAACAATGACTCCAGCAGCAGTCCACTCCTTGTGAATCTCGCCAAAATTTTTGAATGGCCTTTTCTTAATACTTTCAAGGCTGCAGTTATCCCTGTTGCTTGTGCAACTTTTTCTCCACTTTCCATCCACTCAACTTTCCATTAATATGCTTGGATACAGCACTCTGAACAGCCAGCTTCTTTAGCAATGACCTTTTGTGGTTTCCCCTCCTTGTGGAGTGTGTCAATGACTGCCTTCTGGACATCTGTCAAGTCAGCAGTCTTCCCCATGATTGTGGAGTCTAATGAAAATCTAAGGGACCTTTTTAAACGCTTAGAATAATTTACAAAAAACACCTGCAAAGGCTTCCTAATTTACCGAGGTAAGGACTTTTTGGGGGTTTTCATTGGCTGTAAGCCATAATCACCATTAACAGAAACACTTGAGATAGATCACTGTTTATAATGACTGTATATTATATAGGAGTTTCACTTTTCGTATTGAAGAACTGAAAAAATATTATGACAATGTCCGTGTACGGATTTAACTTAGAACACCAGTGTTACTCACATGACCTATTGGGGGATACATCAGGTACCTGGGGGAGGGGGCATGCCTTCTAAACTGCCCAGGGCCCTGGCTACTTTTAACCCACCCCTGGTGGAGATGGATGGAAAACAAGCAGGTGTATACAAATAGTTGGCCACACGGTGTAGCACTGAGCACCTGCACTTTGTTTGAACAGTCATTCTGTGCTGACAGGGTCCCATTAAGGCAGATGTAAGCTTCTGCCTTCTGTAACATGGTGGCTGGCATAGATTCACTCATCTCTTAATATCACTTTATATTTTCATATATGTGTGAGTTTACACCTGTGGGTTTACCCTGTAAGCCAGATGTAAGGAGGCATGTGATGGATGGGACTTTGATATAGTCAAGCTCTGCATAAGAGGGAACGAAGTGATCCAACCACTAAAATTTAACCAATAGCCACATTATACATATATTGGTGGTGAAAATACTGAGCAATAGATAATGCACCATTATGAGAGAAATAAGAGTCAACACACAAGGTAAACAAAGCATATTGGTGCTAATGTTAGCGGACAGAATCAAGGACCAATCGCAAAAATAATATTAAAGAGCCAAGAAAAAGAGCGATCAAATAGATACAATAAAGTAAAAACCTTTATTTTTATCTTAAGGAGCAGGTACATGAGAAAAAAAAAAAAAAGTGCATACGTGCATCAAAAACATCCAAGGGATGCAAGGGGCAAGCAGTATGTCAATAGAAATACAAAGCAATACATACATAAAGCAAATTTCTTCAAAGGATGAGAATATTTGACTAGAATGGGTAACTAAGTATAGGCAACATGATTCCCAACACACAGTAACCTCATAAGTACAGAGCCATAGAGTCACACAGTCTTCCCAAATAGTAGTTTCATAGACACTGCAGCGCCTACTTTATATCATTATGGATCTGTTTGATTGCTTTTTTTCTTTGCTCTTTAATATATTGGTTGTTGTGGGGATCTTAAGATCAATCCTATTTTCTCAACTAAGTTCACATACAATGAGGACATCATGGCCATGAAGTCATCTTTCGGTAACTGTGCAGAAGATATACTTCATGCCATAGTGTTTACAGGCACATTAAGTGTGACTTTAGTCAATAAATGGAGAAAAATTAATAAAGGATGCATCATTTACAGCCTGCTCAGCTTTGATCCTGTGACTGAGTGTAAACTGCATATTACATTATGTCACCGAAATGAACTAATCCATCCGATGAATCCGTACATTAGGAATGGACATAGTAAAGACTTTAGGAGCCAGTTAGACCACTCCATGAGCCCAGAGCTCGAAACAGTCACATCTAGAAATAAAATAAAACTGCACATACCATTGGGCTTTTTTTTTACGACATTTTGAAGCAAACTCTTTAAATATGTGAAACGTTTCCTGTACCAGTAGTTGGTGACTTGTATTGGTCTGGTTTTTATTATGAATACCCCTTTTCTCATGTAAAGCGCCATTGAATAAATTGCGCTATAATCAGCAACAACCACTTGAAGGTTCTGCTCTGAGGAATACCCTAAGGAATTTTGCTCAACAGCCCCCCCCCCCCCCCCTAGCTTATTTCCCTAAGGGAAGGGTCAGAGGGCCGAATAACTTGGACAAGGATCATAACGTGTGGACTGGCAGTCAGCTCTCCAGAACAGGGTGTGACAGCAGCATAGAAACACATGCTGTCATGCTCGGACTGGGAGAGCCAGTGGCCAGTTCAGGCATTGTGACCCGTTCAGGCATTGTGACCCTCGTCACGAGTCTTGCGCTTCCCATGTAAACATGGGATTAAAGAGTAACCACTGTAATAAATCTGTATTTCATAAATCAATTACAAAGTTTTTATTATTTTTGTGTAGTCCATCAGAGAAATCTGCTTATTTTTACCTTCATTGACTGATTTTTCCACTCAATTCAGTTGTAAAATATTTTATGCTTAACCCCTTAGCGACAGAGCCAGTATGCAGCTTAATGACCAGGCCAATTTTTACAATTCTGACCACTGTCCCTTTATGAGGTTATAACTCGAACGCTTTAATGGATCCCGCTGACTCTAAGACTGTTTTTTTGAGACATATTGTACTTCATATTAGTGGTAAAATTTCTTCGATAAGACTTGTGTTTATTTATGAAAAAAAAATGAAAATATGGCGAAAGTTTTGCAATTTTAAAACTTTAAATTTTTATGCCCTCAAATCAGAGAGTTGTCACACAAATTTCTTAATAAATAACATTTCCCACATATCTACTTTACATCAGCACAATTTTGGAAGAAAAAATTTTTTTTTTGTTAGGAAGTTATAAGGGTTAAAAGTTGACCAGCGATTTCTCATTTTTACAACAAAATTTACAAAACCATTTTTTTTAGGGACCACATCATATTTAAAGTCATTTTGAGGGGTGTACATGACAGAAAATACCCAAAAGTGGCACCATTCTAAACACTAGACCTCTCAAGGTGCTCAAAACCACATTCAAGAAGTTTATTAACCCTTTAAGTGCTTCACAGGAACTAAAGCAATGTGGAAGGAAAAAAAATTAATATTTAACTTTTTTTGCAAAAAATTTACTTCAGAACCAATTTTTTTTATTTTCACAAGTGTTAAAAGAGAAAATCAACCACAAAATTTGTTGTACAATTTCTCCTGAATACGCCGATACCCTATATGGTGGGGGTAAACCACTATTTCAGCACATGGCAGGGCTCGCAAGGGATGTAGCGCCGTTTGACTTTTTCAACACATAATTGGCTGGAATTGAGATCGGATGCCATGTTGCGTTCGGAGAGCCCTTAATGTGCCTAAACAGTGGAAACCTCCAACAAGTGACCCCATTTTGGAAACTAGACCCATTAAGGAACTTATCTAGATGTGTGGTGAGCACTTTGAACCCCCAAGGGCTTCACAGAAGTTTATAACGTAGAGCTGTGAAAATAAGAAATCTATTTTTTTCCACAAAGATGATCTTTTCGCCCCCAAATTTTTATTTTTTACAAGGGTAACAGGAGAAATCATACCCGCACAGTTGTTATGCGATTTGTCCTGAGTACGCCGATACCCCATATGTGGGGGGAACCACTGTTTGGGCGCATGGGAGAGCTCGGAAGGGAAGGAGTGCCATTTTGGAATGCAGACTTTGATGGAATGGTCTGCGGACATCATGTTGCGCTTGCAGAGCCCCTGATGGGCCTAAACAGTGGAAACCCCCCACAAGTGACCCCATTTTGGAAACTAGACCCATTAAGGAACTTATCTAGATGTGTGGTGAGCACTTTGAACCTTCAAGTGCTTCACAGAAGTTTATAACGTAGAGCCGTGAAAATAAAAAGTCTTTATTTCCACAAAAGTGATTTTTTAGACCCCAATTTTTAGACCCCCAAAGTTGGCAAACCCTAACCCTAATCCCAACCCTAATTCTAGTTCGCCCTAACCCTAGTCGTGACCCGAGCCCCAACCCTAACCCTAGCCCCAACCCTAACCCTAACGGAAAACTGAAAAAAAAAATATTTTCTTTATTTCATTATATTGGCCTATATAAGGGAGTGATAAACGGGGGGTTATGTACTATTTTTTTTATTTTGATCACTATGATCGTCTATCATAGTGATCAAAATAATGAATGGAATCTGCCAGCCGGAAGATTCCCGGCGGGCGCACTGCACATGCGCCCGCCATTTTCAAGATGGCGGCGCCCATCGGAGGATGCCGGCGGGACGTGGGACCACCGGGAGGGGACGGAGGGCCACGGAGAGGTACCGGGGGGGGGGAAAATCGGGGACCCTATTTCTCTCTCCTCTGATGTGCGATCACATCAGAGGAGAGAAATTAAATGTAAAATCGCGGCTTTTTTTGCGGTCGCCGTTATAGGGTTAATAACGGCGATCGCAAAAGCAGGGGTCGGTAAATCCGAGAAAATCCGACACTGGGGGGCGCTATTCACTTAAATCACAGCGCCGTAAATTAACGACGCTGTGGTTTTAGTACCCTTAATTACCGCCGTTAAAAGGCGTATCGGCGGTCGTTAAGGGGTTAAAGGGAACCTGTCACCTCATTTTTGGCCTATAAGATGCGGCCTCCTCCATTAGGGGCCCCATCTACTGCATTCTGTAATGCTGTAGATAAACCCCTGATGTAACCTGAAAGAGTAGAAAAACAAGTTAGATTGTACTCCCCCAGGGGTGGTCCAGGTCCTTTCATCTTCTAGCGATTGAGGGCAGAGCAAAGTACTGCAGTGCGCAGGCACCGGGAAAGGTCAGAGGCCCAGCACCTGCGAACTGCACTATTTTACTCTGCCCTCAACAGGGCAGATAAGTACGCCTGCGCAGGAGCTGCGACAGAAGCAAGGAAGATGACGACATCACATGAAGATGGGAGGCGCCAGACCTGCAACACCCATTGGACCGGACCACCTCCCCGGGAGAGTATAATCCAATGTGTTTTTCTTATTTTTCAGGTTACATCAGGGGTTTATCTACAGCATTACAGAATGCTGTAGCTAAAGCCCCTAATGGCGGTGGCCACAGCTTATATGCGAAAAATGAGGGTGACATTCCCTTTAATTCCTGGGTGGGAGCTCATTGTGCTGAAAGTTCTGCAGAAATGACAATTAATTGTCCTAAGAGTGCTAACTATAATCTCGATAAAGATAGATTTTACCCATAAACCAAGAATTAAACATCAGTTCAGGAAGAAGCAGATTTCACTAATAAAAGATCGATTACAAAGTTTCATATTTTCATGGGTACTATTTATGAAAAAAAATAAATGTAGCCATTTTTCTCAAATACATGGTTTAAACATCTGCAAAATCATTTCAGACAGTAAAGTAATTTGTGTCTTTTGTAACATATGGGGCTATATTTTAAATCCACCGGTCTCTGATGATGATATTGTTGGGAAAACAAAGTGTGTTTTTCCCAATTTTGTGTTTATTTTTTATGACCATCAAAATTTCTATTTCTGTAAATTTTTCAACAATAGACACTTATGGGGGTAGGGCTAGTAACAGCAATTGGGATTGACAGTGGTATTTAGTTTACAGTGTTAACCCCCCCCCCTCCATGAACACAGCACATGTTATACAGTGGTGGAGAGGGTATCGACAGTAAACTGTTTTCTCTATGGGACTTCTGCTGTCTGACAAACAGATTCTGGAAACTACATGATTGCAACTTTAATGTCAGCAGGGCAATTTTGTCTATTTGTAAGCTGTATTCACACATTCAGTTGCGCACAGTCTTGCAGGTAAAACTATATCCCTGCAAAATTAAGCAATTGCGCTGGGAAACTGTAGAAAGACTGCAAAAGATATGGGGTTGTTAGTCATTTATGCTGAAGCCGAAAAAAAAAAAAAAAAAAAAAAAAAAAAAGAACAGCAGTATGTGACATTTTTATGATCCCCCCGCCCCAGTTTAAGCCATAATGTCTTGATGTTGACAGCAGTTGAGGATTGCAATTTATGATTAGTACACTAATTATTGATGTGTACAAAGTGAACATTGGCCAACTAATGTGTGAAATTGAGCAATGCCTGTGACTGAGCACCGTGAAAGTAAACAGTGTCCTGCAAACTCAGTGTCAATGTCCTAGATAAACCATTCCGGTCCAATTCACCTCCTACCACTGTTACATTTCCCTAAAATTGTTTTGGGTTTCGCATGTCTTGCTTTGGTGACCTGTATTCATGCTTCTATGGTGGAAGCAAAGCTGAACTTTGAGATCCCAAAAAAAAAAAAAAAAAAAAAAAAAAAAAAAAAAAAAAAAAAAAAAGAGTTGTTAGCAGCTTCTTTACCACTAAGGGTGTGTGCACACGCTGCAGATCCGCAGCAGTTTTTGCTGCGGTGTACAGTACCATTATTCCCTATGGGAAATGGAAACCACAGTGCAGATGCTGTGGAATTTTTTTGCGGTTTCTAAACCGCAGAAAGAATTGACATGTCAATTCTTTCTGCGGATTCCGCAGCGGTTTACCATCTCCTCTATTGTGGAGATTAAAAACCGCAGGGCAAAACTGCAGGAAAATCCGCAGATAAATCAATCCGCAGCGGATTCGGCCCTGCGGGTCCGCAGCGGATTCTGCTGCGTTGCACAGTACCAATTAAGTCAATGGAATTTGAAAAACGCTGTGCACATGCTGCAGAAAAAAATGATAAATTACCAGTAATTTGATTTTCTAGAGCCATGACAGCACCACACATGAGAGATGGTATCCGCCCCCAGGAACAGGAAGCCTCTAGCAGAGATAAAAGTAAGGGGCGGCAGCTCTCTGCCCAGTTTGTTTCAGAGTATGCAAGGTGGCCGCCTTATTAGTTCACATGTATATTATATTATATGACAAGGTTACTGAGATAGATATATATTATATATATATCTATATCTATCTATCACACACACACACACACACACACATATACACACACATACATACACACACTCTGGTGCCCCACACAACCATCACAGGTCGGGTGCAGTGCTGTCATGGCTCTGGAAAATCAAATTACCGGTAAGTAATCATTTTTTCCCTTCCCCATGACAGCACGAGCAAGAGATTCCTGGGTGGGACAACAGCAGATAACACCTTTCTCCCAAAGGCAAGATTTCAGAGCCCTAGATCTAGTCTATAGTGACAGAAGTGGATGGTGATACTGCTGCTTTACAAATCTGTTTTGATGCATTTGCCCTTTCAGCCCAGGATGTGGCTATTGCCCTTGTAGAGTGAGCCGTTACACCCAGTGGGGGGAGTCTGACCTGAGGAAGAGTAAGCCAGTGAAATAGCCATACGTAGCCACCATGCAATGGTTGATTTTGAAGCTTTTGTACCCGTTTGTACCCTGGAAGTATAACCGATAAGCTATGGACTTCAATAATATCGGTTATTCCTCCTGATGAACCGCTTTAGGCAGAGAAATGCGTCGGAGCTTCTCTACACATAAGTGACCGCTTCTATTATATTATATCTAATTCATACCCCAAAAGGGGGGCCGATTTCTATCAGTTGGTCATAATTCATCAAGGTGTGGATGTATCTCAGTTTTTAACCCCTTCACTACCAAGGGTGGTTTGCATGTTACTGCCCGGGCCAATTTTTACAATTCTGACCACTGTCCCTTTATGAGGTCATAACTCTGAAACGCTTCCATGGATCCCGGTGATTCTGACACTGTTTTCTCGTGACATATTGTACTTCATGATAATGGTAAAATTTCATTCAAATAACTTGTGTTTATTTGTGAAAAAAACGGAAATTTGGAGAAAATTTTGAAAATTTCGCAATTTTCCAACTTTGAATTTTTATGCCCTTAAATCACAGCGATACGGCACACAAAAAACTTAATAAATAACATTTCCCACATGTTTACTTTACATCAGCACAATTTTGGAACCAAAATTTTTTTTTGTTAGGAAGTTATAAGGGTTAAAAATTGACCAGCGATTTCTCATTTTTGCAACACCATTTTATTTTTAGGGACCACATCACATTTGAAGCCACTTTGAGGGGTCTATATGATAGAAAATACCCAAAAGTGACACCATTCTAAAAACTGCACCCCTTAAGGTGCTCAAAACCACATTCAAGAAGTTTATTAACCCTTTAGGTGCGCCACAGGAATTTTTTGAATATTTAAACAAATGAACATTTAACTTTTTTTCACAAAAAAAATACCTCAGGTTCAATTTTCTTTATTTTACCAAGGGTAACAGGAGAAATTGGACTGCAAAAGTTATTGTGCAATTTGTCCTAAGTACGCTGATACCTGATATGTGGTGGGGGGGGGGGGGGAAACCACTGTTTCGGCGCATGGCAGACCTCAGTAGGGAAGGAGCACCGTTTGACTTTTTCAACGCAAAATTGGCTGGAATTCAGATCGGACGCCATGTCGCGTTTGGAGAGCCCCTGATGTACCTAAACAGTGGAAAACCCCCCCCCCCTCCAAGTGACCCCATTTTGGAAACTAGACCCCCCAAGGAACTTATCTAGATATGTGGTGAGAACTTTGAACCCACAAGGGCTTCACAGAAGTTTATAACGTACAGCCGTATAATTAAAAAATCATATTTTTCCCACAAAAATGATCTTTTCACCCTCAATTCTTATTTTTCCAAGAGTAACAGGACCCTAAAAGATATTGTGCAATTTATCCTGAGTGCGCCGATACCCCACATGTGGGGGTAAACCACTATTTGGGCGCATGGCAGAGCTCGGAAGGGAAGCAGCACCATTTGACGTTTTTGGCTGGAATTGAGATCGGACACCATGTCGTGTTTGGAAAGCCCCTGATGTACCAAAACAGTAGAAACCCCCCACAAATGACACCATTTTGGAAACTAGACCCCCCACGGAACTTATCTAGATGTGTGGTGAGCACTTTGAACCCCCAAGGGCTTCACAGAAGTTTATAATGCCCAGGCATGAAAATAAAAATATCGTATTTTTCCGCAAAAATGATATTTTTGGCCCCAATTTTTTATTTTCCTAAGGGTAACAGGAGAAATTGGACCCCAAAAGTTGTTTTGTAATTTGTCCTGAGTAGGCTGATACCTCATATGTGGGGGTAAAACACTGTTTGGGCGCATGGCAGAGCTTGGAAGGGAAGGAGCACCATTTGACTTTTTCAACGCAGAATTGGCTGGAATTGAGATTAGACGCCATGTTGCCTTTGGAGAGCACCAGATGTGCCCAAACAGTGGAAACCCCCCCCCCCCCCCAATTATAACTCCAACCCTAACCCCAACACACTCCTAACCCTAATCTGAGCCCTAACCCTAGCGGGAAAATGGAAATAAATACATTTTCTTTTAGTTTTATTATTTTTCCCCTAGCTAAGGGGGTGATAACAGGGGGTTTGATTTACTATTTATGGCGGGTTTTTATGTTTGGCGGCTGTCAGACGCCAAGACGCTTTTTATTGTAAAAATAGTTTTTGCATCACCACATATTGAGAGCTATAATTTTTCCATATTTTGACCCACCGAGTCATGTGAGGTCTTATTTTTTGCAGGACGAGTTGACGTTTTCATTGGTACCATTTTCGGGCACGTGACATTTTTTGATCGCTTTTTATTCTGATTTTTGGGACGCGGAATGAACAAAAACCAGCGTTTCATGAATATCTTTTGAGGGGTGCGTTTACACCGTTCCGCGTGCGGTAAAATTGATAGAGCGGTTTATTCTTCGGGTCAGTACGGTTACAGCGATACCTCATTTAGGTCGTCTTTTTATGTTTTGTCGGTTTTTTGCAATGAAAACAATTTTATATAAAAAATAATTATTTTTGTATCGCTTTATTCTTCGAGCTATAACTTTATTTTTGCGGATGACGCTGTATGGCGGCTCGTTTTTTGTGGGACAAGATGACGTTTTCAGCGGTACCATGGATATTTATATGCGTCTTTTTGATTGCGCATTATTGCACTTTTTGTTCGGTGGTATGATAAACGAAGCAAAAAAATAATGGTTTATCTTTATTTTTAAGGGGTTCGCTAAAGGGGTTAACTAATGGGACAGTTTTATAGGGCGGGTCGCTACGGACACAGATACCAAATGTGTACTTTTATTGTTTTTTTTATTTTGAAAAAATGGATTTGGGAAAAATTTTTTTTTTTTTACTAATTTATTTAGCTTTTTTTTTTTTTTTACTTTATTACCTTGTCCCAGGTGGGACATCACTGTCCTGTGACAGATCGCTGATCTGTCACATCACAGATCAGCAATCTGTCACAGGCAGTTCTGCAGATTTCCTCATGCCTGCACTTTGCAGGCACTGAGGAAGCCAGCTCCCTACAGGCCCCCGTCGCCATCTTGGATCCGGGGGCCTGTAGGGAAAGAGACCCCCGCAGCAGCGCTGCACATTGCACTGCCGTGGGGGGCTCAGGGAAGCAAGGAGGGAGCCACCTCCCTGCCGATGCTTCCCTTTAACCCCCAGTACACCGCGATCGCGTTTGATCGCGGTGTACAAGGGGTTAACGTGTCGGGGGCGGTCCGTGACCGCCCCTGACACATTGTGCCGGGTGTCAGCTGTGATAATCAGCTGACACCCGGCCGCGATCAGCGGCGCTCACCATGTGGGCGCCGCTGATCGCTGGGACGTAATATTCCGTCCATGGTAATTAGGTCCAGGGTCACATGGACGGAATATTACGTCCCTTGTAGGTAAGGGGTTAATATTTGTTTGTTTGTCTGGGATCCTGCAGTAGCTGTAGGGCACTTTGAATTTTCATTTCTGCACTATTTGGTTATTTTCCCTCCTGGTCATATCAGGGACTGGTAGGGGAGTGAGGGACAGTCCTCATTGAGTGGCAGCGCCAGATTCGTACTTCTAGGGCGCCAACCTCCACGGCTAGGAAGGTATCAGATAGCCTTATGGGGCTGTGCAGCATCTCAGATTAGGTCTTTTTTCATTTGTGGCATTTGCCAATGATTCACTGGGAAGGTGTGCTTTTAATGCATATTGAATAAATTTGTTTTTAAGGGGATTTATATGTTCTCAATGAGGGTTCCCATTGGATCTGTAGGATTCGATCTCCTAGGTTTTGTCCCCCCCCCCCCCATCGGACTTGCGTCCGTGGTAAGCACCACCGCGTTCTGAACAGTCCAGGGCATTGCCCCGCTTAAGTTTTTGGGGCTCAGCCAACATTTTAATGACAGATCCCTATATGAAGAAGAAATACCAAAATGGCTTAAAAAAAAAAAAAAAAAAAAATAATAATATTCAAAAAGAGACCATTTTTAAAAACACCACCAGAAAATATTCTATACAATAAAATATTAATTTCTGACAAAAATGTTGTGAATAAGAATTTAATTTGAGCAAAAAAAAAAAAACAAAACACCCACACAAATGCATTTCACTGATGAATTTTTATTTTTTTTTTATTTTTTTATATACACTGATATATTTCACTTTGAAATTCTATAAAAAAAAAAAAAAATTTGGATCTCTCTCAGCTGCTTGGTTTCTTTGTGTACCCCTGCACACATTTATGTCATGTATTTTTTAATGCTCAAAAAATAAAAATTCTTATTTAAATCATTTGTCAGAAGTTAAGATAATATTTTATTGTATATTTTCTGGTGGCGTTTTTAAAAATAGTCGATATTTTTGAGTCTTTTTTGGGTATATACCATTTTAATGATTCCTGAACTTGAGGTGAGAAGATGATCTTCCGATTCATGTTGTAAGGGCCCGTCCCTTGCTCGGATAGGATCTGCCACTGTAGTTCTCGTGTGGGCTTGTGCCCACCGGACCGCTGGGATCATTGCCGTCAGGTACCCAGGAGTGACACTGCCTCTTTTATCGATATGGCCTGACCGGGTTGTATTTGTTGTACCCTTTGTTGGATAGTCCAAATCTTTCTTTCTGGGAGGACACATTGTTGCTCTACTGAATTTAATTGAATTCCGAGGAATTCCTGTGTCTGAACTGGAGTTAATCTGGACTTTAGATTACCCAGCCTAATCTGGTTCATATTTCCAGAACCTCCACGACCGCCTTCCCGCAATTTTCTTCATTGTTTGCCACGACAAGGAAATCGTCCAAATAGGGCACTAATAGTATGTTTTTTCCTCACAAAGGACGCTACTTCTGCAATGATCTTTGTGAATATACAAGGGGCTACTGACACCCCGAAGGGGACGCACTGATATTGGACATGAGTGGGGATTTGAGCAATCTCTACTACCAACCTTAGGTATTGCTGATGTTCTCCCCGTATTAGCACATGGTAGTAGGCGTTGGTCAGATCTATTACTGCCATGTAGCAGCCAGGGTCGAGTAATTTCACTGCTGACCTTAAGGTCTCCATTTTGAACTTTTCTGTTCTGATATATTGGTTCAAGGCTTTCAGGTTGAATACTGACCTCAGCGAACCATTGGGTTTTGGCGTGAGGAACAGGGTGCTGTAGAACCCTTTCCCTATTTGATGGTGTGGTACCTTTATTAGTACTTCCTTTTGTACGAGTTGAACCTCTTTCTAGCGTGGCCCGATTCTTTTTGGCCACCTGGGACATTTTTACTCGCTGTGGCAGAAGGCTCAGAAAGTTTAGTCGCAGAACTTCAGATAACAGGTCGGTTACCCACTTTGATGGGGGTAATGCTGCCCACTGATTAACAAAATCCTGAAGACTCCCCCCCCCCCCCACCCCATCAGTATTCTTGCATCATTGTTTGGTATCAGGTTTCGGGGTGGCCATACTGAAGAGGAATCCTTTTCCTTCTCCCTCCAGGGTCTGCCCTATATGGCCCTATCGTCCGGCCTCGGCTCCCTCTATTCCCTGATCTACGGAAGGACGAGCGAGCGACACTCCAACAGCGCCTAGGGAAGGGGGGGTGGGAATAGTTTTTTCCTGACGCCTTCTCCAAAATTTCGTCTAATGCTTTCCCAAACAGGTACTGCCCCTCACAAGGGACGTCACAGAGCTTGACTTTTGACTGAAAGTCTGCTGTCCAATTTTTTTAACTACAGTGCTCTGCGACCTGAATTTCAATTTGCACATGCATGGGTGGCACCTCGAATGGAATCCACTGCGGCATCAGCCAGAAATCCTGCCGCCTTCTGTAGGGAAGGTATTGCTTCTGGCAACCTCTCCCTTGGACATTTATTCTTTACTAGATTATGGCCCGATGCTATCGCATCGGGAGAATGCGATAGCATCACACCTCTTGCCATGTTACTCCTCAACACACACACACACTCCTCTCACCTTTCACCATCTCCACTCACTCTTTCACTCCACATACGATCCCTTCTCTCACTCCGTCATCGCCGCTGCTCCACGATCCCCAACATCTTCTTCCGCCGGCGCCATCCTGGATCCAGACGTTGTCCACGCCGGCGACGCCATCTTGAGTATCGTGAAATCCCGCGATAGTCAAGATGGCGTCGCCGGAAGAACATGTCGTCGGCGTGGACGACGTCGGGATCCAAAATGGCGTCGGCGAAATCTCGCGAGTTTTCGCCGACGCCATTTTGGATCCCGACGTCGTCCTCGCCGGCGACATGTTCTTGTGGCGACGCCATCTTGACTATCGCGGGATTTCGCCGATCCAAAATGGCGTCGCCGCAAGAACATGTCGCCGGCGTGGAGGACGTCTGGATCCAGGATGGCGCCGGCGGAAGATGATGTCGGGGATCGTGGATCAGCGGCGATGACGGCGTGAGTATGAGAGACGGAGTGAGAGAAAGGGTCGTATGTGGAGTGAAAGAGTGAGTGGACGTGAGTGGAGATGGTGAAAGGTGAGTGGAGTGTGTGTGTTGAGGGTTAACATGGAAAGAGGTGTGCGGTGACGTCACCGGTTACAACTGGACGGAAGTTGTTACAACCGGAAGTTGCTTAGGGCATTATTATAGATTTGGTCACTCAATTCCTCCAACCACTTGACCATAGCACACGCTGTGCAAGTGGCAGCTACCCCCGGCTTAAATGACCATGCCGACGCCTCCCAAGCAGATTTTAGAAACGCATCAGCTTTCTTGTCGAGGGGGTCTTTTAACCCCTTCCTTACCGATGAAGTAATAGTAAGTCATCGGTAAGGTCCCCCGCTTTGAGTTGGGCCCCGCGGTAAGCCCACCTCAAAGCCGCAACATGTCAGCTGTTATGAACAGCTGACATGTGCCCGCAATAGACACGAGCAGAATCGCCGTCCGCCCGCGCCTATTAACTAGTTAATGAAACAACCGTTGGCACAACTCCAATTTAGGTGGTGCACAAGTAGGGGCCCAATCCGTGGTAAATAAGATATGAACTTGGCACACACGTGGGTTACTGATGCGAAAAGTGATATTTAATAGGATATAGTACATACAGTCAGTGACGTTTCGGTCTTATGACCTTCATCAATGTACTGAAAATGAAATATAATTGTTTACCAATAGATAAAAGGTGGTATATACAACAAATTGTATATACAGCATTTAGAGAAATAGAGCATTTACACCGGGGAATCACCAAGTGTAAGGAGGAGATAACTAACATCGAGAATCAGTTGGCAGCTTCCACTACGACTGAGGAATTCAATTTAAAGACCAGGATCAACGAAGTCATTAACCAACATCGACGGGACCCAGAAACAAGGAAAAGGAATAAATTTGCAAGGGATACTGAAGACTACGAACAGAACAGGGTCTATAAATGGCGAGAATCCCACTGGCACTATTGACGGTATATATTACCAGCCTGACCTCACAGGATCTTTTGCTCACACTCTAGAAGCATTCAGTACAGTACAGGGGTATGTGCATTCTTTATTTTTTGATACCTGCTCTTTTCAATGTTATCCTCAGCATTATATGGTCCCTTTTGCCCACTTGATATTTTTGTATGATGAATCATGGCATATGTTATTGTACCTGTTGTCTCATACCCAGCAATTTGATGTATACTCTCTCTAAAACTCTCTGAATTTGTTGGCCCTCACGGAAACCTGGATTCAGGATTCTGACACTGTCTCTCCTGCTGCCATTTCCCATGGTGGCTTACAATTCTCCCATTCCCCGAGACCGACAAATAGACCTGGTGGTGGAGTCGGCATACTCCTGTCCCCACAATGCACTTTCCAGGTCATCCCCTCAGTTCCATCACTCTCATTCCCTTCTTTTGAAGTCCACACCATCAGGCTCTTTCGTCCCCTCTCCCTCAGAGTAGCGGTCATATACCGGCCCCCAGGCTCACCCACCCACTTCCTGGACCATTTCTCTGCCTGGCTGCCGCACTTCATGTCCTCAGAACTACCAACCCTTATCCTGGGAGACTTCAACATCCCCATTAACAGCCCCACTTCCACATCTGCATCCCAGCTTCTATCACTAACCACTTCTCTAGGCTTCTCTCAGCTCTCAACCTCTGAAACACACAAAGACGGTAACACCCTGGACCTGGTTTTCGCCCGGCTCTGCTCAATCTCCTACCTAGATAACTCACCGCTTCCCCTCTCTGACCACAACATTCTCTCCTTTACACTCACAAATCCTCGCTCACCCCAGCACCCTCCTACCTACCATTCAGTCAGAAATCTACAAGCCATTAACCCTCATACACTTTCAGACTCCCTACACTCATCATTGTCCCCAATCTCTTCTTTGTCCTGTCCTGATCTGGCTGTACATCACTTCAATGACACTCTTAGAAGCACCCTTGACCAAGTAGCTCCCCTCACCCTCAGAACCTCCAAACACAGAGTGAAACAGCCCTGGCTCACATCGCTAACCCGATTTCTCCAGCGATGCTCTAGGTGTGCTGAACGCTTATGGAGGAAAACACACACACACCAGAAGACTTCATACACTTCAAATTTATGTTAAGGACATATAACTCTGCCCTTCACCTCGCCAAACAGACCTACTTCACCACCCTGATCTCCTCACTATCCAACAACCCCAAGAAACTTTTTGACACCTTTCACTCCCTCCTCAGGCCAAAAGCACAAGCCCCTATCACAGACATTTGCGCTGATGACCTGGCCTCCCACTTTATAGAGAAAATAGACAATATCCGTCAGGAAATCCGCTCCCAATCACCAAGTTCAGTGACTCCCATCCCTCCCTGCATTTCCCCTGGCTCACTCTCCACATTTGCTCCCATCACAGAAGAAGAAATCTCCAGGCTCCTCTCCTCTTCTCGTCCAACTACATGCACAACCGACCCCATTCCCTCACATCTCCTCCAGTCTCTCTCCCCAGTCGTCACAACTCACCTAACTACAATCTTTAATCTCTCCCTCTCCTCTGGCATTTTCCCCTCCTCCTTCAAACACTCTATCATTACTCCATTACTAAAGAAACCCACCCTTGACCCATCCTGCACAAACAACTACAGACCAGTCTCCAATCTCCCCTTCATCTCTAAACTCTTGGAGCGCCTGATATACTCACGCCTTACCCGTTACCTCTCCACTCACTCCCTCCTAGACCCTTCACAGTCCGGTTTCCGCCCCCTACATTCGACAGAAACTGCACTCAAAGTGACCAATGACCTTCTGACAGCAAAACGTAATGGTGACCATTCTCTGCTCATTCTTCTCGACCTTTCTGCAGCTTTCGACACTGTTAACCATCCTCTCCTACTCTCTAGGCTCCAGTCACTAGGCATTAAGGACACTGCTCTTTCCTGGTTCTCCTCCTATCTTTCCGACCGCTCCTTCAGTGTTCTGTTTTCTGGCTCCACTTCATCTCCTCTTCCTCTCACTGTTGGGGTACCTCAGGGCTCAGTCCTTGGCCCCCTTCTCTTCTCTCTCTATACAGCCCCAATTGGACAGACCATCAGCAGATTTGGCTTTCAGTACCATCTTTATGCTGATGACACACAACTGTACACATCATCCCCTGACCTTACCTCCGCTGTACTACAGAACGCCACTGACTGTCTGTCTGCAGTCTCCAACATCATGTCTGCTCTCTATCTGAAACTCAACCTCTCCAAAACTGAACTTCTTCTGCTCCCACCATCTACTAACCTCCCTAAATCTGACATTTCCCTCTCTGTGGGTGGCACCATAATAACACCCCGACAGCAGGTGCGCTGTCTGGGTGTTATGTTCGACTCCGATCTCTCCTTCACCTCCCATATACAATCTCTTGCCCGCTCATGCCGCTTACACCTAAAGAACATCTCTAGAATCCGCCCTTTTCTCACCATGGAAACAAAAACTCTCACTGTCGCCCTGATCCACTCCCGCCTAGACTACTGTAATGCTCTATTAATTGGCCTCCCTCTCACTCGACTCTCCCCTCTCCAGTCTATCCTTAATGCAGCAGCCAGGGTTGTCCATCTGGCTAATCGTTTCTCAGACGCGTCCGCTCTTCGCCAGTCGTTACACTGGCTGCCAATTCATTACAGGGTACAATTCAAAGTACTTGTTCTCACCCACAAAGCTCTCCACAGTGCGGCACCCCCTTACATCTCCTCCCTCATTTCTGTCTATCGGCCTAACCGACCGCTGCGCTCTGCAAATGACTTTCGACTAACCTCTGCCCTAATCCGTACCTCCCACTCCCGACTCCAAGACTTCTCCCGTGCTGCGCCAATCCTCTGGAATGCTCTACCCCAAAATATTAGGACCATCCACAATTTGCATAGTTTTAGGCGCTCGCTCAAAACACATTTGTTCAGAGCGGCCTATCACATTCAGTAATCAAAGTCATGTTTGTGTGTGTGTAGCCCATTCACTATCTCCATCTAACCCCCACCCCCTGAAGATGGCTGGACCGTCATTGTAAATACATCATTGTAAATACAAACCTGTGCTTTGTATCCCCCCCACCTCATTGTAGATTGTAAGCTCCACGAGCAGGGTCGTCTTATTTCGCTTTAATTATTGTATTGTTAACGTTGTTACTTATGACTGTTGTGTTTGAAACTGTTCAACTGTAAAGCGCTGCGGAATATGTTGGCGCTATATAAATAAAGATTATTATTATTATTATTATTATGTATACACCTTATTTTATCTATCGGTAAACAATTATATTTCATTTTCAGTACATTGATGAAGGTCATAAGACAGAAACGTCACTGACTGTATGTACTATATCCTATTAAATATCACTTTTCGCATCAGTAACCCACGTGTGTGCCAATTTTATATCTTATTAACTAGTTAAATCCCGCTGACAGCGGGCATTTAAATAGCATTTCCGGCCGCCGGGCCGGAAATGACCTCATCGCCGACCCCCGTCATGTGATCGGTGGTCGACGTCATGTTGCCTGGACAACCAGAGGTCTCTATGAGACCTCTATGGTTGTTCCAGGCATATGGCTTTCAGCGCCACCCGTTGGTCGGCGCTGAGAGCACAGGAGTAAATTTGCTACATATGGGAGATCCGCTCATCGCCCATATCTAGCAGAGCCGATCGGGTTGCGCATGCTTCTAGCCTCCTATGGAAGCTATTGAAGCACGCCAAAAGTAAAAAAAATAAAATATATAATAATGTTTAAAAATTAAAAAAAAAAAAAAAAAAAAAAAATAAAAAAACCTAAAAAAGTTCAAGTCACCCCCCTTTCATCCCAATCAAAATAAAAACAGTAAAAAAAAAAAAAAAAATTCCCACGTACACATTAGGTATCGTCGCGTTCAGAATCGCCCGAAAAAAAAAAAAAAAAAAAAAAGCAATAACCCGATCGCTAAACGGCGTAGCGAGAAAAAAAATTCAAAACGCCAGAATTACTTTTTTTGTCGCCACGACATTGCATTAAAATGCAATAATGGGCAATCAAAAGAACGTATCTGCACCTAAGTGGTATCATTAAAAACGTTACCCGACCGCAGATCACAAAAAATGGAGACAGTACGGGTCTCGGAAAATTGCGTAATTTTTATTTTTTTTTTAGCAAACTTTGGAATTTTTTTTTTTCACCACTTAGATAAAAGAGGACATAGACACGTTTGGTGTCTATGAACTCGTAATGACCTGGAGAATCATAATGGCAGGTAAGATTTAGCATCTAGTGAACCTAGCAAAAAAAGCCACGCAAAAAAGTGTGGGATTGGATTTTTTTTTGCAATTTCACCGCACTTGGAATTTTTTTCCCCGTTTTCGAGTACACGGCATAGTAAAACCAATGGTGTCATTTAAAAGTACAACTTGTCCCGCAAAAAATAAGCCCTCATATGGTCATATAGACAGAAAAATTAAAAAAAGTTATGGCTCTGGAAAGAAGGAGCGGAAAACGAAAAAAGCTCCAGTAGTGAAAGGGTTAAGGCGCCCATGTCCTCAAAGGGCAATGCTATTCCTCTGGAGGTACTAGCAATAGCTGCGTCCAGTCTGGGAGCTTCCCCCCCCCCCCCCCCCCCATTTCTCGCATACCTCCTCAAACGGGTATTTACGTTTGAGTGCTTGTGGTATGGACATTTTTGTTGGGCTTTTTCCATTCTTTTTATTAAATTTAGCAGGTTATCATGAAAGGGAAAAACCTCTGTTTCTTCCCTTCTAAATTACTAAACATGGAATCTTGAATAGACCGCGGCTCCTTAGGCGTTTCAACCCCCAATGGTAGACCTTACGAGTTTGAGCAACTTTCCAATTTCTTCGGATAGGAAATAAGGACGACCTTCTTCCTCGTTTGAGGAGTCCAGGTCTGAGTCAGAGGGGCCTACATCCCCCGGCTCTTCCTCTGAGTCTACATCGGTCCCCATTTCTGTAGGACGTGAGGGTGGGGTTGCAGTGGGTTTGGCAGAGTCAAGTGCAGTCTGCTCCTTTAATGTTTTTACTTGGTCCCGGATCATGGACTTAATACTTTGAAATAGGGACGGTGACTTTGGCCACTGTTTTCTTAATGCATGAGTGACAGTCGCTGGTCATGAGTTTTAACTATGGTCTTTTTGCATAATGCACATTCCTTATTTTTTTTGCTTTTATATGGCCTTTCCCTAAAGAAGAGACATGACATAGGGCGATCGTTAATGACATGTGTTTGCCTTACAAAGGCACTCACCTGAACCCTCTGGGTACCCCGGTAGCCTATAGGTCTTCCTCTGGTGCGTGCACTTCGGCTTCTGTGTCTGCCACACTGGAGAAGCTTGCTGCTGCTCCGGTGCCTGCGCACCACATCGTTTTATGTGGAGGAGCGGTGTGTGCCCCCATTGAACCGCTCTCCCCCGGAAGTGTCCAGCACACAGTCTCCTCCGGCGTGCAACGTCATTTCCGGCACGACCGGAAGTAGTCTCCACTCAGTCGGCGCCAGAGTCATGGTGGACATGCCTTCCCCGGCCCAGCCTCCCAACAGGAGCGGCCGCCAGGGAATCCAGCGGGGGATGGACATGCTGCAGCTCCTAGGACGCCGGGATGACGGGCACGCGCTACCGCACCTCACTGCTTCCTCCCTCCCCATGGACCTCGGCCTCCGGACCGGCTATCGTCAGAGGGATCCCCCTGGAGGTACGAAGTCTGCCACAGGCATCCGCCTGCAGGAACAGGAAACCAAGCTGGGGAGAGAGGTGCCACCCCCTTTTTTCATCTCTGCCACAGGTTTCCTGTTCCTGGAGGCAGATACCATCTCATGTGCGGTGCTGTCATAGGGAAGGGAAAAAAATCTGCGGATTAGCTGCGGGTTTATTTCCGCAGCATGTCAATTCTTTGTGTGGATCTGCAGCATTTCTGCACCCATTGACTTGCATTGATCTGCACCAAAACCGCAGGTCTCAAAAAGATCTGCGGCTTTGCTGTGGATGAAAGGGTGGGGGGGTGGAGTGTGGGTGGTGACTGTGTGTGCAGAGGTCATAGGGCTGTCTGGGGGGGGTTTCCGGGTCTGATCGGGCCTCTGCTGCATGCATCGTTCGATGGGACCACAAGTCCCAGTGGGCGATGCCTGCTACACTGTCAGTGACATTAGCCAATGATGGGACAGTAGTAGCCCCATCGGCTAATGTGTTGCATGAAGAAAAAAAAAAACAAAACAAAAAAAAAAAAAAAAAAAAAAAAAAAACACATTACGTACAGAACATGCATATAGCATACAACACATAAGAGTACATACACACCGCACACACCAAATTCCCTGAAGCCATCGATCTCCTGTAATAAACAAAATAAACCAACCTATACTCACCTCTCTGCCATAGTCAAATTAATAAGGGTCCCACGACCATCTCCCGTGGAGAACAGCCGCATCAGCTGATGCAACCGCTCTACAGGGGCTCCTGCACTGAAATGACAGGCAGAGGTATCCCTCCGCCGGGAAAGAGGTCCCATAACCCTAACCCTCATGCAGCAGTGCTGTAAAGCGAGACTCTGGAACTAAGGTAACCTCAGCGATGGACTGCAGGAGGATTATCTCCTGTCAGTCCATCACTGGGAGGCCCCATAGAGCGGTCACATCACCTGATGTCACTGTTCTATAGGGGAGATAGTCGTGGGACTCTTGTTATTAATTGGACGGCGTTGGACAGGGAGTATATGGTTGATTTATTATTTTTTGTTTTTTTCTAGGAGACGAGGGTGTGTCTTGGATCTGAGCGTGCAATAAAAATATGAAAAGAGCGTTGTGTTTTATTTCATTAAAAGAATTATTCATGTGTGGTTTTTTAACCCTTTCAAAAGATTAATAATGGATTCGGTGTCTTAGTGACACCTCTCCATTATTAACCGGGCTTAATGTCACCTTCCAATAGCAAGTTGACATTAATCCCTTATTACCCCATATCCCACCACTACACGGGAGTGGGAAGAGAGAGGCTAAGTGCCAGAATTAGCACATCTTACAGACGCGCCATTTCTGGGGCAGCTGTGGGCTGGTATTTGTAGCCGACCCCTTCCTAGACTGAGTATATGAATATCAGCCCACAGCTGTTGAGTAGCCTTTCTGGCTATAAAATATAGGTGACCCCACGTCATTTTTTTGGGTCCCCCTATTTTAATAGCCAATAAAGGCTACGCAGACAGATGCGGGCTGATATTCATAGCCTGGGGAGGGGCCATTGGTATTACCCCCTTCCCAGGCTACAACCAAATATTGGCCCCTAGCAGTCGGCTTGCCCCTTCTGGCACAGAAAATTGCAAGGGAGCCCACGCTTTTTTTTTTTTTTAGTTTATATGGCCATATATCTAATAATTTTTATATAGCGCTGACATTCTCCAGCGCTTTACAGTTTGCACACATCATCACTGCTCACAATCTAAATTCCCTATCAGTATGTCTTTGGAATGTGGGAGGAAACCTGAGAACCCAGAGGAAATCCACACAAAACACGGGGAGAACATAGACTCCTTGCAGATGTTGTCCTTGATGTGATTCGAACCCAGGACTCCAGCGCTGCAAGGCTGCAGTGTTATCATATCTATAGATAGAAGGATTTTTTTTTTCCCCATTTTGTTCCATTTAGATAAAATAGATCTATATCCTTCAATCTGTGTGTGTAATGGAGTGTGGGTTGGACCAATGTAAATGAGGAGGTTGGACAGAAATTACATTTTTTTTGTGTTAAACAACATCTTTATTTAGCTTGCAAAAACGCATACAAATCCACAGGCAAAACTGCACTGAAAAGCCACATCAAATCTGCGGCAAAAAAGACACACCAAAAACGCACATGCGTTTTCTGCCAAGAGCTGCGGTTTTTGTGCGGGAGAATCGCAACGTGTATACACAGCCTAAGAGAGCAGGCTTTCTTGCAGAGAAAAAAAAAAAAAAGCAATGTATGAACATAGACTAAAGGCCCGGCCACACAGCGAGATCGCCAGCGACATCGCTGTGTGCAACATGTATTAGCGACCGGCCCCCCTGCCGGGTATCGCTGATCGTGCTTGAACGTCCTGGGCCGTTTTGATACCTGGGTCTCCCGTTGGTCAGCACGCATCGCTGCGTGTGGCAGCGGGAGAGCAACGGTCAGCGACGCTGGTTTCCAATCTAAACAGTGGGTATCTAAGATCCGCAAAGCTCTTAGATACCCGCCGTTTACATTGGAAACCAGCTTGCTCGCTGGTCCTGATCGCTGGTGGGTCTGTCTACGTTACAGCTCACCAGCGATCAGCTAACTAAGTTCCAGCGATCCCATCCACGTTGGATCGTTGGTGGGATCGCTGGGATATTGATGCGTGTAACAGGGCCCTTAGAATTCCATAGCTTCCAGCTCATTGCCTAGATTACCACTGTACCAAGGGTGGCTGGTTTCACAAATAAGGAACACGCAATGCTTGCAAGCACCACACTGAATCGGACCAGATTCTCCACTTGTAGCATGGGAGAGTGCAGTGTTCAGGCCAGCAGAGGCATCATGGCACAGAACATCTAGAGCGCATGTACGCCAACAAACCATGATGCTAGGGCACAGTGCACTCCCAAAGAAACACCCTTTAATGGAAACATATAACCTTTATTTTTACCTATAAAGTGTATTGGTAAACAGGGCTGTGGAGTCGGTAAGCCAAACCTGTGACTCCGACTTCTCAATTTCCCTTACACCGACTCAGACTCCCACATATATTGCTTACATTTAAGTGAAAAATTTATTGTAGTACAATGTGAACATCAGACATTTAATCATTTTTATGATCCAATAATCAAGATATTTAGATAGAACATAATATATTTATTTTAATACAACTTTAGAACACAAAAAACTAATAAATTGTAAATATATAATACACTATGTAATATCAATTACATATATACAGTACAGACCAAAAGTTTGGACACACCTTCTCATTCAAAGAGTTTTCTTTATTTTCATGACTATGAAAATTGTAGATTCACTCTGAAGGCATCAAAACTATGAATTACCACATGTGGAATTATATAACAAAAAAGTGTGAAACAACTGAAAATATGTCTTATATTCTAGGTTCTTCAAAGTAGCCACCTTTTGCTTTGATTACTGCTTTGCACACTCTTGGTATTCTCTTGATGAGTTTCAAGAGGTAGTCACTGGAAATGGTCTTCCAACAGTCTTGGAGTTCCCAGAGATGCTTAGCACTTGTTGGCCCTTTTGCCTTCACTCTGCGGTCCAGCTCACCCCAAACCATCTCGATTGGGTTCAGGTCTGGTGACTGGAGGCCAGGTCATCTGGCGTAGCACCCCATCACTCTCTTTCTTGGTCAAATAGCCCTTACACAGCCTGGAGGTGTGTTTGGGGTCATTGTCCTGTTGAAAAATAAATGGTCCAACTAAATGCAAACCAGATGGAATAGCATGCCGCTGCAAGATGCTGTGGTAGCCATGCTGGTTCAGTATACCTTCAATTTTGAATAAATCCCCAACCGTGTCACCAGCAAAGCACCCCCACACCATCACACCTCCTCTTCCATGCTTCATGGTGGGAACCAGGCATGTAAAGTCCATATGTTCAAATTTTCTGCGTCGCACAAAGACATGGTGGTTGGAACCAAAGATCTCAAATTTGGACTCATCAGACTAAAGCACAGATTTCCACTGGTTTAATATCCATTCCTTGTGTTCTTTAGCCCTAACAAGTCTCTTCTCCTTGTTGCCTGTCCTTACAAGTGGCTTCCTAGCAGCTATTTTACCATGAAGGCCTGCTGCACAAAGTCTCCTCTTAACAGTTGTGGTAGAGATGTGTCTGCTGCTAGAACTGTGTGGCATTGACCTGGTCTCTAATCTGAGCTGCGATTAACCTGCGATTTCTGAGGCTGGTTACTCGGATAAACTTATCCTCTGCAGCAGAGGTGGCTCTTGGTCTTTTCCTGGGGCGGTCCCATGTGAGCCAGTTTCTTTGTAGCGCTTGATGGTTTTTGCCACTGCACTTGGGGACACTTTCAATGTTTTCCCAATTTTTCGGACTGACCGACCTTCATTTCTTAAAGTAATGATGGCCACTCATTTTTCTTTACTTAGAATTTGTATTATGGCAAGGAAAAAAAGCAGCTAACAGTTTATTCAGTAAGACTATCAGCTATGTATCCACCAGACTTCTGCACAACACAACTGATGGTCCCAACCCCATTTATAAGGCAAGAAATCCCACTTATTAAACCTGACAGGGCACACTGTCATGAATGAGTCACCGGAGGAGGAAAAAAACAAAAATACAAGCTAAGTCCAGAAAACCGGAGAGGTTGGTAGCTAGCGGATTGCAGACCCCTGAACCTATTCACAACAACAGTAGCCGTGGGGGTTTCCTACGGTGGTCCTAGACACCTCGATCACAGCCGGAGAACTAAATAAACCTAAAGAAAGGGGAAATCTAAACTGCCCCAGAGCAGACACCAAAGCAATAGACAGCCCCCAACATGTATTGACGGTGAAAACAGATAACACAAACAGACAGAAAGACAGGCTGAGCAAACGATGGGGCCCTCACTAACTAGATAGGACAGGAGAGAAAAGCAACTGTATGCAATCACGCAAAAACCCTGCCAAAAATAATGTCCAACACGTCTGATAGAAAAGGCCCTGAAGTCACTAGACTTAAAAATCACTACATCAGCACTCAGGTATATTCTGAAAACAGAGCAAAAAGATCAACTGATCAGAGACAAAAATGGAGTTCAGCCAGTCCCAACCAGGGCTGGCTGAACACAAACACTAAGTAAACAGACAAAATCTCATGTAACAATAGCGGAGCAAAAACTTAGCTTTAGTAGACAGGACTAAACTGGAGGCCAGAGCTCAGAGCAGAGAGGATCACCAGCAACCCAGCAGGGCGTCGGCGGCCTTATATCCACTCAGATTTTGAGTGTCCAATCACACTCCACCTGGTCAGATGACAGGTTTTTCCCATCCAAATCAATTTCACTACCTCCTTTCACCAGCAGAGGGAGTTCATCAGACATCAAAGGTGAAGGAGAAAATGAGCTCATAACAGCACACCTGTGAAGTGAAAACCATTTCCGGTGACTACCTCTTGAAGCTCAAGAGAATGCCAAGAGTGTGCAAAACAGAATGCCAAGAGTGTGCAAAACAGAAATCAAAGCAAAAGGTGGCTACTTTGAAGAACCTAGGATATAAGACACAGTATTTCCAGTTTCACACTTTGCTAATTATATAATTCCAGATGTGTTAATTCATAGTTTTGATGCCTTCAGAGTAAATCTACAATTTTCAAGGTCATGAAAATAAAGAACTCTTTGAATGAGGTGTGTCCAAACTTTTGGGCTGTACCGTGTGTAATATATGTGTATATATTATATATACACATACACACAATATATATCACTATGACTTCTCAGCTAAGAAAGCCTAGATCCTCAGTCTACATTCACACCATGGGCGTATCCAGGCTCAAACCTGGGGGGGCCGCAGAACCTCATACTGCACACCTCAGCTGCTGCAGGATCTCATACTGCAAACCCTACACTTGAAAATAACGCCTGCACCTTAAAAAGATGTGGTGATGAATGCAGTCTATTTATTCCAACTATCAATTGATGTTGATGTGTTACTGAAGACGAGCAATGCCTGTCCTGGGCATCCTTTTGGGTAGCTATGAGGTGTACCTGACTGGTGATAAAAAAAAAAAAAAAAAAAGTGTTAGTCTGTGTGCTACCCAGCTTTCATTCTTTTTGGTACAGATATGATATGGATAGACAGATATGGATAAATGGATATATAGATAAAGCAGATTTCTAATCTGCTTTTGCTATTGAAATTATCTATGAGCTCAAGAACCTTTCAGGTGATGCAGTTTTTTTAAAAAGCTGATCTGCTTTTGCAGCTGAAAAACGTATCCTCAAAACACGCAGGAAAAATGCTGTGTGAATGTAGTCTTAGATCAGGAATAGAACAGCCATTTACAGGACATTTTATAACTTTCCCAAATTCCTATGAAAAAAATATTCAGCACATTCTACAATGAATTACTGTACATTATATATATTTTAGGAGTCGGTCCATTTTATACCAACTCCGACTCCACAGCCCTGTTGGTAAATGCCTTTAAAACAATACCCATCACATGATCAAGAATGTTTTCATTTTCACAGGTTCATAGTAGGACCAAGTTTAGGAGGCCATTGTAATAGTCATGCCACATGCCGGTAACATCTACAAGCTGCAGATGCATTTTTCTTTGTGTAGCTCTGCACTGTGGACAGGAGCTGCCTGTTATTACAAGCAGCATTTCAATGTGTAAAATTAACCAGAATACTGCAAGCTTTTCTGACAGTTGTATGTGGGCTACCACTGGTTCACAGGCTGTGCTTTTTGCATATAGACATCATGTGAACTGAAACAAAGTCATATGAACAAAGATTAGGGCAAGTAAACATGGGATAGTAATTATAGATTGGGTTCAGACATATCTGCTGGTACATTCTAAAACTCACACACAAACATACTGCGATTCCTGTGGCAGAAAATTTTCATGAAATAGTCTAAAACAAAAATTTCCAAATATTCTTGTACATTCTGCAAAAGGAAACACTAAAATCAGATGTACAGAACTGATTTCGATCATAAATTATCAATGATTCTGCTGACCGAATCCATTAGCGCTCCTTCGGGACTATATTTTGAAGTCTCACTGACAGCCTACAGAAATCTGCAATATGGCAGCCATCAGAACAAAGCTAGGAAATCTGTCCCAAAAAGGTTTTGGTTAGAACAAAGCAGAGAAATGTTCCAACAGTATCTAATAGCAATTAAAACAAAAGAAAAAATGGTTCTGTACAAAGTCATATCACAGCCATCCATCTAAATGTGGCCACCATTTCTAGTCCTCAAAATTACTTTAAGTTAGGGATCAAAAAGAACCAGACATACATAAAGATATCCAAAGAGAAACACGTCCAGCACAGAAATACAACAGAAAATGTCATGCTGCAAGAAGTCTAAAAAAAACATCGATATTGTAAACGGAATCTAAACCTAGGATCACGGTGAAACAGCGAACAGCAGAAAGGCCCTAATACGTTGTATCTGCACATAATAATCTAGACAGACAAGAACAGCAGGCAAACATCCACACTTTTACATCTGGACCTTCCATTGAAAATGAAGCTAAGCAAATTGTAATGCACCATCAATTTGGTGTAAAATATTGGAAGACAAGCCAAGGGGCACTGCAAGTGAAGAGGAAGTGTGTAACGGGTTTATCAAGATTTGCCAAATTATGCAAAGAGCAGGCTCCAAGGTTATAAATTTGGTGCAATTTCAACATCTCATCCTGTTTAATACTTTCTACATATAGAACAGGGTTAAAGGGAATCTGTCACCACATTTGACCTACCTAAACTATTAATATGGGCATACAGGCAGAGCTGTGTAGTCGGTAAGGCAAGCCTCAGACTCCTCAATTTCCTTGACCTCCTATACCACAGCACTGGTCACTACTGAGCATGTACAAGCCTAGGTCCTTAGATCAGGAATAGGAAAATTTATAACTTCTCAAATTTTTATGTAAACATTTACAGCACATCCTGCACTGTACCGTACCCAGTTTATATATTTTAGGAGTCGGTCCATTTTATTCCAACACCACCAAAAATGGACACAGATTCCACAGCCCTGCATACAGGTTATAGACTACTGAAAAAAAAACCCTACCTGTAAGCCTCATATAAGATGTTTTGTTGTGGATAAATCATCTTTTATCACTTTATGTAAATGACCTCTTCCAGGCTCTGGGGAGGACGCTGCCTGGAAGATAATCTCTAGAGGCAGAGTTATTATACATGAAGGGAGAGTTACCAGCGAGACAAGAAACTAACAGAGCAGGAGAAATAAAGTTTGTCTTCTTGCAAACATTTTTTTTTGCTTCTCTGATCTCTGCTATATTGCAAACCTGCCTGGGAGATGAAAGCTGAGAGGAAACCCGCAGATGTGTCAGGTATAATCACACACAGCTCTGCAGTGAGATCAGGAGAACAGAGAGTGGGCATCACACTGGTAACTCCCCTTCATGTATAAAAATCTCTAGAGGCAGAGTTATCTCCAGGCAGCAGCCTCCCCAGAACCTGGAAGAGATCATTTACAAAAAGTGATGAGGATTTATCAACAAGGCATCTGATAGGAGGCATATTCTCAGCAATATATAACCTTAATGCACATATTAATAGTTTAGATAGGGAATTTGTCACCACATCTAACCTTTCAGTCTGTCCCAGCCTTTTAGTCATGTCCCCAATTAATTGGGCTTACGTAAATAAAGCACAATCACTAGAATAAAAAGTTCTTCTGTACTAAAAGCAGGATATGTATTGATCTAGGAAAAAAAAAAAAATAATGACATCAAAACTCAAAAAAACTAAGTGTTTTGCTGATCAGACAGCGACATAGGGCACTTGTGACCCAAGAATTTGTCCTCATGGCAGGCAAATTCCTGGAGCAGTCACCCATATACGGCCATATGAAGAGTGCATGTGAATGCCCAGTACTTCTCGCTAAAACAGGAATGCGGTCGAATACTTTATAATCTAGTGTTGTTCTCCATACCTCTTTTCCAGTGTCCTTCACATCAATTCTACTTATATATTTATGTATAGTTAAATTTTTTTTCTGTCTATACTTAATATCTATGCATAAACAATTTTTGTATATATTTTGAAGACAGATTTCATGACTCCAATGTTTCTAATTTTATAGGTCAGACAGAGGAAAGGAGGGAAACTCAGGATATGGGTGAACTGCAAGTAAAATTCAATATTGGGGTGTAACTAGATATACGCTGTAAGAAAGCCAGCCACATCACTACATAGCTGACATTTCACATCCAGTAGATACGCCATAGCTTCTCTCAAATTATCCCTTAGCCAAGAGTTAAAGAATAACTTACGACCCCTAGGTGTCCAACTACTGGGACCCCAGTGATCCATGGGACTCTGCTTGTTGTTGAGATTGCCATGTCTTTATTTAAGCGGGTGTGCGCATGCTCAATTCAAGCTTCATTGTCACTGCCAGAGCGCTGTACTCTGCACAGCTCCCAGTATACTGAGCGGTGGTTTAATCTCTCACCAGCACAGTGCCAACAACTCAAAGTTATTACTGTGTGATTCTCCCAGTAAACTGAGCGGTGACGTAATCTCTGCCAAGCACAGTCCCAAGGACTCGGAGACCAGTTACTCAGTGATTAAAACTTAATTTTCTCTCCATAGAAACATTTCAAACCAGTACACTATACATTGCTTTAAAGCCATTTATCTGCAGATTAACCCTATATCTGCAGGCAACTAATGTTTTTGGCAATATCAGATTCTCTTTATATGCACTAATCATAGCCACAGTAGTATTTATATGCACTAATCATAGCCACAGTAGTATTTACTGCTGCAGATTTTTCTGATGCAATTCCATCGCAGGAAGTCAAACCAAACCTTTCACCAGGTTTGACAGATATGAGACACTGTATGATCACCACCTTTCAGGCCTGATATACAACATTCTATAATGCTGCATATAAGCTCCCAACCTGCAAGACAAGAAAAAGACCTTTTATTATACTCACCTACGGGACTGTCCGGTGGTTGTGAATGGTCGTGGTCCGGCGCCTCCCTACATCATCCACAGTCTCCAGGGCATTGCGCTCTTACGCAGGCGTGCTTCTCTGCCCTGTTAATGGCAGAGTAAAGAACTGTAGTGCGCAGGCGCTGGGGTTCCTCGAAGGATTGTGATGCCTGGGAGACTCTGTGGATGACGTAGGGACACGTCACCCACACAAAGCAAGAATGAGGACAGCATCGCAAAAAAAGGGAGGCGCCAAACCAAGACAAGCAACGCCCCTCAGACCAGAACTCCCCACATGCGAGTATAATAAATGGTTCTTTTCTTGCAGGTCAGGTTGAGGGCATATATACAGCATTATAGATTGCTGTACATCAGGCCTGAAAGGTGGTGATCTTAGCTCATATCTATCAAACCTGGTGACAAGTTCCATTTAAGCGGAAGTGTCCCACCAGAACGCAACCTTCACAGAATGATTATCATGCATATTTGAAATCTGCATCCCATGCTTGTGAACATGGCTTCTCGAACACCATTCATATGTGTCAGAAAATGTGAGCATTTATTCTTGTAGATAACAAAACGAAAAAAAAAAAAAAAAAAAATTAGCCTTCATAGTGAGAACTGCAAATCCAAGGGCAGTACTTAACATGCAATTTTAACACACTTGTAGTTTTGGTGTCAAATTCAACAAAAGGGCACATGCCATTCATAAGATTTGTGCAAAGCCCAAAGTCGTTTTTTTCTGACCTTAGCACAAAAGGTTGCATGTTTCACAAAAAGAAAAAAAAAAAAAAAAAAAGTGTCAAAGTAATCGGCATACATAAAAATCACTCATGGGTGGAGATAAAGTAGAGTTGTGCAAAAAAAGAAAAAAGATATAATATACAAGTAGCTTTATAAATTTGTTTGTTACTACATGTGTTTTTTATTGCATTTTTGACGCTGCAGAATTAGCCTCTTTGGTCTGTCATTTGTTAAATAAAGCTGCTTTGTTTTTGATACTTCCTGGTACTGGTATTTGCCTTTGATAACAGTATTGTTACAGTCATGAGCACCTTGTTACAGTCATGTGCACCTTGTAGCGCGTTTCTGCAGCAGAAAAACGCATACGCAGGTTTACCAGCGGATTGTCCACATCTAATGCAATTTTATGTGGCAAATCCTCACAAAGATCAGCGTACAGCAATTAAAGGGTGCTACTGAAGGTCAGTTTACACAAAATAAAAGAAAAGTAATTAACAGTGGGCATGAGATTTCTTTAACATAAGGTGCTGTGATTTTGGTGCTGCTGTAATACTATCATGTAGTGCTTCTTGTTTGTGGCCCATAGGCGGAGCTGACCGGAGGAGGCAGAGCTTCATGGCGAGCGTGCGCTGCGCCTCAAAACGCTAGTGTGAAACTAGCCTTAGCCGAGCACACTCGCTTTTCACTACACGGGACCTCAAGCCAACGTAGAATGCTTGCTATAGTAGTTCTAGGTAAAGCTCAGATGGTCATATACAGAATGCAATGCCAGGACTGTTTGTGGATGGCCTGGCCCAAACGTGCAGCCGCATTTATGTCTATAAGGTTGTAAGTTCAGATCAGAAGACCTGCGGTTGGTCTGGACATTTTGGTCCCTATAAAGACAGTGAAACACAGCCTTCTGTACTCAGCCCAAGACTGTTCGAGCCTGTGGGTTGTTTTACTATGAAACTGCACAATCCCTTTACCAGGCCCATTAAACTGGTAAGTGTTCCAATTACAGTTACATACTTTTCCAACGAGTCCAAGTTTATTGTGCATAAACATATCCTATCCTTGACATTAAATGGGTTTTCTCAACCTCATTGATGAGGAGCACACAGCGCCTGTCCTTTCTGCTCTTCAGTTAGGGGTGGTGCACTGATTAGGTGGACCAGCAGCATGGTTGCATATTACTGGTCTGAAACGTGCACATCTGATGCTGCAAGTATAGTTACAGCTGTTTATTTTTTTAGAAGCAGTTAAGAATTTTACTCATTTATGATGCAGAGTGAAGACCTTGATATTTTACCCATCCACCCCATGGACTGCCGAGAGGATAGCAGAGCTTGGCTTCCTGTAGCTGTCAGTTTGTCATAGCGAAACCCATTACGTGGATCAGTAGGGATTTCAATAGGTAAGCCCAAACCAATCAGCAACTTATGGAAGTGTGCATTAACTCAGTGCTATAGGAGAAAGGAGCCAAGTGTAGCACATCAGTGAAGGTTAGAGAAGGTGAGGAGTTGTGCATCCTATGGGCATAAGCATTCAAAAACAGCGAAATGGAGAGAGAAAGAAAAAAAAAAAAAAAAAAAGAAAAAAAGGGGCTTTGAGCCACTACATCCCAACAGATAGACGTCCAATAAGCACCTCTGGAATAGTAGTGATCCGTAGTGAACAATGGACTATTTTATTACGGCGATGCCAAAAAGAGAAAAGGAGTAGCCGAGCTGCTGAAGACAGGTAGTTTCATTGGAATATATGATCTGCCGATAGATACAGCTACATATTCTGATGGAACTACTTTCCATCGGCAATACCAGTGCCTCGTTGTCGGACATTGCCGCCAGATAATAGCCCACTGGTCACTACAGATTACTTATCCATGTTGAGAATAGGATATTTGTATCAGATCCTCAACACCACATTGTCTTATTGTAGTAAGGACAAACACCTTGGCATAACCCATTACTGCTCAACGGGAGACATTGGGCAAAACTGGTATCAAACAATGATCTGGCATTGGGTCATGGTTTCTATTTTTAACAATGCATGCACAAGAATAAATCTCATCTGTACATAGGTTACTCACATACAAGACCAATACCTGTAGCACAGTATACGGGTCATGGGAATACAGAAGACATGATCCGAGCCCCCACGCAACAAACACTGCCCCCCACACACACATGCACACAGCCGGCACTGGACCCCCCCCCCCCCCACACACACACGCACACAGCCGGCACTGGACCCCCCCCCCCCCACACACACACACACACGCAGCCGGCACTGGACACCCCCCACACACACACACACACACGCAGCCGGCACTGGACACCCCCCCCACACACACACGCAGCCGGCACTGGCCCCCCCCCCACACACACACAGCCGGCACTGGACCCCCCCCCCCCCCCCCCACACACACACACACAGCCGGCACTGGACCCCCCCACACACACACACACACATGCATACGCAGCAGGCACTGGGCCCCCACACACATGCATACGCAGCAGGCACTGGGCCCCCACACACACACATGCATACGCAGCGGGCACTGGGCCCCACACACACACACACATGCATACGCAGCGGGCACTGGGCCCCACACACACACACACATGCATACGCAGCGGGCACTGGGCCCCCCCACACACACACACATGCATACGCAGCGGGCACTGGGCCCCCCCACACACACACACATGCATACGCAGCAGGCCCCCACACACACACATGCATACGCAGCAGGCCCCCACACACACACATGCATACGCAGCAGGCCCCCACACACACACATGCATACGCAGCAGGCCCCCACACACACACATGCATACGCAGCAGGCCCCCACACACACACATGCATACGCAGCAGGCCCCCACACACACACATGCATACGCAGCAGGCCCCCACACACACACATGCATACGCAGCAGGCCCCCACACACACACATGCATACGCAGCAGGCCCCCACACACACACATGCATACGCAGCAGGCCCCCACACACACACATGCATACGCAGCAGGCCCCCACACACACACATGCATACGCAGCAGGCCCCCACACACACACATGCATACGCAGCAGGCCCCCACACACACACATGCATACGCAGCAGGCCCCCACACACACATGCATACGCAGCAGGCCCCCACACACACATGCATACGCAGCAGGCCCCCACACACACATGCATACGCAGCAGGCCCCCACACACACATGCATACGCAGCAGGCCCCCACACACACATGCATACGCAGCAGGCCCCCACACACACATGCATACGCAGCAGGCCCCCACACACACATGCATACGCAGCAGGCACTGGGCCCCCACACACACATGCATATGCAGCAGGCACTGGGCCCCCACACACACACACATGCATATGCAGCAGGCACTGGGCCCCCACACACACACACATGCATATGCAGCAGGCACTGGGCCCCCACACACACACACACACACATGCATATGCAGCAGGCACTGGGCCCCCACACACACACACACACATGCATACGCAGCAGGCACTGGGCCCCCACACACACACACACATGCATACGCAGCAGGCACTGGGCCCCCACACACACACACACATGCATACGCAGCAGGCACTGGGCCCCCACACACACACACATGCATACGCAGCAGGCACTGGGCCCCCACACACACATGCATACGCAGCAGGCACTGGGCCCCCACACACACATGCATACGCAGCAGGCACTGGGCCCCCACACACACATGCATACGCAGCAGGCACTGGGCCCCCACACACACATGCATACGCAGCAGGCACTGGGCCCCCACACACACACACACATGCATACGCAGCAGGCACTGGGCCCCCACACACACATGCATATGCAGCAGGCACTGGGCCCCCACACACACACACACACACACACACATGCATATGCAGCAGGCACTGGGCCCCCACACACACACACACACACACACACACACATACGCAGCAGGCACTGGGCCCCCACACACACACACACACACACATGCATACGCAGCAGGCACTGGGCCCCCACACACACACACACACACACATGCATACGCAGCAGGCACTGGGCCCCCACACACACACACACACATGCATACGCAGCAGGCACTGGGCCCCCACACACACACACACACACATGCATATGCAGCAGGCACTGGGCCCCCACACACACATGCATATGCAGCAGGCACTGGGCCCCCACACACACACACACATGCATATGCAGCAGGCACTGGGCCCCCACACACACACACATGCATAAGCAGCAGGCACTGGGCCCCCACACACACACACACACACACACGCATACGCAGCAGGCACTGGGCCCCCACACACACGCACACATGCATACGCAGCAGGCACTGGGCCCCCACACACACACGCATACGCAGCAGGCACTGGGCTAGAAGACCACCCCCGGGTTAGCCCCCCCTTAGTGAGAATTTGGGTAAAAAATGACTACATTCGTTAGATCTTTGTTAGATCCGGTTTGATCAACCAAAACTAACGTTAGATCACCCCTACAAAATGAGATATTTACGATCTTTTCCAGGGGGGGCTAACCCGTAGCTAGCCCCCCCAACTATGAAATTTGCCGTTTTTTGGATGGATTCTGATAGATATTCGTTAGATCCGGTTTGATCAGCAAAAATTAGCGTTAGATCTCCTTTCGTTTCCGAGATATTGGGGGGGGGCGGTGGGGGGTTAGCCCCCCCTAATTTGAAATTTGCCATTTTTTGGATGGATTCTGATAGATATTCGTTAGATCCGGTTTGATCAGCAAAAATTAACGTTAGATCTCCTTTCGTTCCCGAGATATTGGGGGTGTCAGGTGGGGGTTTAGGTACGGGTTAGCCCCCCCTAATTTGAAATTTGCCGTTTTTTGGATGGATTCTGATAGATATTCGTTAGATCCGGTTTGACCAGCAAAAATTAACGTTAGATCTCCTTTCGTTCCCGAGATATTGGGGGTGTCAGGTGGGGGGTTAGGTACGGGTTAGCCCCCCTAATTTGAAATTTGCCGTTTTTTGGATGGATTCTGATAGATATTCGTTAGATCCGGTTTGATCAGCAAAAATTAACGTTAGATCTCCTTTCGTTCCCGAGACATTGGGGGTGTCAGGTGGGGGGTTAGGTACGGGTTAGCCCCCCCTAATTTGAAATTTGCCGTTTTTTGGATGGATTCTGATAGATATTCGTTAGATCCGGTTTGATCAGCAAAAATTAACGTTAGATCTCCTTTCGTTCCCGAGATATTGGGGGTGTCAGGTGGGGGGTTAGGTACGGGTTAGCCCCCCCTAATTTGAAATTTGCCGTTTTTTGGATGGATTCTGATAGATATTCGTTAGATCCGGTTTGATCAGCAAAAATTAACGTTAGATCTCCTTTCGTTCCCGAGATATTGGGGGTGTCAGGTGGGGGGTTAGGTACGGGTTAGCCCCCCCTAATTTGAAATTTGCCATTTTTTGGATGGATTCTGATAGATATTCGTTAGATCCGGTTTGATCAGCAAAAATTAACGTTAGATCTCCTTTCGTTCCCGAGATATTGGGGGTGTCAGGTGGGGGGTTAGGTACGGGTTAGCCCCCCCTAATTTGAAATTTGCCGTTTTTTGGATGGATTCTGATAGATATTCGTTAGATCCGGTTTGATCAGCAAAAATTAACGTTAGATCTCCTTTCGTTCCCGAGATATTGGGGGTGTCAGGTGGGGGGTTAGGTACGGGTTAGCCCCCCCTAATTTGAAATTTGCCGTTTTTTGGATGGATTCTGATAGATATTCGTTAGATCCGGTTTGATCAGCAAAAATTAACGTTAGATCTCCTTTCGTTCCCGAGATATTGGGGGTGTCAGGTGGGGGGTTAGGTACGGGTTAGCCCCCCCTAATTTGAAATTTGCCGTTTTTTGGATGGATTCTGATAGATATTCGTTAGATCCGGTTTGATCAGCAAAAATTAACGTTAGATCTCCTTTCGTTCCCGAGATATTGGGGGTGTCAGGTGGGGGGTTAGGTACGGGTTAGCCCCCCCTAATTTGAAATTTGCCGTTTTTTGGATGGATTCTGATAGATATTCGTTAGATCCGGTTTGATCAGCAAAAATTAACGTTAGATCTCCTTTCGTTCCCGAGATATTGGGGGTGTCAGGTGGGGGGTTAGGTACGGGTTAGCCCCCCCTAATTTGAAATTTGCCGTTTTTTGGATGGATTCTGATAGATATTCGTTAGATCCGGTTTGATCAGCAAAAATTAACGTTAGATCTCCTTTCGTTCCCGAGATATTGGGGGTGTCAGGTGGGGGGTTAGGTACGGGTTAGCCCCCCCTAATTTGAAATTTGCCGTTTTTTGGATGGATTCTGATAGATATTCATTAGATCCGGTTTGATCAGCAAAAATTAACGTTAGATCTCCTTTCGTTCCCGAGATATTGGGGGTGTCAGGTGGGGGGTTAGGTACGGGTTAGCCCCCCCTAATTTGAAATTTGCCGTTTTTTGGATGGATTCTGATAGATATTCATTAGATCCGGTTTGATCAGCAAAAATTAACGTTAGATCTCCTTTCGTTCCCGAGATATTGGGGGTGTCAGGTGGGGGGTTAGGTACGGGTTAGCCCCCCCTAATTTGAAATTTGCCGTTTTTTGGATGGATTCTGATAGATATTCGTTAGATCCGGTTTGATCAGCAAAAATTAACGTTAGATCTCCTTTCGTTCCCGAGATATTGGGGGTGTCAGGTGGGGGGTTAGGTACGGGTTAGCCCCCCCTAATTTGAAATTTGCCGTTTTTTGGATGGATTCTGATAGATATTCGTTAGATCCGGTTTGATCAGCAAAAATTAACGTTAGATCTCCATTCGTTCCCGAGATATTGGGGGTGTCAGGTGGGGGGTTAGGTACGGGTTAGCCCCCCCTAATTTGAAATTTGCCGTTTTTTGGATGGATTCTGATAGATATTCGTTAGATCCGGTTTGATCAGCAAAAATTAACGTTAGATCTCCTTTCGTTCCCGAGATATTGGGGGTGTCAGGTGGGGGGTTAGGTACGGGTTAGCCCCCCTAATTTGAAATTTGCCGTTTTTTGGATGGATTCTGATAGATATTCGTTAGATCCGGTTTGATCAGCAAAAATTAACGTTAGATCTCCTTTCGTTCCCGAGATATTGGGGGTGTCAGGTGGGGGGTTAGGTACGGGTTAGCCCCCCCTAATTTGAAATTTGCCGTTTTTTGGATGGATTCTGATAGATATTCGTTAGATCCGGTTTGATCAGCAAAAATTAACGTTAGATCTCCTTTCGTTCCCGGGATATTGGGGTGTCAGGTGGGGGGTTAGGTACGGGTTAGCCCCCCCCCAATTTGAAATTTGCAGTTTTTTGGATGGATTCTGATAGATATTCGTTAGATCTGGTTCAGCAGCGGTCCCGAGGTGTAGATGGAGAAGAGGAGGGGTCCAATTGGGGGAGACCAACAGAGAGAGAGTGAAGTGAGGAGGTGGTGAGTGAGTGGGACAATCTGAAAGTTCGGTCAGTGAGTCATTTTCGTCCCCCATGATGCCTACAGGCCGCCTCTTCGCAATCATCGCAGCACACTCCCCCCCCTTCCTCGCCGCGACACATCGCCAGTGAAGTCCTGATGCTGCCCACAACTGGCCCCCGCCGAAGTCGCTGCTGCTCAAACGGATCTAACGAATATCTATCAGAATCCATTTAAAAAACGGCAAATTTCAAAGTACAGGGGGGCCTGTTTTTTGCATAGCTAGCAAGTTGTATTTTATCTTGGCACCACTTTGGAGTGCATATAATGTTTTGTATAACTTTTATTTATTTTTTAGGATGGAGAAAATTTTAAAAAAATTAATTGCGCTAATGTTTTTTGAGTTTTATTTTTAGTTAGTTTCCTGTGCGGTAAAAATAGCAGAATAACTTTATTCTCCGTGTCAGGTCAGACACACCGAAACCAAATTTATGTAATTTTTTTTTTTTTTTACTACTTTTAAAAAGTAAAACGTTTTTTTTTTAAATAATGAGAGAGGATTTGGTCTCACCGCATGCGCAGCCCCGTAGAGCTTTTATTTGTCTGACTACGGAGCTGTGGGATGCCTCATTTTTTGCGGGAAGAGTTGTAGCTTTTATTCGGACCATTTTGGGGTATATCCGATTTTTTTAATTACGTTTTATGCCTTTTTTTGTGACTCAAACAGTGAAAAAAATAGAAATTATGGCTTTTTTTTATTTTTTATGGCGTTTACCGTGTGGAATAAATATTAAAATATTTAATTTTTGGGGGTTGGGATCCCAGCTGACGGTAGGACAGCTGGGTTCCTGCGATTGCCGACGGGGCAAGCTGGGGCTGCCATTCCCCGCCCGACGTGAAAACTCTATGGCGGAGGAATAAGGCCCGGCTGGCCCCGTCGGCAAAAGTCAATGGGCGGTCGTCAAGGGGTTAAAAAAGCCTGTACATAGACTAAACAAAAACTCCTCATGTGGTCTCATTTTTAATCAATTTAATTATCAAACAAATACAGTGGGGGAAAAAAAGTATTCAGTCAGTCAGCAATAGTGCAAGTTCCACCACTTAAAAAGATGAGAGGCGTCTGTAATTTACATCATTGGTAGACCTCAACTATGGGAGACAAACTGAGAAAAAAAAATCCAGAAAATCACATTGTCTGGTTTTTTTTTCATTTTATTTGCATATTATGGTGGAAAATAAGTATTTGGTCAGAAACAAAATTTCATCTCAATACTTTGTGATATATCCTTTGTTGGCAATGACAGAGGTCAAACGTTTTCTGTAAGTCTTCACAAGGTTGCCACACACTGTTGTTGGTATGTTGGCCCATTCCTCCATGCAGATCTCCTCTAGAGCAGTGATGTTTTTGGCTTTTCGCTTGGCAACACGGAATTTCAACTCCCTCCAAAGGTTTTCTATAGGGTTGAGATCTGGAGACTGGCTAGGCCACTCCAGGACCTTGAAATGCTTCTTACGAAGCCACTCCTTCGTTGCCCTGGCGGTGTGCTTTGGATCATTGTCATGTTGAAAGACCCAGCCACGTTTCATCTTCAATGCCCTTGCTGATGGAAGGAGGTTTGCACTCAAAATCTCACGATACATGGCCCCATTCATTCTTTCATGTACCCGGATCAGTCGTCCTGGCCCCTTTGCAGAGAAACAGCCCCAAAGCATGATGTTTCCACCACCATGCTTTACAGTAGGTATGGTGTTTGATGGATGCAACTCAGTATTCTTTTTCCTCCAAACACGACAAGTTGTGTTTCTACCAAACAGTTCCAGTTTGGTTTCATCAGACCATAGGACATTCTCCCAAAACTCCTCTGGATCATCCAAATGCTCACTAGCAAACTTCAGACGGGCCCGGACATGTACAGGGTTAAGCAGTGGGACACGTCTGGCACTGCAGGATCTGAGTCCATGGTGGCGTAGTGTGTTACTTATGGTAGGCCTTGTTACATTGGTCCCAGCTCTCTGCAGTTCATTCACTAGGTCCCCCCGCGTGGTTCTGGGATTTTTGCTCACCGTTCTTGTGATCATTCTGACCCCACGGGGTGGGATTTTGCGTGGAGCACCAGATCGAGGGAGATTATCAGTGGTCTTGTATGTCTTCCATTTTCTAATTATTGCTCACACAGTTGATTTCTTCACTCCAAGCTGGTTGGCTATTGCAGATTCAGTCTTCCCAGCCTGGTGCAGGGCTACAATTTTGTTTCTGGTGTCCTTTGACAGCTCTTTGGTCTTCACCATAGTGGAGTTTGGAGTCAGACAGTTTGAGGGTGTGCACAGGTGTCTTTTTATACTGATAACAAGTTTAAACAGGTGCCATTACTACAGGTAATGAGTGGAGGAAAGAGGAGACTCTTAAAGAAGAAGTTACAGGTCTGTGAGAGCCAGAAATCTTGATTGCTTGTTTCTGACCAAATACTTATTTTCCACCATAATATGCAAATAAAATGAAAAAAAAAACAGACAATGTGATTTTCTGGATTTTTTTTTCTCAGTTTGTCTCCCATAGTTGAGGTCTACCTATGATGTAAATTACAGACGCCTCTCATCTTTTTAAGTGGTGGAACTTGCACTATTGCTGACTGACTAAATACTTTTTTTCCCCACTGTAAATCTTATTAGTACAGTGAAAAACACAAGTAAAAGTAATACCTTACAGAAATAGATATTTAACAGTGAAAACCTGAAAGTTTAGGACTGCAAATCCCTGTAATATAAATAGAACACCTACATTTTAACATCTAGACGGAGTTCCTGAGTTATCGGTGTTTGACTTACACAAAAAACAAAGAAAATTACTAATGTGACTCGATATAAATTTATTCAAATGTTTAATCTCATAGAATACCAATAATAATTTACAATAAATATTCATGAAAGATGTAGGCTGTATCTGAAGAAGAGAAGGACTGGAAATTCCCATGAGTGCAAAGTAACTCAAACAAAACAAAGAAGAACACCAACACCCCAACACCGGGGCATTCCTGTTCTTCTTCTTCTTTCCTTTGAGTTACTTTGCACTCATGGGAATTTTCAGTCCTTCTATTCTTCAGATACAGCCTACATCTTTCGTGAATATTTATTGTAAATTATTATTGGTATTCTATGAGATTAAACATTTCAATAAATTTATCTCCATTTCCCTTTTAGTTTTTCTTCACTCATACAAAAACCCTACTTCGGAATGGAGGAACCGTCTTTGGATAGAAAGAAGTGTGTGGCGGTCGGGGCGCTCCACCGAGGCCGGCTTAGCTCCTAGTAGAGGCTGTAGCTGTGCTCAGCCTGTGAGGAGCTTGGCAAGCGCTGCTGTGTGTCACTGCCTCCTAAGCGTCCTGACCCAGCCTGCAGATGTCGGATCAGCTCAGACAGCAGCAGCCCTCCTATAGGTGAGCGGGATGATGAGCTCCATGCAGCCACTTGCTCCTGCTGCCATGTAAGCCATATTGCTGTGCAGCAGGTGGTGAGGAGTGGGACTAGGGACACACAGGAGAGCAAAGCGAAGGCAACATTACTGACTTTGGGGGCATTATTGCTTAAGATGGGGGTATGTGAGGGTTGTTACTTGTATTACATGTATTGTCTGTAAACATTACTGCATGTAACATGGAAAGTGATCCTACTTAATCGCCAATACACCATGGACATCTCAGTGTTTTGGTTGGAATTTCATTTGTAAAGTTGAACTGTCATCAAAAAATAGATTTTGTTTAAAGGGTACCGTAACGTTTTTTTTATTTATTTATTTTTAATTCTGTCATGCTGTGGCTGCTGGCCACAGCATGACAGTAAGTTATGTGCGGCAGTACGGCGGGACATCTGTCCACCAATGCCGCTGCACCGGTCGGGGGACCCCCTACCCCCGCCGAATCTGGTGAGTGGAAACCTTCAATGACCTGGTGATGAACCAGGTCATTAGGCATAACGCCCACCGCCGCTGAAGCCCGCCCACCCACAGCCATTGAATGGGCCAAGAGTCGACGTCACGTGACGCAGCAGACTGCTGCATCATGTGATGTTGCAGGGGGTGTGGCCTTCATTCCAGGAAGTGGCCGCATCGCAGCCACTCCTGGCCTGCCCCCGGCGCGAGGACCTTGACTCATTTAGCATTTTGCCAGATCAGTCAAGAGATTTCTGGCTCTGGCGGTGGGAGGAGGGCTGCAGGAGGTCAGGAGCACAGCTGCAGCTGCACACAGTTTTCTGTCATGCTGTGGGCATCAGCCACAGCATGACAGAATGCAGAGTAAAGGTTCAGGTGCTCTTTAACGCTGTGTCCATGCTCACAATTTTTCCCCATCAATGACTGCCATCATGGCAGGAAAGAAAAAAAGGTGAGGTGATGGTCCGATTCAAAGTGAATGGGACCATCATTACAATTTTTTGTCTCCCCACTACTTCACCGTCCCGTCATGGCATCATAAGACTGGGTGGGAAAGTAGTGGGGAGAAAATGCTGCTAGCAGCCTTATTCTTGTCGTCATTCACTGATGGTCAGAGCACTGCCTGTCGTCTGCCCCTCAGAGAATTAATAATTTTCAATGCAGTTTCAGGCCGCCGACTCTCATTTCTCTGGCACCTCCTCTGGTTCATGAGCTGGAGGTGGTCGGATCGCTGACGTCTGGCACACTCTTGTGTACTTGCAATCTGCACATCAGCCTGCATGGAAGTGAACAGTGCCAGCAGGGGAGTTCCTCAAGTATACTGGATGATGTCCGCCATCTGAACACATAAGCTGGAGGAGGAGACAGATAAGATAATTAGCTGCCTGAGACGGCATGCCTCTGCACACCCATCAGGCTGGGAATGCCTCTTTAGTGGGCATCATGCTTCTTTCTCTTTTGGATTTATATATGTTGGTGTGCTTAAAGGGAATCTTCCACCTAATGCTACTCTATGCAGCTGTGAGCAGGCCTGTATTGTCCTGCAGACACACAGAATAATGACACCAGTGGCGCTCCACTCCGAGGTGCCGTCTGGGTGCTGCAGCGCCCAGAACTAGGCGCATGCCAGCTATCTAATAGCACGACTAGGCTGGTCATGTGGTCACTAGCCCAGCTCTGCTGCCAGTTCTCAGCATTTCAGTGAAGCATTCTACACTCGTGTGAATGACTAATATCCTATATATGAATAAATTGGCCAACACAAATAACGTAATGGGGAGGCTTGAAGTAAAGGACGGGTTTGCAGCTACTTGGCACATTTTCCTATTGTGCACTTATGTGCTTAAAGTGGGATTAAATTTCCTAACACACAGCTATGTACATCCATTCTCCTGCCGCCATCCATATCTGCACACACTGACCAGCAGATCCATACACACACTCATGCACGGATTACACACAGCAGATCAGACCTTCCTGCATAGAAATATGCCATACATAGGAAATCAATACCAACCTTCACATTTAGTGATCACACTTATACGAGGATGTGTTTCTCTGCCTGCTCTTATGACTAAAGTGAAGCTGAACATCCAAAGAAAAGGGTCACACACAGGGTCAAACAGAGGGCGGGATCAAAATCACTCAAAAGTGGAGACATGGTGTTGATAAAACTACATGCAAATGTAAAAGGAGCTAAGTGGGTTTTCAAGCCATTGCCCCACCTGGTTTTTCCACATGTGGTTTTCAATGGCATCATGCAGTGCTTAGGGAGCGGATGAGCATGTGATCGGCTCCATCATGCTGCGCTCCTCTGTTCCACCGCTATGCCACCTGTTGCATTTCCTGCCCTGTATTTAGCTTTCAGGTAACTTTTGATAAGTCATAGAGGCATATCAACGTTTATCTGCTGACGTAGGCTAAGTTCACACTGCTTAAATATGACACCTGTTTTGTCTGAGCCGAAATTAAACTCTGAATGTGGTACTGCAGGGGTTCCTTGGTGTCTCCTGCTGGCGGGGTGACATCGCCCCTCCAGTGTCCTATGCCGGGGAAATGCCAGGGAACCACAGGCAAGCCCTGCAGTACAAGACCCACAGGTAGCCGACAGCAAGGGAGGCCATGAGTACCCGTGCCGCTGCAGCGGAGCACTGCTCACAGGCGTCCCTCTGTTGTGGCACTGTAAGGATTCCCTGAGCTTTCCCGCTGGCAGGGTGACGTCACCCCACCAGCGTTCTGCAGCCTGGGAAAATCCCGGGGAACCCCTTCAGCACCATACATCACATGCTCACATTGGATTACAGATCAGCTACTACCAGGGGTCAAGTTCTGGGAAAAAAATGTGGGAACTCACCCAAGATTTCCTACTTGCCCCCACTCTGATGAGAGTTACACCAACGTAGTAATGAAATAATACTGCCATACTGTGACTGAATAAAACACCATGCAAAGACCAATATTACTCCTATACAGTGACCATAGATAGGCAGAAACTAGCTACACAGGCGCTCTGCAGACCGCACTAGTGGTTATGTTACTTTTAGGCTTCTTTCACATGATCATATGCGTATTGCGCGCGTTAAAAATGCAGCGTTGTCACTGCACATTTCCCGTCATATTTCACGCAGCCCAGTGATTTGTATTAATGGGCTAATCGTGTAATATGCTACAGAATAGAACATCCTGTAATTGTTTTTTTTTTTTTTACACACATTTGCGTATGCGTGAAAATAACGCATATGAGAATAAACGCATCGGTTTCAATGGGTACATTTCATCGTGAAATACACATGCATGAAAAACAGCGTATTACACGACAAAACTAAGATCATGTGAAAGAGGCCTTATATCCAGTGGTCACATGCGACGTTTGCTGTTACTGGGGTCATTTGCTTTGCCTATTTCTAGTCCAGACCGCCACAATGAATTTTCCAAGCCGCTACTTGTCTCTGTAGGATTTTGCATTCAGACAGCTACGGGTTAGCCCCCCCCCCAGAAAAAGATCGGAACTATCTCGGGAACAACAGGAGATCTAACGTTAATTTTTGCTGATCAAACCGGATCTAACGAATATCTATCAGCATCCATCCAAAAAACAGCAAATTTCAAAGTTGGGGGGGCTAACCCGTACCTAACCCCCCACCTGACACCCCCAATATCTCGGGAACAAAAGGAGATCTAACGTTAATTTTTGCTGATCAAACCGGATCTAACGAATATCTATCAGAATCCATCCAAAAAATGGCAAATTTCAAATTAGGGGGGGCTAACCCGTACCTAACCCCCCACCTGACACCCCCAATATCTCGGGAACGAAAGGAGATCTAACGTTAATTTTTGCTGATCAAACCGGATCTAACGAATATCTATCAGAATCCATCCAAAAAATGGCAAATTTCAAATTAGGGGGGGCTAACCCGTACCTAACCCCCCACCTGACACCCCCAATATCTCGGGAACGAAAGGAGATCTAACGTTAATTTTTGCTGATCAAACCGGATCTAACGAATATCTATCAGAATCCATGCAAAAAACTGCAAATTTCAAATTGGGGGGGCTAACCCGTACCTAACCCCCCACCTGACACCCCCAATATCTCGGGAACAAAAGGAGATCTAACGTTAATTTTTGCTGATCAAACCGGATCTAACGAATATCTATCAGAATCCATCCAAAAAACTGCAAATTTCAAATTAGGGGGGGCTAACCCCCCACCGCCCCCCCCCCCAATATCTCGGGAACGAAAGGAGATCTAACGTTAATTTTTGCTGATCAAACCGGATCTAACGAATATCTATCAGAATCCATCCAAAAAACAGCAAATTTCAAAGTTGGGGGGGCTAACCCGTACCTAACCCCCCACCTGACACCCCCAATATCTCGGGAACAAAAGGAGATCTAACGTTAATTTTTGCTGATCAAACCGGATCTAACGAATATCTATCAGAATCCATCCAAAAAATGGCAAATTTCAAATTAGGGGGGGCTAACCCGTACCTAACCCCCCACCTGACACCCCCAATATGTCGGGAACGAAAGGAGATCTAACGTTAATTTTTGCTGATCAAACCGGATCTAACGAATATCTATCAGAATCCATCCAAAAAACAGCAAATTTCAAAGTTGGGGGGGCTAACCCGTACCTAACCCCCCACCTGACACCCCCAATATCTCGGGAACGAAAGGAGATCTAACGTTAATTTTTGCTGATCAAACCGGATCTAACGAATATCTATCAGAATCCATCCAAAAAACTGCAAATTTCAAATTAGGGGGGGCTAACCCCCCACCGCCCCCCCCCAATATCTCGGGAACGAAAGGAGATCTAACGTTAATTTTTGCTGATCAAACCGGATCTAACGAATATCTATCAGAATCCATGCAAAAAACGGCAAATTTCAAATTAGGGGGGGCTAACCCGTACCTAACCCCCCACCTGACACCCCCAATATCTCGGGAACAAAAGGAGATCTAACGTTAATTTTTGCTGATCAAACCGGATCTAACGAATATCTATCAGAATCCATCCAAAAAACGGCAAATTTCAAATTAGGGGGGGCTAACCCGTACCTAACCCCCCACCTGACACCCCCAATATCTCGGGAACGAATGGAGATCTAACGTTAATTTTTGCTGATCAAACCGGATCTAACGAATATCTATCAGAATCCATCCAAAAAACGGCAAATTTCAAATTAGGGGGGGCTAACCCGTACCTAACCCCCCACCTGACACCCCCAATATCTCGGGAATGAAAGGAGATCTAACGTTAATTTTTGCTGATCAAACCGGATCTAACGAATATCTATCAGAATCCATCCAAAAAACGGCAAATTTCAAATTAGGGGGGGCTAACCCGTACCTAACCCCCCACCTGACACCCCCAATATCTCGGGAACGAAAGGAGATCTAACGTTAATTTTTGCTGATCAAACCGGATCTAACGAATATCTATCAGAATCCATCCAAAAAACGGCAAATTTCAAATTAGGGGGGGCTAACCCGTACCTAACCCCCCACCTGACACCCCCAATATCTCGGGAACGAAAGGAGATCTAACGTTAATTTTTGCTGATCAAACCGGATCTAACGAATATCTATCAGAATCCATCCAAAAAATGGCAAATTTCAAATTAGGGGGGGCTAACCCCCCACCGCCCCCCCCCAATATCTCGGAAACGAAAGGAGATCTAACGCTAATTTTTGCTGATCAAACCGGATCTAACGAATATCTATCAGAATCCATCCAAAAAACGGCAAATTTCATAGTTGGGGGGGCTAGCTACGGGTTAGCCCCCCCTGGAAAAGATCGTAAATATCTCATTTTGTAGGGGTGATCTAACGTTAGTTTTGGTTGATCAAACCGGATCTAACAAAGATCTAACGAATGTAGTCATTTTTTACCCAAATTCTCACTAAGGGGGGGCTAACCCGGGGGTGGTGGCTAGAAGCTGGATTACAGCCGTACCTTCCAGCAATAACTTCTGCCGCCATAATGTGCAGTGCACACAGAAAGTGTCACAGGAAAGTTACCCCGGCCTCCCCCTGCAGGCAGCGCACATAACATGCTCGGAGTTCCCACCTGCCCGGACACGAACTTCCTCCCGGGGCCTCAGCCCGGGTATCCTGACACTTCAAACGAACTCACCGTGACTAGCCCCAACCCCAACGGAGCGGACGCCGCCTCCCCCGGGGAAGGGAGTCTCCGGTGCCCGGACGCTCCGTCTCTCCGTTTGCCCCTGACAGAAGCTGACGCCACCACCGGTCTTGCAGCTCTGCTGCTACGCAACCCACAGCCAAGTCACGCCCGTCCGTCCTATGACTAATGGCTGACATTACCCAATCACAGGGCAGAATTCTGGAGAGTGGGCGACGACCAACTATTCTGCAACAAATCAGAAGAAAATATGGGATAAAGGGGCGGGGACATAGACCTGGAGGTGTCCTGAGCGAAGGGAGAGCCTTTAACTCATTCCTGAGCTCGTGACGTAGCAGAACTCCCGGCCAATCAGAGTGTAGTTGCTAGTCAATTGTTTCCATACGTCACCGGCGCGCACCCGCTCAGAGCTCTAATTACGGCAGACTGTAAATCCTGGCCGCCATGTTGTTTCTTTCCATTCATCAGTTGCAGGGAGCTTCAGTATGGCTGAATATCTTGCAGTGTGGCCAGTGCAGCACTACAGAGCCTAGAATGTCTGGTCTAGGGGTCGTGAAGCAGAACTATCAGTGTGGGAAGGGGAGAGGCAGCCATGGCAAAAATATTGGAGGAGTTCATAGATAAGGAGTGTGTTGTCCTCTGTGAGGTCTGGTCCAGGGCTGTGATGCCCCCACACGTCTGAGAACATTCCTTAAAGGGAACCTGTCACCTCTTTTTGGATATTAAACTGGTCCCAGTGTGGACACGTTTTTGTAAAAAAATCTCTAAGTAGTAGGCTTAAAGGGAACCTGCCGCCTCGTTTTTCAACTATAAGTAGCGGCCACTGCCTTTCGGGGCTTACCTACAGCAGTCTGTAATGCTGTAGATAAGCCCCCGATCTGACCTGAAAGATAAGAAAAACAAGGTTATATTATACTCACCCACGGACGGTCCGGTCCGATGGGGGTCACAGGTCTGGCGCCTCCCATGTTCATGCAATGTCGTTACCTTCCTTGCTTCGTGTCGTGGCTCCTGCGCAGGTGCACTGATCTGCCCTGTTGAGGACAAAGTACTGCAGTGCGCAGGCGCCAGGAAAGGTTAGAGAGGCCCAGCGCCTGCGCACTGCAGTACTCTGCTCTGCCCTCCACAGGGCAGATCAGTACACGTGCGCAGGAGCCACGACAAGAAGCAAGGAAGATGACGACATCTCATGAAGATGGGAGGCGCCGGACCCGGACCGCCCCGGGTGAGTATAATAAAACTTGTTTTTCTTATCTTTCACGTCGGATCGGGGGCTTATCTACATCATTATAGATGCTGTAGATAAGCCCCGAAAGGCAGTGGCTGCAGCTTATAGCTGAAAAATGAGGTGACAGGTTCCCTTTAAAATACACTTTTTTGTACAGCCCCAGCTTCATGTCGTATGCGCTGTGTGCTGAGTGGAGGAGACACAGTGGTGCGTATAGCGTTCACGCTCACACGTCATGTAACCACTGACTGGGAGCGGCTCTGGCGCATGCCAACATCTGACATGAAGCTGGGGCTGTACACCCAGAGTCGGGGACAGATGGGCAGTGCACACGCGCGGGATTTAATACGTGGTTGCTGTGACGTTGGGACAATCAAATGCAATCCTGTGGGCCTGCATAATATGAAAATTAATAACCCATACAAAGAAAAATTGCACATGCAGAACTGGAAGTAGATAAAAGGGTATAATTTTTTATTAGACAATTATTTAAACCACATATATCCGTAATATTAATAAGGAATGGTGAGACTGTGAAAATACCAAGAAATAGGCACCACAGATCAGAGTCAAGTAAGTGAGAAATCAGTGCAACATACTGCTCAAGACATCAATAATAATGTAAATAGGTATCAAACCGTTATATAATTTAGACCATTGGTAATGTACACCAATAAAGTGGTAAAGAGATGAAGGGGCAAATAAAACGTGCGATTCAATACTTACCTCAGACCTGCAGTGCCACGACCCCTACACGTGTTTCGGCTTGTGTTTTTTTTTTCCGGAGCAGTCAGTGTCATTTCAAAAGTACACTGACTGATCCGTGATGGAAAAGATAAAGTCACCACCGCTATGACTGACAGAAAATGTATCTGAGGGAATCTTCTATTGATATAAAGGTTTTTTTTTTTACATCTGATACTTGGAGATTTTCTTTAACACAAACAGGTCAGTGCTGCACATTGTATCACTAACACCCCACTGGGGCCAGTTTAATAGCCAAAAATAAGGTGACAGGTTCCCTTTAATTTATGTACAAAGACCTAAATCCATGCGACACGTTCAGAGCTTATATTATATTTAGTGTTTTCTATCAGATTTATAGATTTTATCTTTAGTCTTTTCCCTTTTTTATTTTAGTCGGAGCCAACACTTCTATCACTATAGGATCTTGAATAGTACATCTGACCAACATGCTGGTGGAGGCCCAGGTCCAAATTTTGCAGCAGGGACCAGAGTATTTTGCAAGTTGAATATCTGTTGGTTAGTACAGTACTGGCATTGAGAACGAATCTTTACAAAATGTCATCCACACACTGTAGAAGTAATCCACAGCAGCCTTGCTAACTAGAGATCATCACCTGTCACTTTATCCTGTATTTCTCCAATGCAGATTTCACCCTTTACAGTGGAAAGGTTAATGCTGCGGTAAACATATTGCATTATCAGAGCAAAATCTGCATTTCAGAATAGAACGTGTATTTGGCATGCAGCAGCCAATCTTCGATCCATGGGCAATATGAATCAGCCGACTGTTTCCTTTTAACGTCTTTTATAACGACTCAGAATCTCATTTAGGGACTGTATTCCTTCAAATCTCTCAAGTAGAAAAGATTCCCACAAACGGTTTGATTTTCCAGAATTTTCTTAATTTCAAATTCCTTGTCAAGAACAGTAGCGGAAACAAGAGCAGACTTCATGGAAGAAAAGTTAATTAGAACCAGAAGATGAAGTAAGGAGGTAATGAAAAGCATTGGGAATCCTCAAAGTGTTGGCCAATATTTATTATTATTTACTATACTTTATTTAAATATTATTCCGCAGCGCTTTACATTCATTATCCTCACTGTCACCATTTGTGCTCAATCTAAATCCCTATAAGCATCTCTCTGATGTGTGGGAACAACCTGGAGGAAACCCACTGTCACGGGGTAAGCGCAACAGAAAGGAGCCGTAAGACCGCAGCAACTGATTGCTCCTACTCCTGCGCTTAAAAGAAGCACTTTTTAATGGTGTTTTTTTTTTTTTTTTTTTTGCAGAACAGGGGTTAAGCGGCCATGTTGGAAACTCTGAGCTCTCAGCTGAGCTCAGTTAGCCAGTCCCATCCCCTTTATAATCTGAGTCCTGATTCAAACCCACTTCAGAGCTAGCTTTTGCTGCATGGCTTTGGTTAGAGCAGTTTATATGAGAAGCAGTTGTGGAGAAGTTATCCGTGACTGTTGCGTGGTTTTTAAGTGTGGTAATTCTCTTCCCTCCTCATACTTTGTATGCTTGGTATTTCAGTTACCCCCTTGTTTGTGTAGCCTTGCTTGTCGGGATACTGCACTGTACAGTAGCTCCCCTCTTCCCTGGGTGGGGGAAGAGTACAGACGGAAGATAAGGTAAGCATGGCGGCCCCAGCATCTTCACCTTCAGAAGTAACTCGGGGAATAGGGCACCTCCTAGTGGTAGGGACAGGGAAGGAGTGACTTGTCTCGGGTCACCCAACAGCTGAGTCGTGACATTAGTTCTGATCATAACCATTTTCTGATCCATTATGGATCCTGTTACTGCTCTTACGGGGCATTTGCAGCAGCTCAGTCTGAAGGTGGCAGATTTACGCATGGTTGTTTTGCAGCACCCTAGTACATCTTATGTAGGCATCACGTCTCCCAGGCAAGCCATAGTGGACCCTAAGATCGCTTTGCCTGACAGGTTGTCAGGGGGGCGTGACAAGTTTGTTGTTTTCAGAGGCCTTTAAACTGTACATTAGGTTACGTCCTGTTTCCTCAGGTACAGAGGAGCAACGTGTGGAAATAATAATCTTGCTCCTTCAGGGGGACCCCCAAGCATGGGTGTTTTCTCTTCCATCTGACTCCCAGTCACTTCAGACGGTGGAAGAATTCTTTTGGGTGCTGGGCCTTATATACGATGACCCCAACCGCATTTCCTTGGCAGAGTCCACACTGCGCCATCTTCAGCAAGGAGACTGGCCGGCAGAGTATTGCTCTGAGTTTCTGAGGTGGGCCATGGATACTAAGTGTAATGATCCAGCACTCCGTAGCCTGTTCTGTGAGGGGCTTACAGTAAGGGTGAAGGATGCTTTAGCCTTGCATGAGACTCCAGTCTCCCTTGAGGCAGCCATGTCTCTGGGGATCCAGGATGATTGCCGTCTTCACCAAAGACATAGGGAGACACCCCAAGGTTAGGTAGGTCCGATGCCAAGGGAGATCGGGACTGAGTCATCTGAGGAACCCATGCATGTAGGTGTGAAAACTAAACTCACTCTGGAGAACTGCCTGTTTGGCGAAAAGGGGGAGTGTGTTTTTACTGTGGTAAAAAGTGTCATTTCGTGGCACTGATCTTGCAGTAAACAGCCATTAGGGAAAGTAAGAAGCCCGGGTTGCGGGGAGGTCAGCAACCCGGGTGTGCTCACCACCTCCGTGGGTAGGACACAATTTTTTCTGACAACAGAAATTCACCCGGGTGAAATTAAGGTAAAGGTGTCTGCATTACTAGACAGTGGAGCGAGGTTTAACTTGATCGACACAAGGTCCGTCCAGGTCCATGGACTCAATCCAAATACACTGTCTAGACCCATACCCATAATCGTCATCGACTCCGCCCCTGTTGTGAACTCATTTTCTGGTTTACCTCTGGCTTCTGGTGAGGGTGGTGGAGCTGGCTGTGTTGACAGAGGAGTCGTGAGTTCTCCATCCGGGCTCCCTCTAGTGGTGACAGTAGATAATGAAGCTGATCTAAATGGCAGAGACCTGTCACCTGAGGAGGAGGATTGTGAGTGGACATCAGGAGTCTCTGACTGGATTTAAGACAGCCGACTCCCTAATTTTGTGCTGGTGATTTTTTCCTGCCCTGAGGTTCTAGTTTCCAGTTCTGTTCCTGCCTTCTCAAGCTAAGTGTGCTCTGCTATTTTTTTCACATGAGATTTGGTTTGGTTTACTCAGTTTTTGGTGGTCAGCCAGCCCCTGCTGGGGCTGTGCTGAATTTCCATTCTTATGTCTCTGTTTATGCCAGTTTGCGTTTTGTCCTTGATCAGATTGGTCTCTTTTTGCTCTGTCTTCAGAATATACCAGAGTGCTGATATAGGGAATTGAAGTCTAGCGACTTCAGGGTTTTTGTTATCAGAAAGTGTTGGACATTTTTTGGCAGGGTTTTGTGCGTGATTGCAGACAGCATCTTTCCTTTCCTGTCCTTTCTAGATAGTTTGGGCCCCATCGTTTGCTCAGCCTATTTTTCTCACCGACAATACATGTTTGGGGGCTGTCTATTGCTTTGGGGTCTGCTCTGGGGCAGTTTAGATTTCCCCTTTTCTTGCTTTAGGCTTATTTAGTTCTCCGGCTGTGACGAGGCATCTAGGCTCATCGTAGGTACGCTCCACGGCTACTGCTAGTTGTGTGGATAGGATCAGGGGTCTGCAATCCGCTTAGTTACCAACCTCTCTGGTTATCTGTGGCTTAGCTTGTTTTTATTTTTTCTCCTCAGTGACTCATTCATAACAGAATCACCAGCCATACCGCAGATTCTAGTGTACTCAAAAGCAGGAAAAAAAAATTTGTAAAAAAAAAAGTCAGAATTTTTTTTTTATATAGATATATGTATTTTTTCCTCTTTTTCTCTGGGGCCGTAGGAGGATTTTTTCCTTAATGGAGATTAAGCAATTGTCTGATTGTGTGGAGCAGCTCGCTGCTGAAGTGCGGGGAATTTCCGCCTATTTCGCTCAATCACATGCTGTTGAACCAAAAATCCCTACTCCTGATGTGTTTTCTGGGGATCGGTCTACATTTTTGAATTTTAAGAATAATTGTAAATTATTTCTTGCCTTGAAGCCTAACTCATTGGGGAGCTCTGCGCAACAGGTTAAAATTGTCATCTCCTTGCTGCGCGGCGATTCCCAGGATTGGGCGTTTTCTTTGACACCTGAAAATCCTATTCTGACTAATGTGGATGCATTTTTTCAAGCCTTTGGGTTGTTGTATGATGAACCTAATGCTATTGATCAAGCTGAGAAAGCCCTATTGGCATTGAACCAGGGTCAGGATTCTGCAGAGTTATACTGTCAAAAATTCCGAAAGTGGGCGGTCCTTTCTACATGGAATGATGGTGCCTTGGCAGCTCTGTTTCGCAAGGGTTTATCAGAAACCGTAAAAGATATTATGGTGGGATTTCCTGTTCCCTCTGGTCTTGACGATTCTATGTCATTAGCCATTCAAGTTGATCGGCGTTTACGTGAACGTAAAACTACACGAGGTGTTGCCACCTTTTCAACAAATGTCTGAACTTATGCAATGTGATACAGTTTTGTCTAGGGTGCAACATCAGAAGTATAGAAGGCGTAATAAGCTGTGTTTTTTCTGTGGAGATGCCTCTCATATTATTTCTGTCTGCCCTAATCGAGAGAAACGTTTTGCATACACATTTGCTATGGGTGGCGTGCAACCTAAGTTTCTTTTGGCAATTACTCTGATCTGCTCCTTATCCACATTTTCCGCCAAGGCTTTTGTGGATTCAGGAGCGGCTTTGAATCTGATGGATTTGGATTATGCTAAACGTTGTGGTTTTCCCATGATACCTCTGCGGACGCCTATTCCTTTGAGAGGTATTGATGCTACTCCTTTGGCGGAGAATAAACCTCAGTTTTGGACCCAGGTGATAATGCGGGTCACCCCAGACCACCAAGAAAATTGTAGATTTTTGGTACTGCATAATTTGCATGATACTATTGTTCTGGGTTTTCCCTGGTTGCAAATCCATAATCCAGTTTTGGATTGGAAATCTGTGTCTGTGGTGAGTTGGGGCTGTCGGTGTGCTCTTGGTGACACTCCTGTTTTCTCCACCTCTCCCCAGTCTCATGATGTTCCTGACTATTTGGCTGATTTTTATGATGTATTTAGTGAGAGTAAGTCTGCGTCCCTGCCTCCTCATAGGAGTTATGACTGTGCAATTGAGTTGAGGCCTGGGTGTAAATTTCCCAAGGATCGGCTTTTCAACTTATCTGTACCTGAACACGAGGCTATGCGATCTTATATTAAGGAGTCGTTGGAGAAGGGTCATATTAGACCATCCTCTTCACCCTTAGGTGCTGGGTTTTTTTTCGTGGCTAAGAAAGATGGTTCATTAAGGCCTATTGACTATCGTTCCCTTAACAAGATTACGGTTAAATATCAGTATCCGTTACCCCTGATTTCTGATTTATTCTCCAGAGTTAAAGGTGCCTGCTGGTTTACTAAGCTTGACCTCAGGGGGGCGTAGAATCTTATTCGCATCAAGCATGGGGATGAATGGAAACACGGTGGCTCAGTGGTTAGCACTGCAGCCTCGAATCCCACCAAGGACAACATCTGCAAGGAGTTTGTATGTTCTCCCCGTGTTTGCGTGGGTTTCCTCCGGGCACTCCGGTTTCCTCCCACATTCTAAAGACATACTGATAGGGAATTTAGATTGTGAGCCCCATCGGGGACAGTGATGAAAATGTGTGCTAACTGTAAAGCGCTGCGGAATATGTTAGCGCTATATAAAAATAAAGATTATTATTAATGGAAGACGGCGTTTAATACTCCGGAGGGACATTTTGAGTACCTGGTGATGCCTTTTGGGCTCACTAATGCCCCTTCTGTCTTCCAATCCTTCATGAATTATATTTTTTGGGACTTTGTGGATAAGTTTTTGATCATCTATTTGGATGATATTCTGATCTTTACCAGTGATTGGGATTCTCATGTGGAACATGTTCGGACTGTGTTCCGGATTTTGAGGGAGAATTCCCTGTACGTTAAAGGATCGAAATGCCTTTTTGGTGTACAGAGGATTTCATTTTTGGGATTTATTTTGTCTCCGTCAACTATTGAAATGGACCCGGCCAAGGTACAGGCCATATACAGTATGATTGGGTTCAACCCACTTCTTTGAAGGCTCTCCAGAAGTTTTTGGGTTTTGCTAATTTTTATCGTAAATTTATAGCTAATTTTTCTGGTATTGCCAAGCCACTGACTGATCTGACCAAGAAGGGAGCTGATGTGCTGAATTGGTCTCCAGAGGCTGTTTTGGCATTTCAGGAGCTGAAGCGGAGGTTCACTTCTGCTCCGGTTTTATGGCAACTTGATGTCTCACTTCCATTTCATGTAGAGGTAGATGCTTCGGAGATTGGTGCAGGAGCTGTTTTGTCCCAAAAAGATCCGGTGACTTCTAAAATGAATCCCTGTGCCTTCTTTTCCCGTAAGTTCTCCCCATCTGAACGCAACTATGATGTGGGGAATCGGGAATTGTTGGCCATGAAGTGGGCATTCGAGGAGTGGAGACATTGGTTGGAAGGAGCTAGACACCAAGTTGTGGTCCCCACTGACCACAAGAATTTGATTTACCTGGAGTCGGCCAAACGCTTGAATCCTAGACAGGCTAGGTGGGCCTTGTTTTTCACGCGTTTTAATTTTGTGGTCTCCTTTCTTCCGGGCACTAAGAATGTTAAGGCAGACGCCCTTTCTAGGAGTTTCTTTGCTGATTCTCCTATTGTGACCAAACCTGCTACCATCCTAGGTGAGGCGGTAGTTCTTTCTGCCATCTCGCTCGACTTGAGACATGCCCTGGAAGAATTTCAGGAGGACAGACCTGAGCATTGTCCTATGGGAAAATTGTATGTTCCTGACCAGTGGAGGAAGAGAGTGATGTCTGAAGTTCATTGCTCCGCGTTGGCTGGTCATCCAGGTATTTTTATTACCAGAGATTTGTTGAGTCGGTCTTTTTGGTGGCCCGCCTTGTCTCGTGATGTCAGGAATTTTGTGCAGTCTTGTGGGACTTGTTCCCGGTCTAAACCCTGTTCTCGTTCTAGTGGGTTGTTGATGCCCTTGCCGGTGCCCAAGAGACCATGGACCCATATCTCAATGGATTTTATTTCTGATCTTCCTGTCTCTCAGAGAATGACTGTTATCTGGGTGATTTGTGATAGATTTTCTAAGATGGTCCATCTTGTACCACTCCCAAAGCTGCCATCTTCCTCAGAGTTGGTGCCCTTGTTTTTACAACAGGTGGTTCGGTTGCATGGGATTCCTGAGAACATTGTGTCGGACAGAGGAGTCCAGTTTGTCTCCAGATTTTGGAAAGCTTTTTGTTCCAAGCTGGGAATTCAGTTTATCCTTCTCCTCTGCGTTTCACCTACAGACCAATGGGCAGACTGAGAGAACAAACCAGACTTTGGAGTCCTATTTGAGATGTTTTATATCTGCTGATCAGGATGATTGGGTCTCATTTTTGCCCTTGGCCGAATTCGCCCTAAATAATAGAGCTAGTTCTGCCACACTGATGTCGCCCTTTTTCTGTAACTTTGGGTTTCAGCCTCGATTTTCTTCAGGGCAAGTGGAATCTTCAGCCTGCCCAGGTGTTGACACTGTGGTAGAGAGAATGCAGCAGATTTGGGACCAAGTGGTGGATAAGTTGTCTCTCTCTCAAGAAAAGGCCCAGCGGTTTTCCAACCGGCATAGGACCATTGGTCCCCGGTATAAAGTGGGTGATATGGTTTGGTTGTCGTCAAAAAATATCTCTATGAAGGTTGCGTCTCCAAAGTTCAAACCAAGATTTATTGGACCTTATAGGATTTTGGAAATACTTAACCCGGTTTCTTTTCGTTTGGCTGCTCTTCCTGTTACATTTAAGATCCGTGTTTCATAAGTCTCTGTTGAAGAGGTTGAGCCAGTGGTTCCTACGGGGGCACCTCCTTATAGGGAAAGTGCAGGGCATGTGCAATATAGGGCTAGCTGTGGACTGCCCTTGTAAGGGCAGGAGCCTGGGGATCAGTTAATGGTTAGCATGTAAGGGAATTGACAGGGTATTGTCTTCCCATCGCTACCTTCCTGTTGGCATACAGAGTATCCCTGGTGACTCCTGACCGTCTGCATAAACCGGTGAGATTGTTCCTTTTTTTTTAAATCTCGTCTATGGAAGGCTATGAACTTGTGGTCTGGCCTTTGAAATATACATGTGTATACATGTGCAATTGGCTATAGCATTGTGCTATTCTTTTATTCATGCTGTATCCATTATATAGGTTGTTATCTGTTTCATCAGATACACTCTATATCCCTTATGTGATGCGTTTGGGTGCTAGCAAGTATCCTCTGAGGATCACCCATTTATCTTGCATCTTTTTTTAAACTCACTTGTGGGTAACATTTTTTTTGGTACTTTTTAATTGGTATATTGAGGCTGAGTTCACACGTGGCGTTTTTTTCGCGTTTCCGCGGCGGTTTTAACCGCACGATTTTGCCGCGAAAATGTGAAAAATAAGCATCCCATGCATTCCTATGGGATTCCGCAATGCTGTGCTAATGCTGCGGTTTTTACCGCGGCGGAATCGCTTTGCGGTAAAAAACGCAGCATGCTCATTATTTTGCGGAATCGCGGCGATCCCGCACCCATAGGAATGCATTGTTCCGCTTATTTCCCGCATATGGCTGTGCACAACATGCGGAAAGTAAGCAGAACATTTGCGGATGGTACCCACGGTCCGGAGGAGAGGAGACTGTCCTCCGGGCTTTGGGCACCATATCCCTGTAAAAAATAGAATTTAAAATAAAAAATATTGTTATTCTTACCTTCCGGCGTCCCGCGCAGCCTTCCCGCCTCTCTCCACGCTCTCGTTCCCAGTAATCCTTTGCGAAAATGCCCGCAATGACGTCCGTTCTCGCGGGATCGCGAAGTCTCGCGGTCATTCGCGCGACGTCATCGCGTATTACTGCGAGAACGGACGTCATCGCGGGCATTTTCGCAAAGGATTACTGGGAACGGCTGCGCAGGACGTCTAAAGGTAAGAATAGCACCATTTTTTATTTTTTTTTACATTCTATCTTTTACTACTGATGCTGCATAGGCGGCCTCAATAGTAAAAAGTTGGTCACACTTGTCAAACACTATATTTGACGAGTGTGACCAACCTGTCAATCAGTTCTCCAAGCGATGCTACAGATCGCTTGGAAAACGCTAGTACTCCGCAAGCTAATTACGCTTGCAAAATGCTAGTTTTTCCGCGGGAAAATCGCGGGAATTTAAAATGCGATTTTCCCGCCGAATGGAATTCCGGAATTCTCGCGGTAATTTCCGCGAGAGTTCCGTTACGTGTGCACATAGCCTAAAAGTTACATTTTATCTCGTTTGCTGCTTTATATTATGGCCAGGAGGACAATTCTTGGCTCTCTGCCGCTGACATTCATGCCGATAGATTGGTTCGTGCTTTTCACCGGGCCCATCCTGATCGGCCTGGTGGCGTGGATGAGGGTTCGGTGACTCCTCCTCAAGGGGGGGGGTACTGTTACCAACCTCTCTGGTTATCTGTGGCTTAGCTTGTTTTTGTTTTTCCTCCTCGGTGACTCATTCATAACACGCCCCCTTGAGACGGGTATTTGTCTGAGGTTTACATCTTCAGGTAGGGGTCATGCACTCTGAGGTGATTGTTATGTGCTAGAGGGTCTGCCCTCACCTGTGGTTCTTGAACTTCCTTGGCTCGCTCTGCACAATCCTGTAGTAGATTGTCAGACTCAGGAAGTGGTGAAATGCAGTGAGCATTGCTTGGGTACTTGGCTTGCTAGGAGGGATATCCAGTCTGTGCCGAAATACCTGTCTGATTTTGGGGATGTGTTCTCAGAGCAGAGGGGCCAAGAACTCTCTCCCCATCGTCCATATGGTGCCATTAATCTTCTACCTGGTGCCAAGCTGCCTAAGAGCAGACTGTATAATTTCTCTGGTCCAGAGAGGCAGGCCATGAAGGACTATATGGCAGGGAAGTTTGGCAAAACGTCATATTTGACAATCCTCATCCCCCATTGCCGCGGGGTTCTTTTTTGTAAAGAAAAAAGATGGGGGGTACACCCATGCCTAGATTTCCTTCCGGGATCCATATCCATTCCCTCTCATCCCGGACCTCTTTAATCAGATTGTAGGAGAAAAATGAATTTCAAAACTGGATCTCCGGGGATGTATAATCTCATTTACATTAAAGAGGGGATGAGTGGAAAACAGCATTCAATACCCCTGAGGGACACTATGAGAACCTGGTGATTGTCAAGGTATTGTCACGGTATGTGTGGCTCTGCGTGACGCGACCCGACGATCGGTCGGTCACAAAACCACAAGACAAACAAGGGGACACCGGGGAAACAATTACAACGGTGGGCCCTATGATAGAAAACGGGGAAGTGGACACCTTCTGCACTCCCTAAAGAGCACTGAACTCTCCTCACGTTCCCTATACAGGTTCTTTCAACCTGTCACCGACCAGGATACCTCAGTCCCTCACTTGCCCTGCACCTATCCCTTACTGTTAGGCTGGCGGAACGCACCAAATAATATAGATGTTAATGAGGTGCGTTCGCAGCCTGGGGTCCACCGTGCTGCAATGGAAACTGCTGCTAGACAATAGCGGATAGTAGCACGCTCGAGTTACCTCACCCGGAGTGTGCGAGGCGAACCCTGTTACTTCACAAGGTCGTACTAATATAATGTGAGCGCAAGCGATGTGGTCACAGAACTCTGCCCAGAGGCATGGAGTCAGAGTCCTTCTAGACCCACTTGCACACAGAGCCACTGCAGCGGCGCTAGAGAGTGACACTAGGAAAGTGCTGTGCCCTGTTAGCTGTCACGGGGTGCAGCGGATAGACTCGTACCGCCCAGAGCTACGGGAGATATGGCGGCACTATGGCGCTAACCTTTGTGCTGGACTGGAGCACTGTGGCACATGCTTTGCCACCATGAGACGGTAACTTGGGCTAAACTAACCCTAACACATACGTATCAAAGGAAGGGGTAATTTAATGAGTCAGTCACCAGTTTCATGCATCCGTCATCACTCACACAAGTCTCAACAAAAGTCTATCTTAGAAAACAGAAAGCAAAAAACACAAATATCCTGAACTAAAAATAAAAAATATACTGCAAATAATGCATAAAGGTAATAATAATAATAAGGGTATTTAGTAAACATAATTTTGATCAAAATAATGTACAAGCCATCCCGCCACGTCACGGCAACCCTTGTGGGACAGTCCCTACTCTAGTATTTAAAACCTTATCACTTGCCAAGTGGCGTGAATGTGAATAAGGGTCGAGCGGCTGAACCACTTGCAACAGCTTAGGCCAGACTGGATGGCTTTCCCAGCTCAGAAAAAGGGCGGTCACACCCCTATATGCACTGAATGCACAATGAAATGAATAAAAAACAAATCTGAATTTCCCACACAGCAATGGCATAAAATGAGACTAGGGACTTTTTTTTTTTTTAAGTGGCGGAGGAATACAGTGCTGAAGGATACCTACCTTCCGTCATTGGATTCCTGCAGCCCGTAGAGAACGGCAGCAACAGCTGATGCTGCAGTTCTCTACCCAAGATCGTCGTGGGACACACTCGTGGACTGCTTCGGATCGTGGGTGAGTATTTTTGTGGTTTGTTATGTTAATATTTATTCCGTAAAAGACAATGGCTTCGGGGAACAATGTGACAAGTATTGGTAAGTATGTTACTCTATGTTATATGTACTGTATGTCTATGTATGTATTGTATGAATGTATTGTATGTAGTATGTATGTAGTATATATGTGGTATGTATGTAGCATGTAGTATGCATGTAGTATGTATGTAGCATGCATGTAGCATGCAGTATGTATGTAGCATGCATGTAGTATATATGTAGTATGTATGTAGCATGTAGTATGTATGTAGCATGCATGTAGTATATATGTAGTATGTATGTAGCATGTAGTATGTATGTAGTATGTATGTAGTATGTATGTGGTATGTATGTAGCATGTAGCATGCATGTAGTATGTATGTAGTATATATGTGGTATGTATGTAGCATGTAGTATGTATGTAGCATGCAGTATGTATGTAGCATGCATGTAGTATATATGTAGTATGTATGTAGCATATATGTAGTATGTATGTAGTATGTATGTAGTATGTATGTAGTATATATGTAGTATGTATGTAGTATGTATGTAGTATGTATGTAGTATATATGTGGTATGTATGTAGTATGTATGTAGTATGTAGTATGTATGTAGCATGCATGTAGTATGTATGTAGTTTTTTTTTTTTTGTTTTTTTTTTAACATTTAACACATTAGCCGGATGATGGGACTACTACTGTCCCATCATTGGCTAATGTGTCAATCACTGTCATGGTAGCAGGCATCGCCAGATGGGACTTGTAGTCCCATCGGACGATGCTTGCACAGACCCCCGGACATCAGCACAGCCCCCCGGCAGGCCGGCACAGACCCCCACAGGGTGCACAGACCACCGGCAGGCCGGCACAGCCCCCCGGCAGGCCGGTACAGACCCCCACAGGGTGCACAGACCACCGGCAGGCCGGCACAGCCCCCCGGCAGGCCGGTACAGACCCCGGGCAGCCCACACAGCCCCCCGGCAGGCCGGCACAGCCCCCCGGCAGGCCGGCAGAGACCCCCGGAAGGCCCGAAATGACGGCGCATCATGATGCGCACACACCGCGCATCATGATGACGTCAGGCTGTCAATCAACTTTGAACTTCTGATTCCGATGCCGACTTCCGATATTGAAAAAATATCGGAAGTCGGTATCGGAATTCCGATACAGCAAGTATCGGCCGATACCCGATACTTGCGGTATCGGAATGCTCAACACTACTTAACACTAGGGAACTGGCAAGTGCGGACTAATTAAAGGGAATCTGTCACCCATTTTTTGAGATATCATGTAAAGATATCATTGAATTGTGTGTTACCTAAGTATTCTAGTCGTACTTTTGATCCCCCCTGTCCCCACACCTTTGATGCATAAATACCTTTTATATTACTCTTCTGATTTATGGAAATCGCCGCGGTCCGGTCCGATGGGCGTGGCTTATTCTACTCCCCCCTTGGCTTGCTGGACGTAATTTTTTCTGTGAAATATCACAGATGCTGTTGTTTATTCGCACCTGCGCATTGATAAGGCCGATCGAGCTTGCACAGTATGCTTTGCCCAACTGTGGGCAAAGCATATAATCGCTACTGCACATGCGCTGGTATTTTCCTTGCTTCTATGACCCGGAAATCTTCATATGCATCACTCCCTGATGAACGAGTATGGAACCTGAAGTATAACTTGCAGGCCTCCTGAAAAACCAAGAATTTATCTCTCCCTCCAGCAAACCTGTCAGGGAGAGATATCTTGGGTTCTGTTGGGCCTGCACCTGAACCAAGCCCCCAAACCCCAACTGCTGCAGCTGCTTTACCACCTCATCACGCAGCACCCTAAGCTCATCAATAAGGGGTTGAAGCAGTTGGGCAAAGGCCTGTATTTGGGTCATGGCTTACCAGAAAAAAGGTTGGTAATAATGTCACGGTATTGTCACGGTATGTCTGGCTCTGCGTGATGCGACCCGACGATCACAAAACCACAAGACAGACAAGGGGACACCAGGGAAACAATTACAACGGTGGGCCCTATGATACGGATTGGGCGAAGTGGACACCTCCTGCACTCCCTAAGGAAGAGCCCTGAACTCTCCTTACGTTCCCTATACAGGTTCTTTCAACCTGTCGCCAACCAGGATGCCTCAGTCCCTCACTTGCCCTGTGTCAGGAGCCCCGCACTGCACTTGCTCACTGTGCCAGTGCGGGTGTCCTGAGTACAAAGACAGTACTCACAGATACCTGTGGAGCAGGGCAGCAGCGGTGACGATGCGTGCTTCAGAGTATCAGGACCTGAAGCACATGACTGCTGGGGGCGTGGCCTAAGCTCCACAGATCTAGGAGCTGCAGGGAAACTCCTAGAAAGGTAACTACGGGGCAATGTTACCAAGGGGCATAGACAGAGACAGAAACCAGATGAAGCCAGGGTCAAAGCACCAGATAGCAATACATTACCACGGGGTTTAGACAGAAAGGATAGTCAGGACGTAGCAATAGGTCAGAAAACCAGAACGGGCAATAGACGGTACAATAGGGACAAACTGTAACGGAGTAACGATAGCCAAGCCAGGAGGTCAGAACCGGAGAAGACAGTAGTACCAAAGCGAGAGACGGAGTACAGAGTGAGGGAACAGGCCGGGTCATACACGGGAAGCAAACAAGCAATGCAGAATACACGCACACCAGGGGTCAGACACACCAGAACAACAGTATAGCTGACAGAGAACCCTGGTAAAGAGTTAGTATAAATACCCCTCCCAGATCCAGAAAGAGGCCACGAACACTTAACCCTGTGAGTGCAGGGCAAGAACCCTGTTCAAACCATGACAGTACCCCCCTCTTAACGGGGGGCCACTGGACCCCCAGGCTTGTCTGGGTATCTGGCGTGGAAAGCCCGCACCAGACGATCCGCATGCACAGAACTGGCCGGAACCCATGACCGATCCTCCAGAGAGTACCCCTTCCAGTGTATCAGATACTGGAGTCTCCGGCGCACCCACCGGGAGTCAACAATGCGCCCTACTTCATACTCCAGCTGCCCCTCTACCAGCACTGGCAGAGCATTTGATGAGGGATCCTCTCTCACCGTCCCCACAGGCTTTAACAGGGACCTGTGGAAGACATTAGAAATTTTAAAGGAGGTGGGCAGCTGCAGTCGGTAGGCTACTGGGTTAACAACCTCCAAAACTTTGTATGGGCCAATAAACTTGGGGCCCAGCTTTATAGAAGGTATCTTAAGCTTGATATTGCGGGTGGATAGCCACACCTTCTCCCCTACTGCAAATGCTGGACCTGGCCCCCTCCTCCTGTCAGCAAACCGCTTATAGTTTTCCTGGGCCTTGGAAATATTCCTCTGAACCTCCCTCCAAAGAATTCTAAGACGTTGTGTCACATCCTCAGCACCAGGACAACCTGAATCCATACGGGAAAACTCTCCAAAATGTGGGTTAAAGCCATAGTTGACCTGAAAAGGAGATTTCCAAGTAGACTGACTCACACGACCGTTGAATGCAAACTCTGCCATGGGCAATACCTCACACCAGTCCTCCTGCCTGGAAGAGGCCAAGCATCTCAGAATCTGCTCCAACGATTGGTTCGTGCGCTCCGTCTGTCCATTAGACTCTGGGTGGTAGGCAGAGGAGAAGGACAACGAAATCCCCAGCTTTTTGCAAAAAGCCCTCCAGAACCTGGCTACAAACTGTACCCCTCTGTCTGACACCACATTCATAGGCACTCCATGTAACCTAATTATATGCTGCATAAATAAGCGGGCCAGGGTTTCAGCAGATGGTAACGCGGGGAGAGGTACAAAGTGAGCTTGTTTTGAAAACCTATCCACCACCACCCATATCACCGAGTTGCCCCTGGAAGGAGGAAGATTTGTGATAAAATCCATGGACAAATGTGTTCATGGTCTATCCGGAATTGGCAAAGGCACCAATTCCCCGGCCGGCCAGACCTGAGAACTTTTAGAACGAGCGCACACCCCACATTCAGTCACAAACTTTTTAATATCTGTTACCATAGAGGGCCACCAGAAATCCCTCGCAATTGCCCCCCGGGTAGCTGCAATCCCAGGATGAGCACTCAACACACAATCATGAAATTCCTGCATAAGTCCGAGACGGAAATGTTCCGGTACAAACAATTTACCCGGGGGTTTACCACCAGGAGCCCGAGCCTGGGCCTCCAAAATCCCTCTCTGTAACTCAGATGAGATTTCGGCCACCACTACTCCTGGCTGAAGAATGGAGGATGGAGGTTCTGGAGGGGACACCGAATCAAAGCTTCGGGATAAGGCATCAGCCTTGATGTTTTTAGGTCCCGGGCGGAATGTGATGGTAAACTGAAAACGAGAAAAAAAAAGCGCCCACCGAGCCTGTCTGGGGGTCAATCTCTTGGCAGACTCGATATAGGCCAAATTTTTGTGATCAGTGATGACAGTAATGGGATGAACAGACCCCTCCAGGAAATGCCTCCATTCTTCAAAAGCCAACTTTACCGCCAACAACTCTCTATTGCCGACATCATAATTTCTCTCGGCAGAGGAAAATTTTTTAGAGAAGAAGGCGCAAGGCCTCAGGTTAGTAAGGGTAGGAGGGCCCTGAGACAAAACTGCCCCCACTTCCGAGGCGTCAACCTCCACGACAAAAGGTCTTGACGGGTCGGGTTGTACCAATACAGGGGCTGAAGAAAAGCACTTTTTTAATGTCATGAAAGAGTTTTTTGCAGCTACAGACCAATTTTTTACATCAGCTCCCTTGAGAGTGAGGTCCGTTAGAGGCTTTACCACCTGCGAAAAGCCCTTAATAAATTTCCTATAAAAGTTGGCAAAGCCCAAAAATCGTTGCAACCCTTTCAAGTCATGAGGTTGCACCCACTCCGTAACAGTCTGGACTTTCTTAGGATCCATGCGGAACCCCTCCCCTAACACAATCAACCCCAGAAAGGACACTTCTTGCATGAAAAATGAGCATTTTTCCAGCTTGGCATACAAATGATTCTCCCTCAGTCTCATGAGAACCATCCGCAAATGGTGCAAGTGAGATTGACTGTCCACCGAGTACACCAGAATGTCATCCAAATAGATAACCACAAAACGACCGATTAATTCAGAGAAAATTACATTAATAAAATTCTGAAAAACAGCAGGAGCGTTGGTGAGACCAAAGGGCATAACCAAGTTTTCGAACAGCCCTTCAGTCGTCAGGAATGCTGTTTTCCATTCGTCCCCTTCACGGACTCTTATAAGGTTATATGCCCCACGTAAATCCAGTTTAGAGAACCACTTGGCCCCGGTGAGTTGGTTACATAGATCAGGAATTAGGGGGAGAGGGTATGTATTTTTCACAGTAATTTTGTTTAATTCCCGAAAGTCGAGGCACGGCCGCAAACCACCATCTTTTTTCTGAACAAAAAAGAAGCCCGCTGCCACAGGTGAAACAGAAGGCCTAATATGCCCTTTGCGGAGACTCTCAGTAATGTACTCCTTCATGGCTAGACGTTCGGGCCCTGACAAATTGAACAGGCGAGCCTTGGGTAACTTGGCTCCAGGGACTAGATTAATGGCACAATCAAAGGGTCTATGTGGTGGTAGCGCCTCAGCCTCACTTTCAGAAAATACGTCTTCAAAATCTTTCAGGCACTCCGGAATACCTTCCAGATCGACAGACGACACTGACACAGATTTTACTGGGGTGACAAGGGTTGTCAAGTTACAACATAGACCGTTAGCCATACAACCCCACTGAATGATCTCCCCTGTGACCCAGTTAATAGTAGGATTGTAACGTTGAAGCCAAGGCATACCCAGTATCAGTCCAGCCGGCAGATTATTTATGACAAAACATCTTAATTTTTCCACGTGAGTGGAACCCACTTTCAGAGAAAAGATATCAGTCATGAAACAAATTCCCTCCTGGGTGATAGGAGAAGAATCAATTGCCACGATTTTAACAGGATCTTTTAACCTGACTGTCCCTATCTTATGAAAAGTCACAACTTTGGCATCGATCAGATTAATAGAAGAACCACAGTCAACAAAGGCGGTAGTCCCAACCGGACCGCCTGTAAGTTCCAGTTCCACCGGAAGCAGAATTTTAGTAAGCGAGTAAAAGGGTACCTGGGAGTCTGGGCAACCTCCTCGATTGTTACCCAGACTCAGTCGTTTTCCTGACGGCTTCACTGAAGAAGGGCAAGAAGGACAGTTCCTTCTCCAATGTCCAGCGGATCCACAGTAAAAGCACAATTGGTTGTTTCTTCGGTGTCTCCTCTCTTTTTCCTCCAATGACGTGGCACCAACCTCCATGGGCTCAGAACTAGATGCAGAGTCTCTCAGATTGGAGAATAAAGGGGTCTCCTGCAGCATGACCCCTCTTGCCCGCAGCCTACGGTCCATGCGGACGGCCTGGATCATAGCGTCCTCCAAAGAATCCGGTGGAGGATGAAGGACTAGGGCATCTTTCAAACGTTCGGACAGGCCTCTACAGAACAAACCCCGGAGGGCCGCGTCATCCCAGGAGACCTCCGCTGCCCAGCGTCTGAACTCAGAGCAGAACCATTCAGCAGAGTTCCTTCCCTGTGTCACACTCATCACCATATCCTCTGCCAGACACACTCTATCAGGCTCATCATAAATGTGCCCCAGAGCCTCAAAGAACAAATTCACAGACATGCGTTCAGGAGCAGAGGAAGAGAGAGAGAAAGCCCATGCCTGTGGAGCCCCCCGAAGTAGGGAAATGACGACCCCCACCCTCTGGAACTCATCCCCGGAAGAGCAGGGCCTCAGAGAAAAAAAACAGCTTGCATCCTTCTCTGAAAGACCTGAACTCCTTTTTATCCCCTGAGAAAAGGTCTGGCAATTTGACCGGAGATTCTGGGAATGCCAATGACACATCTCTATCCCCAGCACAAGAATCCCCTGTAGCGGCAGCCCCCTGTACCGTATCCACCAACTGTTGCTGGGTCTGGGCCATCGTACGCTGTTCCACATTAAGTTTGTGGAACATTTGGGTCAGGTGCTTGACCTGACCAGCCAAAGCTTGTATGGGATCCATGAGGATAACACTTTTTTTTTTTTTTTTTCCCTCAGAGGGGGAAAAAAAAAACCTGAAACGGTCAGCTATAATGTCAGGAGCCCCGCACTGCACTTGCTCACTGTGCCAGTGCGGGTGTCCTGAGTACAAAGACAGTACTCACAGATACCTGTGGAGCAGGGCAGCAGCGGTGACGATGCGTGCTTCAGAGTATCAGGACCTGAAGCACATGACTGCTGGGGGCGTGGCCTAAGCTCCACAGATCTAGGAGCTGCAGGGAAACTCCTAGAAAGGTAACTACGGGGCAATGTTACCAAGGGGCATAGACAGAGACAGAAACCAGACGAAGCCAGGGTCAAAGTACCAGATAGCAATACAGTACCACGGTGTTTAGACAGAAAGCATAGTCAGGACGTAGCAATAGGTCAGAAAACCAGAACGGGCAATAGACGGTACAATAGGGACAAACTGTAACGGAGTAACGATAGCCAAGCCAGGAGGTCAGAACCGGAGAAGACAGTAGTACCAAAGCGAGAGACGGAGTACAGAGTGAGGGAACAGGCCGGGTCATACACGGGAAGCAAACAAGCAACGCAGAATACACGCACACCAGGGGTTAGACACACCAGAACAACAGTATAGCTGACAGAGAACCCTGGTAAAGAGTTAGTATAAATACCCCTCCCAGATCCAGAAAGAGACCACGAACACTTAACCCTGTGAGTGCAGGGCAAGAACCCTGTTCAAACCATGACACCCTGCACCTATCCCTTACTAGGGAACTGGCAAGTGCGGACACTGGTCCTCACCACTGTACTAGTAAAACACCAGGGAAAACAACAGACAGGGAAAAACAAACAACTTAGCTTTCTCTGCTGCCAATGCTCCTGAGGCAGCAGAGTATGGCACCCGGACACAGCTTCCAGCAGAAACACCATGGCTTCATATAAGCTGCAACAGCACTGCTCTAAATAGCTCCTCTCTTCTCCAAGGTTGGTTAGTGAACGACCAGTATTACCAACAGGGAGCAGCAGCAGCTGATTACCTTTTATAGGAAGGAGGGGGGAGTGTTATGAATGAGTCACCAAAGGAGGAAAAAACAAAAATACAAGCTAAGTCCCGAAAACCGGAGAGGTTGGTAGCTATCGGATTGCAGACCCCTGATCCTATCCACAACTAACAGTAGCCGTGGGGGGTTCCTACGATGCCCTAGACCCATCGATCACAGCCGGAGAGCTAAATAGGCCTAAAGAAAGAAGGGGGAAATCTAAACTGCCCCAGAGCAGACCCGAAAGCAATAGGCAGCCCCCAACATATAATGACGGTGAAGCAAGATGAAAACACTAACACAGATAGAAAGATAGGTGACCAAACGATGGGGCCCAAGCTAACTAAAAAGAACAGGATAGAAAAGCTGCTGTCTGCAATCCGTAAAAAACCCTACCAAAAAATGTCCCAACCGGCTGATAGGAAAAACAGGCCCTGAAGTTGCTAGGACTTCAAAAAGACTATGTCAGCACTCAGGTAAATTCTGAAGACAGAGCAAAGAGACAAACTGATCAGAGACAAAAATGGAACTCAGCACACCCCCGACCGGGGATGGCTGAACTCAAAAAAACAAGGTAAACAAAACAAAACTAATACGTTCAATAGCAGAGCAAAAACTTATCTTTGGGAAGCAGGAATCAGACTGGTCTCCAAGAATCCAGCAAAGAAATCACCAGCGACTCAGAAGGGCGTCGGCTGCCTTATAAGGCATTTCGATCCCTTGACATACAGGGAATTCTCCCTCAAAATCCGGAACACAGTCCGAACATGTTCCACATGAGAGTCCCAATCCTTGGAAAAGAGCAAAATATCATCCAGATAGATGATCAAAAATTTATCCACCAAGTCTCGGAAAATATCATTCATGAAGCACTGGAAGACAGAAGGGGCATTAGTGAGCCCAAAAGGCATCACCAGGTACTCAAAATGTCCCTCCGGAGTATTAAATGCCGTCTTCCATTCATCCCCATGCTTAATGCGATTAAGATTCTACGCCCCCCTGAGGTCAAGCTTTGTAAACCAGCAAGCACCTTTAACTCTGGAGAATAGATCAGAAATCAGGGGTAACGGATACTGATATTTAACAGTAATTTTGTTGAGGGAACGATAGACAATACAAGGCCTTAATGACCCATCTTTCTTAGCCACGAAAAAAAACCCAGCACCTAAGGGTGAAGAGGATGGTCTAATATGACCCTTCTCCAACGACTCCTTAATATAGGATCGCATAGCCTCGTGTTCGGGTACAGATAAATTGAAAAGTCGACCCTTGGGAAATTTACACCCAGGGCTCAGCTCAATTGCAAAATCATAACTCCTATGAGGAGGCAAAGATGCAGACTCATTCTCACTAAATACATCATAATAATCAGCCAAATAGTCAGGAACATCATGCGACTGGGGAGTGGTGGAGAAAACAGGAGCTTCACTAAGGGCACACCGACAACCCCAACTCACCACAGACACAGATTTCCAATCCAAAACTGGATTATGGATTTGCAACCAGGGAAACCCCAGAATGGTATCATGCAAATTATGCAACACCAAAAATCTGCAATTCTCTTGATGGTCTGGGACGACCCGCATTACCACCTGGGTCCAAAACTGAGGTTTATTCTTCGCCAAAGGAGTAGCATCAATACCCCTCAAAGGGATAGGCATCCGCAGAGGTGTCATAGGAAATCCACAACGTTTAGCAAAATCCAAGTCCATCAGGTTCAGAGCTGCTCCCAAATCCACAAAAGCCTTAGCGGAAAATGTTGACAGGGAGCAGATCAGAGTAATTGCCAGAAGAAACTTAGGTTGAACACCACCCACAGCAAATGTGTGTGCAAAACGTTTCTCTCGTTTAGGGCAAACAGAAATAATATGCGAGGCATCACTACAGAAGAAACACAGCTTATTACGCCTTCTGAACTCCCGACGTTGCGCCCTAGACAAAACTCTATCACATTGCATAGGTTCAGACATTTGTTCAACAGGTGGCAACACCTCTCGTGCGGTTTTGCGTTCACGCAAACGCCGATCAACCTGAATGGCTAATGACATAGAATCGTCAAGACCAGAGGGAACAGGAAATCCCACCATAGTATCTTTTAAGGTTTCGGACAAACCCTTCCGAAAGAGAGCTGCCAAGGCACCATCATTCCAGGTAGTAAGGACCGCCCACTTTTGGAATTTTTGACAGTACAACTCTGCAGAATCCCGACCCTGGCTCAATGCCAACAGGGCCTTTTCAGCCTGATCAATAGCATTAGGTTCATCATACAACAACCCCAAGGCTTGAAAAAATGCGTTCACATTAGTAAGAATAGGGTCATCAGGTTTCAAAGAAAACGCCCAATCCTGGGGATCGCCGCGCAGCAAAGAGATGACAATTTTAACCTGCTGCGCGGAGCTCCCCGACGAGTTAGGCTTCAAGGCAAAAAATAATTTACAATTATTCTTAAAATTCAAAAATTTAGACCGATCCCCAAAAAACACATCAGGAGTAGGGATCTTTGGTTCAGCAGCATGTGAATGAGCAAGATAGGCGGAAATTCCCCGCACTTCAGCAGTGAGCTGCTCCACACGATCAGACAATTGCTTCATCTCCATTGAGAAAGAAAAAAAAAAATTCCCCCTACGGCCTCAGAGACATAGAGGAAAAAATATAAATAAAAGCTAAGTCCAGAAAACCGGAGAGGTTGGCAGCTATTGGATTGCAGACCCCTGATCCTATCCACAACAACTAACAGTAGCCATGGGGGGTTCCTACGATGCCCTAGACCCCTCGATCACAGCCGGAGAACTAAATAGGCCTAAAGAAAGAAAGGGGAATTCTAAACTGCCCCAGAGCAGACCCCAAAGCAATAGGCAGCCCCCAACATATAATGACGGTGAAGCAAGATGAAAACACTAACACAGATAGAAAGATAGGTGAGCAAACGATGGGGCCCAAGCTAACTAAAAAGAACAGGATAGAAAAGCTGCTGTCTGCAATCCGTAAAAAACCCTACCAAAAAATGTCCCAACCGACTGATAGGAAAATCAGGCCCTGAAGTCGCTAGGACTTCAAAAAGACTATATCAGCACTCAGGTAAATTCTGATGACAGAGCAAAGAGACAAACTGATCAGAGACAAAAATGGAACTCAGCACACCCCCGACCGGGGATGGCTGAACTCCAAAAAACAAGGTAAACAAAACAAAACTAATAAGTTCAATAGCAGAGCAAAAACTTATCTTTGGGAAGCAGGAATCAGACTGGTCTCCAAGAATCCAGCAGAGAAATCACCAGCGACTCAGAAGGGCGTCGGCTGCCTTATATCCAGTCAGAATTTCCTGTTACCCAGTCATCACCTACCAGATAAGGTGTTTGGTAATCAGCCTCACTACCTTCCTTCACCAGAAGAGGGAGTTCATCAGACATCGACAGTGAAGGGGAAAATGAACTCACAACAGGGGAGGTCACCACCTGCCGACTAATTAAACATGTAGTAACACCAGCGGCCACCGGGGGCAAAAACCCAGCAGCCGACCAACTACAGTTGTAGTTACACCAGCGGCCTCTGGGGGCAAATCTCCATATTAACCCCCAAGGCCAGAAGGAAAAAGTTTCATATAAGAGAGTCCAGATCCGAAAATGGATCGTGACAGTGATGCCTTTTGGGTTGACGAACTCGCCCGCCATCTTTCAGCACTTTGTAAATTACTTCTTTAGTCACCTGGTAGGCAGGTTTGTGGTTATCTATCTGGATGACATATTAATTTATTCACCTGACCTTGAGTCACATCAGGTACATGTCAGGCAGGTCTTACATATACTCAGAGACAATAAATGATATGTCAAATCCGAGAAGTGTATGTTCTCGGTTGAGGAGATCCCTTTCCTAAGATATGTGTTATCTACCGGTTTTCTCATGTATCCGGCAAAAGTCCTGGCACTATTGGTGTCATGCCGTTCTGTCCGTTCCTGGTTGTAGGCGTGACAATGCATGTCTTTGCTTTTAACCCTTTGCTCCTTTCCCCTTAATTGAGCTGGGATACTGCTGGCTGTTACCTGTATGAAGCCTTCTCAGTTCCCTGCTCTGCTGCATAGCCGTGCATGTGTTGCTAGGTCTTTGCTCTGCTGCTTGACCATCCGCATGTGCGGTCCCTGGTTGCCGCTCTGGAAGATGTCCGCGGGTTGCGAGTTCATTTGCAGCTGGTGCATGACTTTCACGTGTGTCTAGGCTTGCAGATGCTGCCAGGTGCTCTAAGCCTCAGTTCTTGCACTGACTGTGCTGTAATGGTTTCCGTCTGTGCTTAAGGCGTGCGCGGTCACACCTCCCCTGCTTTTATCAGGGTTAGTGTGTGTACTTGAAATGCTGTCCCTAGCCAATTGCTGAGGGGCAGCTCCTATATAAACTTCACCTTCCCTGCTGGGTGGGGCCGGAGCTACTCTCAGAGTTCCTGAACCTTGCCATGTGTGTTTTATGTCTGTGTCCCTGGACCTCTCCTGTCTATGTTTTTGTACCATAGTCTCTGCCTTGATTCCTGCTTCGTCCTGTTCCTGCGCCCTTCCCTGGAGGCGGTATATCCAGGTCTGAATCCTTGATCCTGTACCTGTCCTGTACCTGACCCTGTCTGAACTGTGTCTGCAGTTATGTTTCTGGAATCCCTCTGTGTTTGGAGCCTGAGTATTTTGTAATCGGTGTTCCTGCTGAGCATCTACTACCCTGTGCTCTGACTACCATGTGGTGCTAGCTCCATGCAGGCCCAGCAATCCTGTGGTTCTAGCACCATCACGCTTGAGTTCCTTCCTAGGTCCGATGCCCGGAGCCTGATGACCACAGTCTGGAACCTGATGACCGCTGCCTGGAGCTTGATGACTACATTGGTGCCTGTAGGTCGTATCGGATGTCCGGAACCGAACGACTCCTGTTTGATGTCTGCCGGTGACTCTGATGTCCTGTGGGTGACCCTGATGTCCAGCCTGTGTCCTGATGTCCAGCCTGTGTCCTGATGTCCTCATGTATCCTTATGTCCTGCCTGTGTCCTTAAGTCCCGCCTATGTGTGCCTCGGTGTTCCGTTGGTGCCTTGGGGTCCACTGGGTGGTACCCTTCTGGGAGATGTGGAATCGGGAGCCTGGCATAGCCCTGTTTCGTCTATGTACTGTGTGACTGTACTTTAAGTAAACTTTATGTTCTTTATACCTGAAGTTGTGCGGTGTTATCGAGTCCTACGTGTCTTCTTTGTCCACATGCTCAGCTGCCGCAGAATCATGGTCACTGCCTTTCCCTAGTTTGGGTAGGCTCAGGTCCCCCTCTGTGGTATAGAGGGTCCATATTGTGTCGGTGTGGAGGCGCCTGCTGGGCTGCGTCCACGGCCGCAGTCGTGACAATTGGATTGGGATTATCCTTAGGATTTGAAGGCGTTACAAAGGTTTTTAGGTTTCACCAACTACTGCTGTAAGTTCATCAAAAACTTTGCGGCAGTAGCCAAACCTCTGATGGATATGACTAGGAAAAGGTCAGACTTCTCCAAGTGGTCCAGTCCCGCCAGGGAGGCATTCGATACTTTGAAGAGGTGTTTTTTTTATCTGTGCCGATTTTCATACAGCCTGACATCTCTCAGCCTTTTATCGTTGAGGTCAATGTGTCTGAGGTGGGAGTGGGGGCTGTGTTGTCGCAGGGTGCGTCTCCTGGTAAATGGCGACCATGTGCTTATTTTAAAAAAAACAACAACTGTCATCTGCTGAGAAAAATTATGACATTGGTAACTGGGAACTCTTTGCAATCAAGTGGACTTTTGAAGAGTGGTGTCATTTTGTGGAGGGAGCAAAATCCGTGGTAATTACGGATCATAAGAACCTGGTATATTTGGAATCAGCAAAACATCTACTGCCTCAACAGGCAAGATTGGCATTGTTCTTTACCAGGTTTAACTTTTTTGTCACATATAGACCAGGGTACCAAAACCTTAAGGCAGATCCTTTATCTCGTTTTCCTGGGGGAGGAAATAATTGTTTTCTTCAAAAAGGGGTGGTTATAGCGTCTATATGTTGTGATCTGGAAAGAGAGGTTGTTGACGCTCAGGAGGACGCCCCTGCTGCCTATCCACTTGGTAAACTTTTTGTTCCTGTTAATCTTCTTCTAAGTGTCCTTAGCGAACATTACAATTCGGTCTTAGCCAGACATCCTGGTAATAAAGCCACCACTGATCTTCTTACTCAGTGTTTTTGGTGGCCAGGTATTCATCACAATGTCCAGGAGTATGTAGCCGCTTGCAGTGTCTGTGCATGTTCTAAGACCTCTCATACTAGTCCATTAAGGCCTCTCCAACCATTGGAGATTCGCAGCAGACTTTGGATTCACTTGTTGGTCGATTTTATCTACCCATGTCGCCGGGGAATACTGTATTTCTGGTGGTGGTGGTAGATAGATTCAATAAGATGTCTCATTTTATCGGTTTACCAAACGCCAAGTCCTTGGATCAAATTTTCATCAGGGAAATTGTAAGATTACATGGGATCCCAACTGATAGTTTCTGATGGGGGGGGTACAGTTTGTTTCCAAGTCTTGGACGGCATTTTCCTGGGAAGATGGAAGGCGTCCATTGTTCATGGGAACAAAAAAGACTGCCCTGTGGCCCGAGTGGTCATAGACACAAACTGAGGCACCGAGTCCCATGAGGTGGGCGTAGTCAAGGACTTATTGCATTATTTTGGACTTTGCATTATTTTGGAACTTTTGGGGGAAAGGGGGTACGCCTGGTTGCCCGGACAAAAGACAGGTTCCTCCCAAAGAAACCTTGCCACAGGCCGCAGTTGACAGTTGACGGGTTTCCTTTTTGTGTGCTTGTTGGCGATGAGGATGAGATAGCGTCCCTGGAGGCCGACATCCCTGCGCTGGAGATGTCCGTGGGAAAATTGAGAACCACTCAACTCAGAGATTTAACAGTAAAAGGGCGTTTGATAATGTGACGGTACTTCATGGTGTTGCTCAAGAGGCAGGGTCTGACACCCGATACACGTACAGTACTTTGTTGTAAATGGGGAGTTACTATACCGGGTCACCAAGCTGAGAGGGGAGGTAATTGAGCAGTTACTAGTGCCAGGGCCATATAGATGCAAGGTGTTAGACATGGCCCTTATGTGTTAGGTCTGTGATGGCAAACCTATGATGCGTGTGAGCACTGACACGCATAGCCGTTTTTGATGACACACAGCCGCACATCTGCTGCCACTAATAACAGTGAGAACAGGAGCAGTGGATGGGAGTATGGATACTCAATAAGGGGCCAATATCCATGGCCCCTTACGAGCTTGAGAATACCAGCCCCCAGCCGTCTGCTTTAGCAAGGCTGGTTGTCAAAAATGGGGGGACCCCACGCCGTTTTTTTTAAATTATTTATTTAAATAATTTTAAAAAACAGCATGGGGACCCCTCTAGTCTTGATAACCAGTCTTGCTGAAGCTGACAGCTGAGGGTTGCAGCCCTCAGCTGTGAGTTTTGCCTGGCTGGCTATCAAAAATTCAGGGGAACCCACACTGATTTTTTTTCATTATTTACAGAGCAGGAGCGGCTGATGAATACTCCCATCTGCCGCTCCTGCCTTCACTGTTATTAGCGGCAGCAGGCGTTGGATGATAGGATCAGTAGTCCCATCAGCTTTAACCAGTGACCGGGGGTAAAATTTTATACGATCACAACTGAGCGCTCATGCTATCTTTTGACAGCGTGGGAACCGCGGCCCCCTGACCGGCGGGAATGATTTGACCGCTGATTAGAAGCGGTGTTTGCCGTGCTGTCATGCACATGACAGCGTGGCAAACACTGGATGTTCTGGCCCCCATTCAAGTGAATGCGATTCGGGTCCGGGTACTGTTCTGGTATCCGAACCTGAACTTTTTTAACTGTTCGGCCGGACCCGAACATCCAGGGGTCTGCCCATCTCTAGCCAAGGATAAAACATTTGCTGTAGTGTAGTGTAGATACTCTGTGCTGGAGGTCTGTAGGCCAAATCAACAGAACTCCGGCACAGAGCATCTAGTTGTGGTACTTCTGTTAGGCCGTTAGGGGATCTTTGACCTCACTTCCGGCCGGCGGAGCAGGGAGCAGCAGAATGCTGCTGGCGACACATCTCTGGGGGCACTGTGATCACCTTAACCAGCAACCACATAATCACAGCAACCATCATCCAATCTACTGTTCTGGGGTGTCGTGGATTTCTAATTGACCATCATTACTGAGATAAGTGATGAAGAGGCTGGGTGAGGCGAGGGCCTGTGCTATGGCCTGTGCCGTTTCTCGCCATTAGAAATAGCCATCTTAATTTACATAAAGAACACCATCTTGCAACATAGTCCTTCCAGGTCCTTCTATCTTAGTCCTCCCCCTTCAGCTGCCCAGGCTGCTCTGAGGAAAGCCCACGCTGTTTTCCTACTCTCTGCTCTGCTGGCTCCCTGTGCTCAGCCCCTCCCCTGTTCAATGGTTCTGGGCATGGAGCAGAGGAGGAAGCCCTCCCCTGGCTCGTCCTGCACTTCACCTTCTTACATTCCCACTCTCTTTTAGGTCGCCATTCCACGAGCGAGGGGTCTTCGTACTCCACCATGTTCTGCTGGGAACGGACAACTGTCCACATTCTTTGTGCCTCCTCTCTTTCTTCTGGCGTTAAATTCTTCAGGTGAGGCCGGTTGAAGATGTCCTCGTCTTCGTCCTCATCAGCCACAGAAGAAAATATTTCGGAAGAGCTTGACTTAGTCTTCTTCTTTTTCCTCTTCTTTTTTGCCTTGCCGCTGGCAGCCGCTTGAGCAGAATATTCAGCCTCAGGAGTTCCTTGCTCAGGTCCCTTGGTCTGGAAGCTTAGAATGAGTGACTTTTCTACACAGCTCCCCCCTCTTTGACAGGGGCACTGTCGTCCAAACTTGGACCGGATGGAACAAGACCATGCAAGGTGGGACCTTCATCATCCGCGCCAAGCTCTGCGGGCATTGCTTCCCGGGGCTTCTCAGCCACACTCCCAGTCTCACTCAGCTGTTCTATCTTCTCATTGACCAGAAGCGCAGGAACTTGTATCTCAGAAACTCTTGTCTCCTCTTCTCCTTTGCTAGCTTGTGGCAGGCCTGATAGTAACTCATCTCGATGGGCCACTCGGGCATTAGTCTCTTCCTCCACTTCGGGTCGAACTTCACCGTCGTGACCTCTAGACCCAGGTTGGGGTTCTAGTAACCCCGCCACCACGTGCCGGGGCAGTACAGACATTTGCTCATGGACAGTCAACATCCTCTCCACCTCTTCTCGGCGTCTGACACCAGAACACTGTCTTTCTCTGAGTGGAGCTCTCCTTCTCCCGCCGCACCATTCCTTCCAGGGGCGACACTCCCTCCAATTAGCAGGACCCTCAGATGGGTCAGGTAGGGCAATTTCTGGACAGGTGTCCCACTCTTCTGCACGCCCAACACTCACATCTACATCTATCTGGTGGGTGCTTTGGTCTGTATCGTCGACCTTGGTGAGAAGCGTCTCTCATCGGTGGTTGCTCTTCACTCCCAGACACATGGTTACGCTCTGGAGCCGCCGCTCAAGTCTTCTTCATGCTCCGCACTTCTCCTCTATCTTTCTCTGTGTGCTTCCACACGTTACCTCGGGACATGCCGCTGGTCCCCAAGACAGCAGTAAGGGCTTCCCCCAGGCTCTCTATCTCCTTCCAGATTCTTCTTATCTTCAGCCGGGAATCCTGGGTCCATGCCGTCTCTTTTTCATTCGGGCTGAGTACTCCGCAGTTGTAGCATGTAGATGGTCTTCTTCGCTGAGTGGCATTAGTCTCAAGTTGGGGGGGGCGGTCTCTACAGCAGTGGCTCTCTTATATTCAGCCATTTCCTGGCGGACCCACTTAATCTCTTCTTTCAAGTCTTCCACCCATGGAGGGGCAGCTACCTCCCTGCTCCATACCTTCCCCACCGGTGCTATCATTCCCTGCTCCTGCTCGCATGTGCGTGCCTCACTTCCAACCTGAGAGAAAGTCATGTCTGGCTTTACCCGCATGCGCTCTCGCAGGACCTGCTTCATCAATACATCTCCCAAGCCCGTCACCAGTTGGTCTCGCAGCACAACGTCAATTGGCCCTACACCTACGCCATCCTTCCGTATGATGGCAGAATGGAGTTCCTGCAGGGCATTCATAAACTGCATCACAGTCTCCCCCTCTCCCCCTCTCTTTGTACCCGGCAAAACGCATGCACAAGCTCCCCTACGTCAGTGGGGTCCCCATACGTCTCTTCAAGTATCCGTACTACTTTGTGCAGGGTATCTCTCTCACAGGCGGACCTATGCATGACAGAATCCCGTGCCTCCCTCTCTAAGGCCATCAATGCTATCTCTGCCTCCAGGGCTGGTGTCATGGGATGCATCCGCATCATTCCCCGGATACGCTCCGTCCAGCCCCACAATATCACATTGCTCCCATTAAACCTTGGCATCTTATTCAACATGGCTCCCAGTGGAATGCTAGTCCTGGGGCCTTCCCTGACTGCTTGGTCCGCCCCTTCTGCGCCATCATGTGACATCCTGCCGACTACGCCAAGTGTAATGAGGTGCAGGAATGGTATGTCACCACGGAACAGATAGACCAACAGTTAAAAGGGGAAGTTTATTTACAGGGAATAATACAGGCAAAATAACGGTGTAGATATGATATTATGAGAACAAATTAAGCAGGCAACCAAATGAACAGTATTAAGCAGTAATAAAGGTAATTGTCCTATGGGGAAACTTATCAGACTGCAGAGGTCTGGATTGAAGGGGTCACTCTTCTCCAATGTAGGCGCCGAATCACCAGCAGCGCTTGTAGTCTGAAGTCCTCTGTATCCTGTGCCTTTAACAATGTCCAGCCAGGAAATGCGGGGTTACTGTGGAAGCCAGAGGGCCATGAGACAGACGATATCCCCTATGCTCCAAGTCCTTCTTTCCAACTCCACAGCAGTGCTTCCCCGCTGGAATCAGGGGCTCTGCATTAACACTCTCTAAGCAGGTCACAGCCCTGTCACAGGGCGCAGTCTCTTTGCAGGGAGACGTCTTATCACAGCACACAGTCTCTCCCAGGGGAAACAACACTCCGTCCCCTGTTAGATCTCTCAGCACGGATCACTGACTCTACACGTGCTGCTGTCTTCACACTAGCTGCCACCTTCACACCAGACACAGACTTCACACGGGGGACAGGACACACCTCATCTGTCACTGCAGACTCCAGCTTTACGTAGTCACGGGCTACGGTCTCTGCTCTGGCCTCAGTCTCTTTACAAGCCCTCCGCTTCTCTGTGGGTCTCAGTCTGTCCACAGGGATCAGGACGCACCTTTGCTGTCTCCGCGGTACACAGTCTCACGTACTCACGGTCTGCTCTCTCTGTGCGCGGTACCCCGGTCTTTACTCTGTGACTGGGCGCTCTGTCTCTTTCCCAGTCTGTGTCAGCGTCCTCCCTCTTCTGCTGCCCAGGCTGCTCTGAGGAGAAAAGCCCGAGATGTTTTCACGCTCTCTGCTCTGCTGGCTCCTTGTGCTCAGCCCCTCCCCTGTTCAATAGTTTTGGGCATGGAGCAGAGGAGGCAGCCCTCCCCCGGCTCTTCCTGCACTTCACCTCCTTACATGCTATCTTGTGGTCAGTAAGGCTGGAGTCACACATAGCGACTCACCAGCGATCCTGACAACGATATCAATGTGTCAGGATCGCTGGTCAATCGCTATGTGATCGCTGGTGAGCTGTCAAACAGACAGCTTCACCAGCGATCAGCACAGCGACGCCGAGCGCCCAGCGTCGCTGTGCACGTTAGTAACCAGCGCGCTGATGCAGGAAGCTGGTAACTAACGTACACATCGGGTATCTAAGGGACGCATGTCCCTTGGATACCCGATGTGTACATTAGTTACCAGCAGATCGCCAAAGATAAGTCCTGGCCTTTCCTGCAGCGATCAGCGATACCGGCAGGGGGGCCGGTCCCTGATCGCTGTCACACACAGCGATCTCGCTGGTCAGATCGCTGTTGTGTCACAAAAATTGTGACTCAGCAGCGATCTCGCTAGCGAGATCGCTATGTGTGACGGGGCCTTTAGGCTAGCTAACCCCTAATTGCCTGCAGGGCTAAAGCCCCTTCAGACATAGCGATGCACCAGCAATCCCAACAACAATATGACCTGGTCATGATCACTGGTGAGCTGTCAAACAGGCAGATCTCACCAGCGATCAGGACCAGCAACGACGCGGGTAACAAGCGCCAGCATCGCTTAGTTACCCACTGTGTACCTTGGATACCAGCGTGCTCACGCTGGGAGCTGGTATCCAAGGTAAACAGCGGGTAACTAAGCACGCGCGGCGCTTAGAAACCCGCTGTTTACCTTGGATACCAGCTCCCAGCGCGAGCACGCTGGTATCCAAGGTACAGAGCGGGTAACTAAGCGATGCACGTGCTTAGTTACCCGCAGTTTACCTTGGATACCAGCTCCCAGCGTCTGCTTACAGCGCTGGGAGCTCGCTGATCGATGGTCTCCCGCTGCCACACGATGCGTGCTGGCCAGCGGGAGACCAACGATCAAAAAAATGTCCTGGACATTAGAGCATGATCAGCAATACCCGGCGAGGGGGCCGGTCGCTGATACGTGTCACACACAGTGAGATCGCTGTTGCGTCACAAAACTTGTGACTCAGCAGCGATCTCGCTAGCAATCTCGCTGTGTGTGATGGGGGCTTTACAGGCTATCTATAATTCTATCTTCTGTCACTGCCCCCTGATGGAGAACCCAAAATATAAAAAAACAAGGTTAAGTTAAGGAAGTTTAACACAAGTTAAATAATATCAAGACCAACAAAAGAAACTGACTGACGGATGGACAAAGAAGTCACTAAGCAGGTACTGTAAGTTGAATACGGTAATTAGTTTTTAGTTTATTAGCTATAGTTATATATTACAACTAGCTGAAGAGCCCGGCGTTGCCTGGGCATAGTAACCAACTGTGGTTAGTTATAACAAATTCTAATGATTATATTGCACATAAAAACCGTGTATCTAATCCTATTTTGTGTGATACTGTCTGCTGAGCCGTGTATCTACAGTTGTGGCCAAAAGTATTGACACGCCTGCAATTCTACATAGTAACATAGTAACATAGCTATTAAGGTTGAAGGGAGACTTTAAGAGTCTCATCAAAGCACAAGAGGTCTAAGAGTAAAAAGATCATAAGAAAGGTCTTTGTACTGTCCCCGCATATATTTATACATTGTAATAAGATCACCCCTAAGCCTTCGATTCTCCAAACTAAATAACCCCAAGTGTAATAACCTGTCTTGGTATTGCAGACCCCCTAGTTCCCTAATAACCTTGGTCGCTCTTCTCTCCACCCCCTCCAGTTCAGCTATGTCTTTCTTATACACTGGAGACCAGAACTGTACACAGTATTCTAAGTGTGGTCGCACTAGTAACTTATATAAAGGTAAAATTATGTCCTCCTCATGAGCATCTATGCCTCTTTTAATGCATCCCATTATTTTATTTGCCTTTGCAGCAGCTGCCTGACACTGGCCACTAAATGTGAGTTTGTGGTCCACCCATACACCCAGGTCTTTTTCAGTGACAGTTTTGCCCAGTGTTTTACAATTAAGCACATAATTATACATCTTATTCGTTCTAACCAAGTGCATGACCTTACATTTATCCCCATTAAAGCTCATTTGCCATTTATCAGCCCAAGCTTCTAGTTTACATAAATCCTCCTGTAACATAAAATTGTCCTCCTCTGTATTGATTACCCAGCAGAGTTTAGTGTCATCTGCAAATATTGAAATTCTACTCTCTATGCCCCCTACAAGGTCATTAATAAATATGTTAAAAAGAGGTGGGCCCAAAACTGACCCCTGTGGTACCCCACTGCTAACCGTGACCCAGTCCGAGTGTGCTCCATTAATAACCACCCTTTGTTTCCTATCCCTGAGCCAGCTCTTAACCCACCTACACATATTTTCCCCTATCCCCATTGTTCTCATTTTATGTATCAACCTTTTGTGTGGCACCGTATCAAAAACTTTTCAAAAGTCCATGTACACCACGTCCACTGCATTCCCTTGGTCCAGTCCAGAACTTACCTCTTCATAAAAGCATATCAGATTAGTCTGACAGGAACGGTCCTTTGTAAACCCATGTTGATATTGGGTCATGAGGTTATTCTTCTCCAGATACTCCAGTATAGTATCTCTTAGAAAACCCTCCAGGATTCTACCCACAGTTGAGGTTAAACTTACTGGCCTATAATTTCCGAGTTCAGTTTTTTTCCCCTTTTTGAATATTGCACCACATTTGCTATACGCCAGTCCTGTGGTGCAGACCCTGTTATTATGGAATCTTTAAAGATTAAAAATAGTGGTCTATCTATGACTGTGCTTAATTCCTGCAGTACTCGGGGGTGTATCCCATCTGGGCCCGGGGATTTGTCAATTTTAGTGATTTTTAGACGCCGCCGTACTTCCTGCTGGGTTAAGCAGGTGACATTTAATGGAGAATTTTTATCCCTGATCATGTTATCCGTCATAGGATTTTCTTGTGTAAATACTGTTGAAAAAAAGCCATTTAGCATATTGGCTTTTTCCTCATCCTCATCCACCATTTCACCCAGACTATTTTTAAGGGGACCAACAGTATCATTTTTTAGTTTCTTACTATTTATGTAGTTAAAGAATATTTTGGGATTATTTTTACTTTCTCTGGCAATGAGTCTCTCTGTCTCAATCTTTGCTGTTTTGATTCTGTCAGATATTAATCAGTTTCTTCCTGAAAATGATTGCAAACACAAATTCTTTGGTATTATTATCTTCATTTAATTTGTCTTAAATGAAAAAACACAAAAGAGAATGAAGCTAAAAGCAAAACATTGATCATTTCACACAAAACTCCAAAAATGGGCCAGACAAAAGTATTGGCACCCTCAGCCTAATACTTGGTTGCATAACCTTTAGCCAAAATAACTGCGACCAACCGCTTCCGGTAACCATCAATGAGTTTCTTACAATGCTCTGCTGGAAATTTAGACCATTCTTCTTTGGCAAACTGCTCCAGGTCCCTGATATTTGAATGGTGCCTTCTCCAAACTGCCATTTTTAGATCTCTCCACAGGTGTTCTATGAGATTCAGGTCTGGACTCATTGCTGGCCACCTTGGAAGTCTCCAGTGCTTTCTCTCAAACCATTTTCTAGTGCTTTTTGAAGTGTGTTTTTGGTCATTGTCCTGCTAGAAGACCCATGACCTCTGAGGGAGACCCAACTTTCTCACACTGGGCCCTACATTATGCGGCAAAATTTGTTGGTAGTCTTCAGACTTCATAATGCCATGCACACAGTCAAGCAGTCCAGTGCCAGAGGCAGCAAAGCAACCCCAAAACATCAGGGAACCGCCACCATGTTTGACTGTAGGGACCGTGTTCTTTTCTTTGAATGCCTCTTTTTTTCTCCTGTAAACTCTATGTTGATGCCTTTGCCCAAAAAGCTCTACTTTTGTCTCATCTGACCAGAGAACATTCTTCCAAAACGTTTTAGGCTTTTTCAGGTAAGTTTTGGCAAACTCCAGCCTGGCTTTTTTATGTCTCGGGGTAAGAAGTGGGGTCTTCCTGGGTCTCCTACCATACAGTCCCTTTTCATTCAGACGCCGACGGATAGTACGGGTTGACACTGTTGTACCCTCGGACTGCAGGGCAGCTTGAACTTGTTTGGATGTTAGTCGAGGTTCTTTATCCAACATCCGCACAATCTTGCGTTGAAATCTCTTGTCAATTTTTCTTTTCCATCCACATCTAGGGAGGTTAGCCACAGTGCCATGGGCTTTAAACTTCTTGATGACACTGCGCACGGTAGACACAGGAACATTCAGGTCTTTGGAGATGGACTTGTAGCCTTGAGCAATCGCTCATGCTTCCTCACAATTTGGTTTCTCAAGTCCTCAGACAGTTCTTTGGCCTTCTTTCTTTTCTCCATGCTCAATGTGGTACACACAAGGACACAGGACAGAGGTTGCGTCAACTTTAATCCATGTCAAATGGCTGCAAGTGTGGTTTAGTTATTGCCAACACCTGTTAGGTGCCACAGGTAAGTTACAGGTGCTGTTAATTACACAAATTAGAGAAGCATCACATGATTTTTCGAACAGTGCCAATACTTTTGTCCACCCTCTTTTTTATGTTTGGTGTGGAATTATATCCAATTTGACTTTAGGACAATTCTTTTTGTGTTTTTTCATTTAAGACAAATTAAATGAAGATAATAATACCAAAGAATTTGTGTTTGCAATCATTTTCAGGAAGAAACTGAGTATTATCTGACAGAATTGCAGGGGTGTCAATACTTTTGGCCACAACTGTAATCCTATCCTGTGTGATACTGGGCTCCCCTGCAGTCTGGGTCAGAGGGTGGTCTGTGTTGGCACAGTAATAAATTGTGTTATTTCCAGCTTTACAGAAGGACGATAACACCATAGAAATGATAAGAATAATAGGCCTCAGTTACCACAACTGTCTACAAAGAAAACTGTTGCTGATAGCAACCAATCACAGCTCATTTTTCATCTTTTAAACAGCTCTGGGACAGTGTGGCGAGTTTTGAGTGGTGACTTTTGTGTTTCGACTTTTATATGGCGAGGTTGGTGTATGTGTGGTGAAATGTGTGCTGAGGGTGGTATATGTGTTGAAGCACGTGGTAGTGTGTGGCGCATTTTGTGAGTGTGTTCATATACCCGTGTGTGGTGAGTATCCCATGTCAGGGCCCCACCTTAGCAACTGTACGGTATATACTCTTTGGCGCCATTGCTCTCATTCTTTAAGTCCCCCTTGTTCATATCTGGCAGCTGTCAATTTGCCTCCTTTTCCTTTCACTTTTTCCCCATTATGTAGATAGGGGCAAAATTGTTTGGTGAATTGGAACGCGCGGGGTTAAAATTTCACCTCACAACATAGCCTATGACGCTCTCGGGGTCCAGACATGTGACTGTACAAAATTTTCTGGCTGTAGCTGCGACAGTGCAGATGCCAATACATACACTATTTCCCCATTATGTAGATAGGGGCAAAATTGTTTGGTGAATTGGAACGCGCGGGGTTAACATTTTGCCTCACAACTAGTGTTGAGCATTCCGATAGCGCAAGTATCGGGTATCGGCCGATACTTGCTGTATCGGAATTCCGATACCGACTTCCGATATTTTTTCAATATCGGAAGTCGGCATCGGAATCGGAAGTTCAAAGTTGATTGACAGCCGAAATGACGTCATCATGATGCGCGGTGTGTGCGCATCATGATGCGCCGTCATTTCGGGCCTTCCGGGGGTCTCTGCCGGCCTGCCGGGGGGCTGTGTGGACTGCCCGGGGTCTGTACCGGCCTGCCGGGGGGCTGTGCCGGCCTGCCGGTGGTCTGTGCACCCTGTGGGGGTCTGTACCGGCCTGCCGGGGGGCTGTGCCGGCCTGCCGGTGGTCTGTGCACCCTGTGGGGGTCTGTACCGGCCTGCCGGGGGGCTGTGCCGGCCTGCCGGGGGGCTGTGCTGATGTCCGGGGGTCTGTGCAAGCATCGTCCGATGGGACTATAAGTCCCATCTGGCGATGCCTGCTACCATGACAGTGATTGACACATTAGCCAATGATGGGACAGTAGTAGTCCCATCATCCGGCTAATGTGTTAAATGTAAAAAAAAATACTACATACATACTACATATATACTACATGCATGCTACATACATACTACATGCTACATACATACTACATATATACTACATGCATGCTACATACATACTACATACATACCACATATATACTACATACATACTACATGCATGCTACATGCATACCACATACATACTACATGCATGCTACATACATACTACATACATACTACATGCATACTACATGCATAACACATATATACTACATGCATGCTACATACATACTACATGCTACATACATACTACATATATACTACATACATACTACATACATACTACATGCATGCTACATACATACTACATGCTACATACATACTACATATATACTACATGCATGCTACATACATACTACATGCTACATACATACTACATATATACTACATACATACTACATACATACTACATACATGCTACATACATACTGCATGCTACATACATACTACATACATACTACATACATACCACATATATACTACATACATACTACATGCATGCTACATACATACCACATACATACTACATACATACTACATACATACTACATGCATGCTACATACATACTACATGCTACATACATACTACATATATACTACATGCATGCTACATACATACTACATGCTACATACATACTACATATATACTACATGCATGCTACATACATACTGCATGCTACATGCATGCTACATACATACTACATACATACTACATGCTACATACATACCACATATATACTACATACATACTACATACAATACATTCATACAATACATACATAGACATACAGTACATATAACATAGAGTAACATACTTACCAATACTTGTCACATTGTTCCCCGAAGCCATTGTCTTTTACGGAATAAATATTAACATAACAAACCACAAAAATACTCACCCACGATCCGAAGCAGTCCACGAGTGTGTCCCACGACGATCTTGGGTAGAGAACTGCAGCATCAGCTGATGCTGCCGTTCTCTACGGGCTGCAGGAATCCAATGACGGAAGGTAGGTATCCTTCCGCACTATATTCCTCCGCCACTTAAAAAAAAAAAAAGTCCCTAGTCTCACTTTATGCCATTGCTGCGTGGGAAATTCCCACACAGCAATGGCATAAAGTGAGACTAGGGACTTTTTTTTTTTTAAGTGGCGGAGGAATACAGTGCGGAAGGATACCTACCTTCCGTCATTGGATTCCTGCAGCCCGTAGAGAACGGCAGCATCAGCTGATGCTGCAGTTCTCTACCCAAGATCGTCGTGGGACACACTCGTGGACTGCTTCGGATCGTGGGTGAGTATTTTTGTGGTTTGTTATGTTAATATTTATTCCGTAAAAGACAATGGCTTCGGGGAACAATGTGACAAGTATTGGTAAGTATGTTACTCTATGTTATATGTACTGTATGTCTATGTATGTATTGTATGAATGTATTGTATGTAGTATGTATGTAGTATATATGTGGTATGTATGTAGCATGTAGTATGTATGTAGTATGTATGTAGCATGCATGTAGCATGCAGTATGTATGTAGCATGCATGTAGTATATATGTAGTATGTATGTGGTATGTATGTAGCATGTAGTATGTATGTAGCATGCATGTAGTATGTATGTAGTATGTATGTAGCATGCATGTAGTATATATGTAGTATGTATGTAGCATGTAGTATGTATGTAGCATGCATGTAGTATTTATGTAGTATGTATGTAGCATGTAGTATGTATGTAGCATGCATGTAGTATGTATGTGGTATGTATGTAGCATGTAGTATGTATGTAGCATGCATGTAGTATATATGTGTTATGTATGTAGCATGTAGCATGCATGTAGCATGCATGTAGTATGTATGTAGTATGTATGTAGTATGTATGTGGTATGTATGTAGCATGTAGCATGCATGTAGTATGTATGTAGTATATATGTGGTATGTATGTAGCATGTAGTATGTATGTAGCATGCAGTATGTATGTAGCATGCATGTAGTATATATGTAGTATGTATGTAGCATATATGTAGTATGTATGTAGCATGTAGTATGTATGTAGCATGCAGTATGTATGTAGCATGCATGTAGTATATATGTAGTATGTATGTAGCATATATGTAGTATGTATGTAGCATGTAGTATATATGTAGTATGCATGTTGCATGCATGTAGAATATATGTAGTATGTATGTTGCATGTAGTATATATGTAGTATGCATGTTTCATGCATGTAGTATATATGTAGTATGTATGTTGCATGTAGTATATATGTAGTATGAATGTAGCATGTATGTAGTATGTAGTATGAATGTAGCATGTATGTAGTATGCATGTTGTATGTATGTAGCATGTATGTAGCATGTAATTTTTTTTTAATTTTTTTTTTACATTCAACACATTAGCCGGATGATGGGACTACTACTGTCCCATCATTGGCTAATGTGTCAATCACTGTCATGGTAGCAGGCATCGCCCGATGGGACTTGTAGTCCCATCGGACGATGCCTGCACAGACCCCCGAAGCCTGCACAGACCACCGGCAGGCCGGCACAGCCCACTGGAGCCTGCACAGACCACCGGCAGGCCGGCACAGCCCCCCGGCAGGCCGGTACAGCCCACCGGAGCCTGCACAGACCACCGGCAGGCCGGCACAGCCCCCCGGCAGGCCGGCACAGACCACCGGAGCCTGCACAGACCCCCTGGCAGGCCGGCACAGCCCCCCGAAAGGCCCGTACAGACCCCAGAGAGGCTGTACAAGGCAAAAACAGGGTTTTTCTTATTCCGATACCGGAAGTCCCATAGACTTGAATGGGACTTCCGGTATCGGAATCGGCGATACCGATACTTTTTTTTAAGATCGGCCGATCCATTCCGATCCGATACTTTGAAGTATCGGACGGTATCGCTCAACTCTACTCACAACATAGCCTATGACGCTCTTGGGGTCCAGTCCGTGTGACTGTACCAAATTTTGTGGCTGTAGCTGCGACGGTGCGGATGCCAATCTCGGACATACATAAATACAAACCCACAATGAGCTTTATATATTAGATTACCGTATACATTTTTGTTATTTAAACTATAAATATTGCCAAATTATGTTTTTTTTTTCTTGAAGTGACACGCCACCTGAGTTATGCTCGTTTTTTTGACGAATTTTGACACACAAAGCTCAAAAGGTTGCCCATCACTGTGTTAGGTGGTCATCTAGGCGTAGAAAAACCCCAGGAACAGATCCTACATAGGTTATATTGGCCCATTTGTCACTAAGAAATCGTGAATTATTGTAGGTCATGTACCACCTGCCAGCTGACTTCCCCAGTGGCTCACTTCCTTAGCCCCTTAGTGCCGTTGCCTATTATTGAGGTGCCATTGGAACGCATAGCCATGAGTCTAGTGGGACCCCTTGTCAAGTCCACCAGAGGGTATCAGTATATCCTGGTGGTACTGGACTATGTTACATGGTACCCAGAGGCCAAGTGTATAGCCCAGGAGTTGGTCCACATCTTTTCTGGAATGGTGTTGCCTAAGGAGATCCCAACTGACCAAGGGATCCCAATCATGTCAAAAGTGATGAGGGAATTGTGCAAAACTCTGCAAATCACACAACTCCGGACCTCAGTCTACCATCCACGGATGGATGGCTTGATGGAAAGGTTTAATAAAACCTTGTAGGCCTTGTTGAAGAAGGTCATAGATAAGGACGGCTGAGACTGGGACTGTCTACTGCTATACCTTCTATTCTCAATTAGAGAGGTCCCACAGGCCTCTACTCGATTCTCCCCTTTTGAACTATCGTATAGCCGACACCCCTGTTGGATCCTTAACGTAGCAAAGGAGACATGGGAAGCGGAGTCTACACCCTACCGGAGTGTAATCGAGTATGTGGCCCATATGCATGGTGGTGCCCATCATGAAAGAACATCTCATCAAAGCACAAGAGGTACAGTCGAGGGTGTATGATCGGCAAGAGTGAGACACTTCAATCTTGGGGATCGAGTACTGGTCCTCGTACCTACGGTGGAGAGCAAATTCCTGGCCAAGTGTCAGAGCCTCTATGAAGTAGTTGAATAGGTTGGAAACGTCAACTATAAAGTCCACCAACCAGGGAGAAGGAAGCCCTATCGGGTGTACAACGTCAACCAGCAAAACAAACCTACTTCTCATCTCTCATGTCTTCCCTGTCTCACATTCCTAAACAGCTATTCAACACTTTCAAATCTCTTCTCCGTCCCTCAGCACCTCCTCCTTCTCTCATCTCAGCTAAAGATTTTGCCTCATTCTTTAAGCAGAAGATCAATAACATCAGAGAAAGTTTGGGCCTAAAACCCCCACAGCCCTCCTCCTCCAAAACCGGCTTCTCCGCTGTAAAATAATGCTTATCCTGTAAAATACTCAGGACTAGTTACCAGATAAAAATGTAGTGGTTTATTTGGATTCTTCCATCAAAGAAAAGATTATTACAGAAAAATATAAAAATAGGTGAAAGAGAGATTGTCCATTAGTTCATTGCAAAAGCTTGTCACCTTCTTTCTCTGAGATCCCACATGGCAAATGGCCTCTGTCTCTCTTAGGCTTCTTTGTAGTAAAGTAACATACCAGCTGTTCAGTTATGTCCGTGCAGAGATGACATCTTGCGTCTGTGTCTCATGATGGTGAGGGAAGGAACGAGCGACCTCTACAGTTAGCCATGAATTATATACGTCTCTTAAAGCACGTGATCTCGGTATATATGGAGTTTGACATTTACCTCAAGCTAAACTTAAATATGTAGTGGAGCTGACATTTACCACTTGCTAAAATAGCACATGCAGTGTCAATGGAAGGCAATGTCCAGTACAGAACTGAGTGTGATAAGAATACAACTCCATAACTAATATATAAATCCATAACTAATATAAATGCATAACTAATAATATTTAACAATTCCCCCTTTTGAGGGAGACACACATTAATTGGAACCCTCAAAATATAACAAGATCTTCTGTCTTCTTTTCTTCTTCTTTGACAAAATAATTTAATATCAATAATAATAATATCAGATTATCGTTATAAGTACTCAATGACATAATTGATGTGAATTCATGTTATGGTAAGCCGTGAACAATATTCATATACAATATGTATAATTATACTTCCCTAAATCTAAATTGAAGCATCTCAGGTCCAGTCAACATCATCTGATGTCATCTGGTCTTCATTTTGATGTCTTCTTCTTCTTGGTTCCACAGTTTTTCTATAGCATATAGATGTTGTGGAAATCGTGTTGTGTATAAAATCAAAGTCCATAAATTCAAATGTTAATAGGAAAACAAAGTTTATAGATGAAATGCAGCTTTAATATCTGTGCAGTGTCATCTTTAAAAACCTGGGTTTACATTGGCTCGCCTTGTATATTCTGGAATCCTTCATCGGCACTGGTGCTTGAACAGGTGTGACGTCTTTGGTCAGCAAAGCAAGGGTTAAAATGACTCTTCCTTGCTAAACATAGCACCATAACCAGTCCTTGTCCTAATGCACAGGACATATGTCAGGGTTGTAGCTTCCTAACAATTACCTTATTGTTCACCAGTCTTCATCGAAGCTTTACAGGTGATTGGAAACCACTGGAACTTGATAAGAACGTGATAACACAGTTCATCTCAGCATCATAGGATCACCGTCCTCTGGTTGTCAGGTTAGACACTTTAATTGTGGCTGTCAGTGGTGGATACTGCACTTGTGACTGTCAGTGGTAAATTCTGCACTTGTGATTTGACTCAGTCTATTACTCAGACATCATAGCTTTGTTACCTTCTGGGACTTCTGGATAGCGGCAGTCTTCTTCTTGCAACTGGTAAGAATCAATTTTAATATGAAAAGTCTTTATTAACGTAATTTCAGTATCTTGCTTGAAGTCTTCATTCCCTATTCTATACCAAATCTGGTAATTTTCCTAACCTATATCACAGCGTACCATAGCAATCAGTAATATTCATATAATTATTATCAGAATTTGTACCATATATGGATTTCAATGTTTGAAATAATAAACCAATAATAAGTGATAATACATTATTATCCATTTTTTTTCATGTGATAGAACATTTTTTTTTTATGTCATAGGTGTAATTACCTTTTTCAACCCATAGGTGTCACTGTGTTTTATGTAACCAGTGTTTTCATCTTTATTAATAAGGAATATATTATACTATACTAAGGAATTTATTATACTAATAATATGTAGGAATGTATAGCCATGAACCAAAATAAGAATATATGAGTGAGCGAATGAATGAATAAAAGAATTGTTGCATATAACTCAGAAGTGAAACATTTTCCTTTGTAATAGAACCATATCATCATGATGAAAGAAAAAATAAAAATTTAAGAATAAAATAAAAATAGATTAAAAAATTGAAAATTAAAAATAAGAATAAGAATAAAAATAAGGCCTTTATGTTGATGCAGAGTAGTTATGTCTTCAGTAACATATACCCTTAATATTTCCATGATCCGGATTGTTTCATAATTGTCATAAACTTGTGCTACCAAAATATTCAAATTATGCAACTTTGCATGTAATACTCCTCTTAGTGTAAAGAAATAATAATAATAATAATAATAATAATAATCTTTATTTATATAGCGCCAACATATTCCGCAGCGCTTTACAGTTTAACAGTTTCAAAAAACAAGTCATAAGTAACAACGCTAACAATACAATAATTAAAGCAAAATAAGACGAAATAAGACGACCCTGCTCGTGAGAGCTTACAATCTACAATGAGGTGGGGGAGATACAGAGTACAGGTGTGTATTTACAATGGTGTATTTACAATGAAGGTCCAGCCATCTTGCGGGAGTGAAGGATGGATGGAGATAGTGAATGGGCTACACACGCACACTTACACAGAGAATGACTTTGATTAGTGAATGTGATAGGCCGCTCTGAACAGGTGTGTTTTGAGGGAGCGCCTAAAACTATGCAAATTGTGGATAGTCCTGATTTCTTGGGGTAGAGCATTCCAGAGGATAGGAGCAGCACGGGAGAAGTCTTGGAGTCGGGAGTGGGAGGTACGGATTAGTGCAGAGGTTAGTCGAAAGTCGTTTGCAGAGCGCAGCGATCGGCTAGGCCGATAGACAGAAATGAGATAAGAGATGTAAGGGGGTGCCGCACTGTGGAGAGCTTTGTGGGTGAGAACAAGTACTTTGAATTGGATCCTATAATGAATGGGCAGCCAATGTAAGGACTGGCGAAGAGCGGACGCGTCCGAGTACCGATTACCCAGATGGACGATCCTGGCCGCTGCATTAAGTATGGACTGGAGAGGGGATAGTCGAGTGACGGGGAGGCCAATTAATAGAGCGTTGCAGTAATCCAGGCGAGAGTGGATCAATGCAACAGTGAGGGTTTTTGTTGTTTCCATAGTGAGAAAAGGGCGGATTCTAGAGATGTTCTTTAGGTGTAAGCGGCAGGAGCGGGCAAGGGATTGTATATGGGATGTGAAGGAGAGATTGGTGTCAAACATAACACCCAGACAGCGCACCTGCTGCCGGGGTGTTATTGTGGTACCACCCACGGAGAGGGAAATGTCAGATTTAGGGAGGTTAGTAGACGGCGGGAGCAGAAGAAGTTCAGTTTTGGAGAGGTTGAGTTTCAGATAGAGAGCGGACATGATATTGGAGACTGCGGACAGACAGTCACTGGCGTTCTGTAGTACAGTGGGGGTAAGGTCGGGGGAAGACGTGTATAGTTGTGTGTCATCAGCATAAAGATGGTACTGAAAGCCAAATATGCTGATGGTCTGTCCAATTGGGGCCGTGTAGAGAGAGAAAAGAAGGGGGCCAAGGACTGAGCCCTGAGGTACCCCGACAGCAAGAGGAAGAGGAGATGACGTGGAGCCAGAGAACAAAACACTGAAGGAGCGGTCAGAGAGATAGGAAGAAAACCAGGAGAGTGCAGTGTCCTTAATGCCTAGTGACTGGAGCCTAGAGAGTAGGAGATGGTGGTCAACAGTATCGAAAGCTGCAGATAGGTCAAGGAGAATGAGCAGAGAGTGGTCACCGTTACGTTTTGCTGTCAGAAGGTCATTGGTCACTTTGATGAGTGCAGTTTCAGTCGAATGTAGGGGGCGGAAGCCGGACTGTGACGGGTCTAGAAGGGAGTGAATGGAGAGGTAACGGGTAAGGCGGGAGTAAACTAGGCGTTCCAAAAGTTTAGAGATGAAGGGGAGATTGGAGACTGGTCTGTAGTTGTTTGTGCAGGATGGGTTGAGAGCAGGTTTCTTTAGTAATGGAGTAACGATGGCGTGTTTGAAGGAGGATGGGAAAATGCCCGAGGAGAGGGAGAGATTAAAGATTGTAGTTAGGTGGGTTGTGACGACTGGAGAGAGAGACTGGAGGAGATGTGAGGGAATGGGGTCGGTAGTGCATGTAGTCGGACGAGAAGAAGAGAGGAGTCTGGAGACTTTTTATAATGACTCTTTATAATACTCAATGTTATTATACCCAATACTTATACCATTGTACCTTATTAATATTTCTTTTTTATTAAAATGTGTGAAGAAGAGGTACAGTATTAATCAAATGTGATGATGTAGTCAGGATCAAAAACACATTTTCCCCCTTAATACCAAAAAATATTGTTTTATGAAATAATTCATTTATCAAAACCAAAATTAAAAATAATTAATTTATAAATTATGTGAATTTATTCTTGCTTATACCATTATTTGTCTGAAGATGTGTGACCATTAAAATTAATTTGAATATCATAAAATTATCCTTTGGAAAAATTAATTTAAATGTAGATTTTCTTCATAAACCATTTTGATGTGCGATTGCACTTTGCACTTATCACAATTAACTAAATCTAGAAATTACTAAAGAAATATAGAAATATATGTTGTGTAGATATTTCATCATATCTTAATGTTCTAATAATTTAACTGATCTGCATATTTCTCCTAAAGATATAAGCTTTTGGGGTTTTTTTTTCTTTCTCTCTTGCATTCAGATTCCTGAGGCCTCACACATACAACAAACGTATCACATTACTCGCTCAGCAGCTGCTCATACACTCAGTCACTGTCACTCAGACTGTGTCACATATTATCCCACATACGAAGGTGTGATGAATACACGTATTTTAACCCAAATTATCAATGCATTGTAAACTATTTAAATTTAGTCTTAATATTTCTTTGAATATTCCCCAAATACACATGACATAAATATATGTTGTATAGCTGGAAAAAAAATTCCATTGGTTTGCAAAAGTTGAGACCCCCTAAAAATTATTTTCCTGAAGAACAGGGACATGGTATACTGGTTTACCTATTATTATAACAAGGTTCAAATTTCATATGCTGTGGTTGTCATGTCAAGCCATGCAGTAAAGGCACACACAGAACACTTTTTAAAATGCAGTTAGTTATTTTCTTTTAAGTGTTAAATATAAAATCATGCAATTATTGCAACTTCCTGTGTAAATAAAGGCATAAATCCTTGTAAGAGAATTTTTTCGATTAAGTCCTGCTTTGAAATGAAAATTCTAAGGAAAAATAAAAGATAAGGTTAATATCATATTCATAATTCTAAATATTATTACTGAAGTAGATCACTTCTACAAACACTATATACTGTATGAATATGTATCTATCTACAAAACATAGAACTACAGGATTATACTCTATAAAATAATTACATATAACTGACTAATACATTGTATAATTCTTTTACACAATATATAATTAATTTTTCTAGCCAATTCCTACACCCATACTTATTTCTCTGCAAAAAATATCCTGAAAAGTTCTTGCCATTTTGAAGCTGATAGATTCTTGGAGCAGAGTATTCAGTTTACAGGCCATGATGTCACTCACCACCTGCTTCTGTCTGTCAAATTCGGCCATCTTTGTTACAGAAAGAAAATCAGAACTCATCATTTTTCTTAATTCAACCTGTGTTTTTTCGGTGATCCTTTGCATCATTCCATAAGGCTTATAACAAACATGTGATTTTCTTCGTTCTTCATAGATTTGATTTTGGGGAAAACTCATTTTGAAGGCTTTGCTAATACAGGCTTCTGATAAGATTTTACTCTGCCTGTCTTCACAAAATTAGCACAATTTACTTTCCTTTCACGATTCTCGTGTTTTCTGGCAAAATCAAGGGATTGCGCACATTCAAATAAAGAATCTTTTTGTGACGCAATAACACGAGATGCAGGATTTAGAAACCAAAATTTGCTTACAAAACTCCTTATGAGGGACTGTGTTTTGACATTCTCACTCAGCATTTTGTACAGACGTTCATATATGGACATAAACGTAAAAGTACATTCCTTCCGACCAATCCTTAATTTTTGAAGAATATCAATATCTGGATGATTTTCATTTGATGAACAAAAAATGAGAATTTGTAATCTATCCTTATCAGATAAATTATCATGTTTTTCACCAGATAACTTTAAAGTCAATCTCCTAGCAAAGTTTACAGGGATCCACATTTTGAGCAACTCATTCTTCTCCTCGTTAGATAAATCAAATTTGTCAACACAGCTTTCAAAAACCTCAGAGTTTCTACAAACATGGATTTTTTTATCATATGCAGGAATGATTTTGCATATTTTTAGCAAACTTTTCCTTACTTTCCTTCGGATTTGGGCCTGTGAGTCGTCTATTTTTAATGGTACGTCTTTCCCTTGTACGTCCTCTACGTCAGTTCTGAAGTCTCCTCCTACTTCTCCATCTTGTTCCACGTCTGCAAGGTCACCTTCAATAGCTGCTGCTACTTGTAACTGTTTCTCCACATTACAGTGAATCTCGGGAACATCACTATTTTCCTTCACACAATCATTTTTGGATTTCTCTGACACAGATCTATGAAATATATCTACCATCTGTAGAATATTTTTTAATTTATCTCTTTCTCTGTTGAAAAACTTAGAATCTAACTTCTGATTCTCTTTTTCACACTCGGCATATAAGCTGAGCCATAAAACGTCTACATTAGACTCATCTACAGACTTAAATTTCAATTTACTCTGCTTAGCATAAGAATTAATGACATCCATTTTATTTCTCTTACCTTGAAATGTCTCAGCTTGTTCCTTTGATGGACAACGCTGGGCTCCGGTCTTCACACGTCTGGCTTCAGCACGTCTGGCACTTGTAATACTTCTCAATCTATCTGGCAATTCTTAGTCCTCACTTCTAGATTCTGTCTGATTCTTGTGAGTAGTGGAGTTCCTGATAACTTGCACATATGACTGACGTTAGCAAAGTTCAATCCCCCTTTTGGGCAAGTTGAGGGAAATCCGCAAAAAAACAAAAAAATTCAGATCTGGCTGGCTCTCCAATGTAAAATAATGCTTATCCTGTAAAATACTCAGGACTAGTTACCAGATAAAAATGTAGTGGTTTATTTGGATTCTTCCATCAAAGAAAAGATTATTACAGAAAAATATAAAAATAGGTGAAAGAGAGATTGTCCATTAGTTCATTGCAAAAGCTTGTCACCTTCTTTCTCTGAGATCCCACATGGCAAATGGCCTCTGTCTCTCTTAGGCTTCTTTGTAGTAAAGTAACATACCAGCTGTTCAGTTATGTCCATGCAGAGATAACATCTTGCGTCTGTGTCTCATGATGGTGAGGGAAGGAACGAGCGACCTGTACAGTTAGCCATGAATTATATACGTCTCTTAAAGCACGTGATCTCGGTATATATGGATTTTGACATTTACCGCAAGCTAAACTTAAATATATAGTGGAGCTGACATTTACCACTTGCTAAAATAGCACATGCAGTGTCAATGGAAGGCAATGTCCAGTACAGAACTGAGTGTGATAAGAATACAACTCCATAACTAATATATAAATCCATAACTAATATAAATGCATAACTAATAATATTTAACATCCGCCATTACAGAAGATTAACTTTCCTGTCTTCTCTCAAGATCACATCTCACTACCTGTGTACTCAGCCCGATCCTGTCTCACCTCTTCCCATACCTCACCATAGTCTTCATCCCAATCTCGCCTCTTCCTCAGATCTGTTCCTCAACATACAATCCTCTGTCTCCAAACACAGACAGCCCCCTCATGCCCTCTCCTGCTCCCACCTGCTAACACTCTCTCTGCTCCTCCTCCCCACTGCCGGCGATATTTCTCCAAATCCTGGTCTTCCTCACCACATTCCCACAGTCATTTCTACCTCCCATCCACACCCAATCATAACTTTCCGTAGCCACTCCAACCTTATACACATTCGCCCAGCCCCAGCTTCCCCAGTCTCACTAACAGGAGCTCTGTGGACGCTCGCTCTGTCTGCAATAAACTTTTTTTCATCCATGATCTTTCTATTACTAACAAACTTTCCTTCTTCGCCATCACCGAAACCTGGCTCACCTCCTCTGACACAGCCTCTCCTGCTGCACTCTCATATGGTGGATTCCACCTTTCCCACACCCCCCGCCCCAGCTGCAAGCATGGTGGAGGAGTTGGTTTTCTCCTGTCAGATAACTGCTCCTTCACCCCAATCCCACTGCCGTCCTCTGTTACCCTCCCTTCCTTCGAGGTGCACTCTGTGCGCATCTACTCCCCCTCCAACCTCCAACTAGCTGTCATATAACGCCCTCCAGGGTCAGCCACCACCTTCTTTGACCACTTCTCCACCTGGCTACTCCATTTCCTTTCCAGCTGCCACTAAACTTCTATCTCTCACTTCCTCCTTCGGCCTCACTTAATGGTCTTCTACAGCCACTCACAAAGATGGCCACACACTAGAACTCATCTTCACCCGCCTCTGCTCCCTATCTAGCCTCTCTAACTCACCTCTTCCTCTCTCTGACCACAACCTACTTACATTCTCTTCCCTCTTCTCCTCAGGTCCACAATCCCCACCTCAAAAACTCGCACACCCTTGCAGAAATCTTCAACACCTCGATCTACAGTCACTGTCTGAATCCCTCCTCCCTCTTACAGACATAAGTTCCCTACACAATGCGGATGCCGCTGCCGCTCTATATAACACCACAATAGCTGTAGCTTTGGAATCAGTTGCCCCTCTCAAACATACCAAAACTCGCAAAATCAACAGACAGCCCTGGCACACCAGTCTGACCAAAGAACTGAGGCGGGCTTCCAGGGCTGCTGAGTGGAGATGGAAAAAATCCCACTCCAATGAGGACTTCATCACATTCAAACAGTCCCTCACTTCTTTCAAGGCCACACTCGCTGCAGCAAAACAAACCTACTTCTCATCTTTCATATCCTCCGTGTCTCACAACTCCAAACAGTTATTCAACACCTTCAATTCTCTCCTCCGCCCCCCAGAACCTCCTCCCTCTCCACTCATTTCAGCTGAAGACTTTGCCTCATTTTTCAAGGAAAAGATTGATAACATCAGAGACAGTTTTGGTCAACAACCCCCAGTGCCCTTCCTCCTACCTGCCCTGCCCTCCTCCCCAAAAACCAACTTCTCCACCATTACAGAAGATCAACTCTCCACTCTACTCTCAAGATCACATCTCACTACCTGTGCACTTGACCCAATCCCATCCCACTTCATCCCATACCTCACCACAGTCTTCATCCCAACCCTAACCCATCTCTTCAACCTATCACTAACAACTGGTGTTTTCCCCTCAAGCTTTAAACATGCCTCAATCACACCCATCCTCAAAAAGCCCTCTCTTGACCCATCCTCTATATCTAGCTATCGCCCTATATCACTTCTCCCCTATGCCTCAAAACTACTGGAACAACACATCCATCTTGAACTATCCTCCCACCTCTCTTCTTGCTCCCTCCTTGACCACTTGCAATCCGGCTTCCGGCCACACCACTCCACTGAAACTGCCCTAATTAAGGTCACCAAAGACCTACTAGCCGCCAAGGCCAAGCGACACTACTCTGTCCTCCTCCTCCTAGACCTGTCCTCTGCCTCTGACACAGTGGACCATTCCCTATTCTACAGCCCCTCTCATCTCTTGGTATCACAGACTTGGCCCTATCTTGGATTGCGTCATACCTAGCAGACCGGACATTCAGCGTTTCCCATTCGCACACCACCTCCTCACCACGCCCCCTATCCAACGGAGTCCCGCAAGGTTCAGTCCTAGGGCCCCTGCTCTTCTCCATTTACACCTTCGGCCTCGGACAGCTCATAGAATCTCATGGCTTTCAGTATCATCTCTATGCTGATGACACACAGATCTACATCTCTTGACCAGATATCACCTCCCTACTAAACAGAATCCCTCAATGTCTGTCTGCTATTTCATCCTTCTTCTCCGCTAGATTTCTAAAACTTAATATGGACAAAACAGAATTAATCATCTTTCGCCCATCTCACGTGACCCCCCCCAACAGGCCTATCCATTAAAGTAAACGGCTGCCCAGTCTCTCCAGTCCCACAAGCTCGCTGCCTCGGGGTTATCCTTGACACTGATCTCTCTTTCAAACCACATATCCAAGCCCTTTCCGCTTCCTTCCGACTTCAACTCAAAAATATTTCATGGATCCGTACATTCCTCAACCAAGAATCTGCAAAAACCCTAGTCCATGCCCTCATCATCTCCCGCCTTGACTACTGCAACCTCCTGCTCTGTGGCCTCCCCTCTAACACTCTCGCACCCCTCCAATCTATTCTTAACTCTGCTGCCCGACTAATCCACCTGTCCCCCCGCTATTCCCCAGCCTCTCCCCTCTGTCAATCCCTGCACTGGCTCCCCATTACCCAAAGACTCCAGGTCAAAACCCTAACCATGACATACAAAGCCATCCACAACCTGAGTCCTCCGTACATCTGTGACCTAGTCTCCCTGTACTTACCTGCACGAAACCTCCGATCCTCACAAGATCTCCTTCTGTACTCCCCTCTTATCTCCTCTTCCTACAATCGCATACAAGATTTCTCCTGCGCATCCCCTCTACTCTGGAACTCTCTACCACAACATATCAGACTCTCGCTTACCATGGAAACCTTCAAAAAGAACTTGAAGACCTACCTCTTCCGACAAGCCTACAACTTGCAGTAACCACCGATCCACCAAACCGCTGCATGACCAGCTCTACCCTCGCCTACTGTATCCTCACCCATCCCGTTGTAGATTGTGAGCCCTTGCAGGCTGGGTCCTCTCTCATCCTGTACCAGTCGTGACTTGTATTGTTTAAGATTACTGTACTTGTATGTATTATGTATACCCCTCCTCACATGTAAAGCGCCATGGAATAAATGGCGCTATAATAATAAATAATAATAATAATCCCAACCCTAACCCACCTTTTCAACCTGTCACTAACAACTGGTGTTTTCCCCTCATGCTTCAAACATTCCTCAATTATATCTATCCTCAAAAATTCCTCCCTTGACTCATCCTCTGCCTCAAGCTGTCACCCCATATCACTTCTCCTCTGTGCCTCAAAACTACTGGAACAACACGTCTATCTTGAACTGTCCTTCCACCTCTCTTCCGGCTCCCTCCTTGACTGCTTACAATATGGACCTGATTTTAACACAGTGGACAATTCCCTCTTACTACAGATTCTCTCATCTCTTAGCATCACAGACTTGGTCCTATCTTGGATCTCTTCATACCTAACAGACTGGACATTCAGCATCTTCCATTCACAAACCATATCCTCATCTTGCCCCCTCTAAGGTGTCCCCCAAGGTTTAGTTCTAGGGCCTCTGCTCTTCTCCATTTACACCATCGGCCTGGGAAAGCTCATAGAGTCCCAAGGCTTTCCGTGTCACCTCTATGCTGATGACACACAGATCTACCGCTTTGGACCCGATATCACCTCCTTACTAACCAGAATCCCACAATGTCTGTCTGCTATTTCAGCCTTCTTCTCTGCTAGATTTCTAAAACTTAACATGGATAAAACAGAATTCATCATCTTTCCCCCATCTCACTCAACACCCCCAGCAGACCTATCCATCAAAGTCAATGGCTGCTCAATCTCCCCAGTCCCACAAACTCGCTGCCTCAGTGTAACCCTGGACTCTGAGCTCTCCTTCAAACCACATATCCAAGCCCTTTCCACTTCTTGCCGACTCCAACTCAAAAATATTTCCTGGATCAGTACATTCCTTATTTAAGAATCTGCAAAAACTCTAGTCTATGCCCTCATCATCTCCCGCCTTGAATACTGCAACCTCCTGCTCTATGGCCTCCCTTCTAACATTCTTGCACCCCTCCCATCTATCCTAAACTCTGCTTCTCGACTAATCCACCTGTACCCTCACTATTGCCCAGCCTCTCCCCTCTGTCAATCCCTGCTGCTGTGTTGCTGGTCAGCTGATGTGGGTGGTGACCACTCCCACCATCCTTTAAATAGTCACATAACACATCAGCTGACTGTTGGTTTTTTTAAACCAACTTTTTATTGATTTTCTTACATAAAATATACAAATTATAGACTAAAAAGGATAAGTATTAGCATCCAAAAATATATCAAACATCGTAATAGTTATCAAGGAATCTCAATGCATTCACATAATCCTTCCAATTTGCCTTTTTCACCTCCTCCTCCTTATATATTCTTCCTTCCTGTTTTCCTTCTCCCATGCTTCAACAGTTTCTTATGTCTTAAATCCAAACTTACTTAACAACCCTATCCCTTCCCTCCCACTCCCCATGCGACTCGGCCTCGGAACCTTCCCCTATAATTTCAGCTTACCTAGGGATCTTAACAGATCTTCCTTCATATACCATTCAGTAGATACAAATGTTAACATTATTTGCCTTATTTTTCTCCTGAGCATATACCACTTATGAACTTTCGCCATTTACTGAAAAAAATTGCTGTCGATCTTTCCTTGCTCCTCTCCACCACCACTTTCTCCAGCATGAGCGTTTTTTTCAGCTGGCTTATCACCTCTTCTCTCGAGGGAATTTCTCTCACCAACCATTTCTGGAGAATTGCCCTTTTACTTATCATGACTATATCGTGGAAGAGAGATGGTATTGTACCCCCTCCTTTGTCCCCTCCATCCTGATGATGATAATGGAATAGCCAAGCCATTGGTTCCAGCTCCAAGATGCCAAGCTCTATTCCAGATTGTTCGAACCAACCCCTGAACTTGCTTCCAAAATCCCTCAGTTTTTCCGCACTGCCAAATCCCATGGTATAAGTCCGTTCTTTCCGTACCACATTTCGGTATTTGCCTTTTATTAACACAAGTTATACCCACATATCTCCACTCTGATGACTTACAACAGGGCTGGTCTTCAAAGAACTATAGGATGTGTCTTAGTCTTAAAAAATGACGAGATTCCCAACTTTTACGATATCTTCCCCCCCCCGAAGGTTCCCAGCGGGTAATATTCTCGTCAATTTTCCTGTCATGATTTTATCTGTTCATTGATAGGGAGACATGGCATAGATATTGTCATTTATCTGGCTGATATACATATGGAAGACCATGGCCATCGCACGTCGCAAAACCATGCTTTGCGTATGCCTTTTCATCACATTTACGAAAACATGAATTTCCAATCTAGCATATCGACGCAGTTAATAAAACCTCATTTCATAATTTCTATAAAGTAGACAAAGGAATTTTATGTTTTCTTTTTTAGCTGAGGCTCTATCTCTACCTGTCGTAAATCTACCCTTCCCTGCATTCAAGCTAAGGTTGGCCTCACATCTGCTAACCATTAGGATTTTTTAATTACCTGTTTCCAAAAGAGGAGGTCAACTGCAAAGATGGGTATGTAAAGGTAACTTGTTAGATTGCAAGCTATTGGCTAAATATGAGTCTTCCTCTCCTCCTTTTTTATTCCTTCCCCTTTTAGAGATTGCATGATAGACAGATTTACTATTCGTCTCCCAAGATTATCTCCTCAGCATCCCCCTGGCAGGACAACCCGTCAGCGTAGCCATGTTCGCTACCTGTTTGTGCTGAATGGCAAGATCCTATTGCTGTAGAGCCAAGCTCCACCACAGTAGTTTACCATTGTCACCGGGCACCCGGTGAGTACTTCAGATAACACAAACTCAGGTTGGATGAGGGTTCGTTCTGTGCCGGTGTCCTTGAGCTCCACAGTGACGGTGTTAACCACAGTAACCAGTTGAAAGTTTTCACAAGCCCTCCCAACCGCCGCACCCACAAAAAGAAGAGTTGCATAAGGCCCCTGGTGTTGTGGTAAAGTAACAATTCAGTCAGAAAAAAAATAGGTAACAAACTAAAACTGCAACTGACACTGCTGGTTCCTGAACAGATTAGAGATCCTGACCCACAGTTCCTAATTGTTCCTACATGGGCAGAGATGGCCCTAACCACAGAGAAGAAGATGGCATCTCGGACCTATGTTCCATGAAAGGCTGTTGAGCGCTTCATGTTCCTCCTAAAGAACCAGAGGGCAGTGCAGAGTAAATTACCTCCAACAGGGAAAGAGTGCTGAAAAAAAGGAAAGATTCCTGAGTGCTTAAAGTAAGCCATGAAATATAAAATAAAATATAAAGTATGTACTATTAAATATTAAATTATATGCCGCCTTCTTCCTAAAAGGAAACAGAAGGAGGTGCAGAGTAAAGAACTGAAACAGCAAGGAGATAAACCCTATCTGGAATTTCACTGACTGGTTTGAAGCTACAGCAGAATGGCTAAACATCCACAAGAAACTATCACCAGCCAGAAATACCAGAATATAAAGCAGTGCCCGAAAGGTGATAAGTAGTGTTGAGCATTCCGATACCGCAAGTATCGGGTATCGGCCGATACTTGCTGTATCGGAATTCCGATACCGACTTCCGATATTTTTTCAATATCGGAATTCGGCATCGGAATCGGAAGTTCAGTTGATTGACGGCCTGACGTCATCATGATGCGCGGTGTGTGCGCATCATGATGCGCCGTCATTTCGGGCCTTCCGGGGGTCTCTGCCGGCCTGCCGGGGGGCTGTGCCGGCCTGCCGGGGGGCTGTGCCGGCCTGCCGGGGGGCTGTGCCGGCCTGCCCGGGGTCTGTACCGGCCTGCCGGGGGGCTGTGCCGGCCTGCCGGTGGTCTGTGCACCCTGTGGGGGTCTGTACCGGCCTGCCGGGGGGCTGTGCCGGCCTGCCGGGGGGCTGTGCTGATGTCCGGGGGTCTGTGCAAGCATCGTCCGATGGGACTACAAGTCCCATCGGGCGATGCCTGCTACCATGACAGTGATTGACACATTAGCCAATGATGGGACAGTAGTAGTCCCATCATCCGGCTAATGTGTTAAATGTTAAAAAAAAAAAAAAAAAAAAAAAAAAAAAAAAAAATACTACATGCATGCTACATACATACAACATGCATGCTACATATATACTACATACATACTACATACATGCTACATACATACTGCATGCTACATACATACATACTACATACATACTACATACATACTACATACATACTACATATATACTACATACATACTACATACATGCTACATACATACTGCATGCTACATACATACATACTACATACATACTACATACATACTACATACATACTACATATATACTACATACATACTACATACATGCTACATACATACTGCATGCTACATACATACTACATACATACATACTACATACATACTACATACATACTACATATATACTACATACATACTACATACATGCTACATACATACTGCATGCTACATACATACTACATACATACTACATGCATGCTACATACATACTACATATATACTACATACATACTACATACATGCTACATACATACTGCATGCTACATACATACTACATACATACTACATGCATGCTACATACATACTACATATATACTACATACATACTACATACATGCTGCATGCTACATACATACTACATACATACTACATACATGCTACATGCATACTACATATATACTACATGCATGCTACATACATACTACATACTACATATATACTACATACATACTACATACATGCTACATACATACTGCATGCTACATACATGCTACATACATACTACATACATACTACATGCATGCTACATGCATGCTACATGCATGCTACATGCATGCTACATACATACCACATACATACTACATGCTACATACATACCACATATATACTACATACATACAATACATTCATACAATACATACATAGACATACAGTACATATAACATAGAGTAACATACTTACCAATACTTGTCACATTGTTCCCCGAAGCCATTGTCTATTCCGGGATAAATATTAACATAACAAACCACAAAAATACTCACCCACGATCCGAAGCAGTCCACGAGTGTGTCCCACGACGATCTTGGGTAGAGAACTGCAGCATCAGATGATGCTGCCGTTCTCTACGGGCTGCAGGAATCCAATGACGGAAGGTAGGTATCCTTCCGCACTGTATTCCTCCGCCACTTAAAAAAAAAAAGTCCCTAGTCTCACTTTATGCCATTGCTGTGTGGGAATTTCCCACACAGCAATGGCATAAAGTGAGACTAGGGACTTTTTTTTTTTTAAGTGGCGGAGGAATACAGTGCGGAAGGATACCTACCTTCCGTCATTGGATTCCTGCAGCCCGTAGAGAACGGCAGCATCATCTGATGCTGCAGTTCTCTACCCAAGATCGTCGTGGGACACACTCGTGGACTGCTTCGGATCGTGGGTGAGTATTTTTGTGGTTTGTTATGTTAATATTTATCCCGGAATAGACAATGGCTTCGGGGAACAATGTGACAAGTATTGGTAAGTATGTTACTCTATGTTATATGTACTGTATGTCTATGTATGTATTGTATGAATGTATTGTATGTATGTAGTATATATGTGGTATGTATGTAGCATGTAGTATGTATGTGGTATGTATGTAGCATGCATGTAGTATGTATGTAGCATGCATGTAGTATGTATGTAGTATGTATGTAGTATGTATGTAGTATGTATGTAGTATATATGTAGTATGTAGTATGAATGTAGTATATATGTAGTATGTATGTAGCATGTAGTATGTAGCATGCATGTAGTATATATGTAGTATGTATGTAGCATGTAGTATGTATGTAGCATGCATGTAGTATATATGTAGCATGTAGTATGTATGTAGCATGCATGTAGTATGTATGTAGCATGCATGTAGTATGTATGTAGCATGCATGTAGTATGTATGTAGTATGTATGTAGTATGTATGTAGTATGTATGTAGTATGTATGTAGTATATATGTAGTATGTAGTATGAATGTAGTATATATGTAGTATGTATGTAGCATGCATGTAGTATATATGTAGTATGTATGTAGCATGTAGTATGTAGCATGCATGTAGTATATATGTAGTATGTATGTAGCATGTAGTATGTATGTAGCATGCATGTAGTATATATGTAGCATGTAGTATGTATGTAGCATGTAGTATGTATGTAGCATGCATGTAGTATATATGTAGCATGTAGTATGTATGTAGCATGCATGTAGTATGTATGTAGCATGCATGTAGTATGTATGTAGTATGTATGTAGTATGTATGTAGTATATATGTAGTATGTAGTATGAATGTAGTATATATGTAGTATGTATGTAGCATGTAGTATGTAGCATGCATGTAGTATATATGTAGTATGTATGTAGCATGTAGTATGTATGTAGCATGCATGTAGTATATATGTAGTATGTAGCATGTAGTATGTATGTAGCATGCATGTAGTATGTAGCATGTAGTATGTATGTAGCATGCATGTAGTATATATGTAGTATGTATGTTGCATGTAGTATTTATGTAGTATGAATGTAGCATGTATGTAGTATGCATGTTGTATGTATGTAGCATGTAATTTTTTTTTTTTTTTTTTTTACATTTAACACATTAGCCGGATGATGGGACTACTACTGTCCCATCATTGGCTAATGTGTCAATCACTGTCATGGTAGCAGGCATCGCCCGATGGGACTTGTAGTCCCATCGGACGATGCCTGCACAGACCCCCGGAGCCTGCACAGACCACCGGCAGGCCGGCACAGCCCCCCGGCAGGCCGGCACAGCCCCCCGGCAGGCCGGCACAGCCCCCCGGAGCCTGCACAGCCCCCCGGCAGGCCGGCACAGCCCCCCGGCAGGCCGGCACAGCCCCCCGGAGCCTGCACAGACCACCGGCAGGCCGGCACAGACCACCGGAGCCTGCACAGACCCCTTGGCAGGCCGGCACAGCCCCCCGAAAGGCCCGTACAGACCCCAGAGAGGCTGTACAAGGGCAGGAAAGGGTTTTTCTTATTCCGATACCGGAAGTCCCATAGACTTGAATGGGACTTCCGGTATCGGAATCGGCGATACCGATACTTTTTTTAAAGATCGGCCGATACCATCCGATACGATACTTTGAAGTATCGGACGGTATCGCTCAACTCTAGTGATAAGTCAAACAAATGAAAATACCTGTGTTATGCTTAACAGACTGCAGCCACAATAACAGAACTGTCAGGGTGTGCGTTAGGCAAGCACTCACCAGCAGATGAAACAGTCCGGGCCATGGCGGACGGAAGTCCCTTACAATTTGGCACTGCAGCTCTCAAACCGTTCAGGAGCTGAGAGGGCCAGGAGCAGTGCAGCAGCGCTGGGAGAGGCAGCACACCGGGAGTGGAGTGTGCAGACAGGACCTGCGGCACGTGACAGGTCAGAGGGGAAGGAGGCGGAGCCTAGCGGGCTCAGCTTGTGGAGACAGGGAAAACGCGACTGAGACCCCCGGGCAGAAGGGGAGGCAAAGGACCACTGGACACCAGGGAATAATGGGGCGCGGTGGTTAAGACAGGTCTGAGACAAGCCAAGGTCAGTAACCGGGTTAAGCAACGCAGTACAAAGGGAGCAGGCTCACAGGGAAAGTCAGGGACAGAGCAGAAGTCAGAAAACCGTACGAGCAGATAAACAGTACCGAATCAGAAAGCCAAAACACAACAGGGAACAAAATGGGTCAGAACCATACAAGCAAATCAGGACACAGGCACAAGGCACAGGCACACTTGGGTCGACACACTCAGCCGAGGGCAAAAGTATATCCAACAAAGCATGGCCCCACAAAGAGGCTATAAAAAGCCTCAGAGAAGTAAAAGGGAGGCTGCCGGGATTAACCCCAGGCATTCCAACCAGAAGCAATCATGACAAGAACCTAAACACCTGGAGAAATGGTGTGTCTGCTCTGGCTCAGCACACAGAAAAGCTATCCACAAAACACAGGCCAAAGGGTTAGATCTCAGGAGCATGACAGTAACCAACCCTGTTTACGAGGAGCCACTGAACCCATGGAGATCCCCAACCGCTGATGCTGCTGACAGAGCTCCCTCCCTAGGCGATCCACATGCAAATCGTCCAGATCCACTCAAGAATGGTGAAAGGCTTTAGACCTGGCACAAACTCTGCACTTGTTCATCAACATCCTTTCGAGCACTCTGCCACTAAAAGGACCTGTAAACAGCTCTCAAAGTGGCAGAGGAACTAGGATGTATGGCCAACACAGAATCATGCACTTGGTTAAAAAGATTACTGCGAAGTGAAGACGGCACAAAAAACTTGCTGGGTGGCAAGCATCCCAGTGTACCAACCTGAGCTTACACAATGTGCTGTCTGAGATCGATCCCCATAGCATCCACCACTACCCTTTCACTAAGAATTTTGTCTGGATTTTTATCCTTCAACTCTGGAACAAAGCTACATGATAAAGCACCAGCCTTAACTTTCTTAAGGGCATGTCACACTAAGAGATATCGCTAGCAATATCGCTATAACTTGTGACGTTATAGCGATATTGCTAGTGATATCGCTGTGTCTGATACCTACGACCCGCTCCCCCGCTGCTTATCGCTGATCGCGCGAGAACAGGCTGGACTGTTTCTCGTCGTCAGCTTCCTGCGGCGCTTCCTGCTGTGACGACGAGCGACGAGCTTGGAGCCGGGCGGGAGGACGCAGGATCGTCTGGTGTGACAGGTAAGTAGCGACCCCCACCCCCAGCGATGTCGCTAGTGAGATCTGCCTGTGTGGCAGCTCACTAGCGACCACTTAGCGATGCACCAGTGATCCTGACCGCGTCATATCGCTGGTCGGGATCGCTGGTGCATCGCTAAGTGTGACAGTACCTTTAGTACCAGGGAGATATGTCACAGAAAAATCAACTCAAGCGCAAAAGAGGACCCACCGGGTCTGTCTAATATGATAAGTAAAGACCCTTACTTTTTATGTCTAGCCCCCTAAAACCAATACCTTCATACCTCAAAAGCTCTCTCAACAGCCAGGAGTATCAGATCGTCTATAACATAGCTGAACTCTGCCTGTCAGACATTCCAAGAAAAAAAAGCACAGGGATGAAAGTCACCATTCTTCTTCTGTAAAAGAACAGCACCAATCCCCACAGAAGAAAAGTCTACCTCAACCACAACAGGCAAATCAACATCAGATTGACTGAGGACAGGAGCTTTAGAAAAGGCTGTCTTGAGAAAAGCAATACCATCAATAGCCTTAGCAGAACAAGAGAAAAAATCAGTACCTTTATTGGTCATATCAGTAAGTGGTTCAACTATCACTGAAAAGTTATTAATGAACTTACGATAATAATTAGCAAACCCTAAAAATTTCTGTAAAGCTTTAAGATTAGTAGGTTGTACCCAATCAGGGACAGCCAGTACCTTAACAGGATCCATCTGAGCAGAATCAAAGGACATATGAGGGGGAAGAACTTCAGTCTGAGAGAAAACATCCTCAGAATTCTGAATTCTGAGAGCTCAGGTGACAGAGACTTAGATAAACAACTGGTAAAACAAAAATTCCCCGAAGACTTAACCTTGCGAGTGTCCCAATTGATGGTAGGATTGTGTTTCAGCAACCAGGGTATACCCAACACAACTTTAGCTGGCAAGGAAGGAAGAAATATGAATGAAATAGATTCTTTAACACACCTACTCTCATGCACACATTTTCACTCTCATGCACACATTTTCAACCTTAGAAGTAATATGACTTTGGGAAAGGGAAGAATTATGAACTGCGGATACTTAAATAGGATGACCAAGAGTTGAAACTGTGTATCCACACTCAATAGCAAAATCACTGTCAATGAGATAGAAGGCGGAACCTGAGTCAACAAATGAAGAGGTAACAATAACTCCAGATTTGGTAGACAAAAACACTTGTAAAAACAACCAGTAGTATGCAGGAGAAAACCTCAATTTTTTATAACCAGTGTTCCTACTACATCTTATTATTGTATCCAAATCATTACATGACCCTTTCGTCTGCAGTATAGACAGAACTGAGTAGGTGTTTCAAGTTTAATTTCCTCCTTGGACTCTCTGCAGGCCCCAATTTGCATTGGTTCTCCTGCACCAATAGGATGAGAGGGAGAAGTCACAAAAATACAATTGAATGTTTTGTTATCATAGTCATCTGTCCAAAACGCAGTGCCAGTAACATGGTTTCTTCCAGGGTCAATATGGAGGGACTATAAAGCATCATATCTTGTATCTGGCTAGAAAGACGCTGACAAAATTGACTGCATACAGCTGGATCATTCCAGGAGGTTTCCACTGCCCAGCGTCTGAACGGAGAGCAGTAATCCTCCACTCTACAATTTCCCTGAACTAACCAGTGGATCATTGACTCAGCAACAGCAACTTTATCAGGGTTGTGATAAATGAGTCACAGAGCAGAGAAAAAAATATCAAGTGAGGAAAACACTGGAGAATCCTCAGGCAGAGAAAATGCCTAAGGCCAGGATCACACATGCTAGAAACATGGCCGAGTCTCTCATGTTAACACCCGGCACTTGGATCGGAGCATGCGGCCGTATAGCAATATATACAGCCGCAAGCTCCGCTCCTGAATGCCGGCGGTTATGCCGGGTATTAACATGCGAGACTTGTCCGAGTTTCTGGCATGGGTGAGCCCGGCCTAAGACTGAGGATCTCCAAGGAGCAACGGGAGAACAATACTCACGCGTTGACTCTCCTCCAGATAACGCAGAATGGAGATGAAAATACAGCTAACAAGAAGAAAGAAAGATGGAAAACTTACTTCGGTCCCAGTCAAAACAATCCGGTAAATTTACCTTAGGTTCAGAAAGTGGTTTTAGTTGCAGTAGAACCTGTGCAGCAACGGATAATGCATGCTGTTTTTGCCACTTGATGTCTTCCACCTCCAAAGACAAGGACCACAATTGTGCGGCCAGGGCGTCCACAACATCCATGATGACTTCTCAGCACATAATAAATGCAGTGGGATGGTGATAGTGTTATGATACTGTAGCAACTCATGTGGGAAAATAGGTAACACACTAAAAACTGCAACTGACCCCACAGGTTCCTGTACAGACTAGAGATCCTGATCCCACAGTCCCTAGTGGTTCCTGCGTGAGCTGAGATAGCTGTAACCACAGACTAGACAATGGCAACTCAGACTTATGCTGCCTGAAAGGCCGTCGAGCGCTTCATGTTGCTCCTAAAGAACTGGAGGGCAGAGCCGCCTATTTCCTAAAAAGAAACAGAAGATAGGTGCAGGCTAAAGAACAGAAACAGCAGAGAGATAAACCCTAGCTGGTCTTTCACCGACTGGCTTAAACTATATTAGTGTGGCTGGACATCCAAATGAGACTATCACCAGCAGGAAATACCAGCAAGGGAAAGTATATAAAGTCACACCCGAAAGGTGATAGGGCAGATAAATGAGTAAATGAAAACACCTGTTACCCTAAAAATACTGAAGCAAGGTGTAAGGTAGCGCTCACTGAGTGCGTTGGGGAACACTCACTTGGCTGCGATATTGATGCACACTGGAACACTTTCACTTAAAACAGTCCAATGCAGTTTATTATGGCATCATAAACCGCACCATAAGCCATGTTATACTTCACAGGCTTACACATAGTCCATAACATTGCATAGTACAGGACTTGAATACATTGTCACTAAACACGCTGGACCTCTTTGTCCAGTTACCGTGGGTGACTGCACGCTGTACACTTCATTAATGTCCATAGAATATCACAGACACCAACAGTTATATCCCCATGTCCGGGGTTACTTCGCAGGAGCTCCGACTCCAGATGCCGACACTTTGTCAGTCCTCTCTTTCCCAGGGAAGCTGCTGAACTGGGATCACCATCCCGGATAACGTCTTGCTCACCAGGCCACCTGACAGTCCAGATCCACAGACGGACAGTAGCTCCACCAATGCAGTGCCGTCACTGACTCTGCAAACACACAGGCCTCACCGGGTGCTAATCAGGGATCCGACCCTACTCCCCAGGTCTCCCAACAGACCACCAGGTCCAGGGTCTCAGCGGGTGGTATTCAGGACGTCCGTCTCCTCCGGAGACTGTCCAACACTCACGCCTCACCAGGTCCAAGGTCGCAGCATGTGCTCCAGGGATCCGATCCTTCTAGCAGAATCTCCCACCACTGACCCCCCAGGATCTTGCACCCTGAACCACTCAGGTACACACTCTCCCACCATGTGACCAGACCTCAGGCACATTATATGGTACATAACCACACCCACGGGTGAGGTATGGATCACATAGTCATGACCTCACTACAGGTCCTATTCCACACACAGCCACACACATACAGACTTTACATTGGGCATTCAGACACATGCCCCTGGGTGGGTTTGTAGGTGACTGGTCCCACCCAACTCAACAGCCACCTGGAAGCTCTCCCTATTACACTGCAGCAAACCCTCAGCAGTACCTCTGCTGATCAACACATGTTCCAGCTTCCATCACAAGGCACCCACCCTTGTCATACATATCGGCCATTCACAACCCTGCCGCTCACCATTTCCCCATCAGAATAAAGGAAACGCCTGCATGCATGTCCTGGGAAGTCCATACAGCACCCCCTAGCTGTCACAGAAAACAGAAAATAAACACCTGGAGAAAAGGTGTATCTGTCATGGCTTGTCAGACAGAGAAGCCGACTACAAAGCACAGGCTCAAGGGTTTGAACCCAGACACATGATAATTGACCTCACATCTGCTGGCCATTAGGGTAATCCCTTATTACCTGTTTCCAAAGGAGGGGGTGTAGCTGGAAAAAGGGGTCATGCAAAGGTAGCTTGTTAGATTGCAATCTCTTGGGTAATTATGAGACTTCTTATAGATATGGAATCATATCTATAACAGACAGCAAGAGTTAATGTTTGGGACTATCTCAGAGTGGGAGGGGCTAAGCTGAAGGAACAGAGACAGTTCTTGTGAGGAGGGCAGAAATGGCCTGAAGTGCAAATATACAAAAAAGAGCACTCTATCGTGCTAAAACATGTCAATGTGAAATATATGAAATATGAATAGCTATACGGCTTCTGAATACTAGAAAAAAATTAGACGCTTTGTACACAATTTGACCAAGTTATGTCTGCCCATCAACCAACATCAAGGTGGTCTCAGAAAAAAACTGATGGGTCCCTATCCAATGTGAATACCTCTCTTACGCTGATGTCTGCATTCCTAGGTGAATGCGTACACCTCTCTCCGCAATGCCTGCATTTATGGGTAGGTAGGAACTTGCTGTATTTAAAAACACTTGTTGAAGGGCAGAGTGCTCGGTCAGAGAGCTAACATAGAAATAACAAAAAAAAAACTGACTGGCACATCCAAGCTAGTGTGAATAGGTGCTAACTTAGGAGCATTACTAAGATCCAATGTGAGCAGAGACTCATTCTTGGGTGTCCCTAGAAGTGAGAGGAGACCGGGAGAGAGACGGAGTGATCTGTAGCTGAAATGAAGACTCTTGACTGAGAGACAGAGTGATAGATTGTAGATGGGTCCGGGGAGAGGACGCCTAGCGTTTATATCTTCTAAAAGTAAAGGGTCTAGACAGAATGAAGAGAGCGCCCCAGGCGAGAGTTCCATAGTGTCAACATCAAAGAAGATAAGGGCCGGCCATACTGGCAACATAGTTCCCCAGAGGGGAAAGAAGATTTGGAACGGTGGGTTGAGTAAAGGACTCTTGCTAGCTTAACAGTATTGTCAAGTTGGACTTGTGGTGAAGTAGTGAATCATAGAATCGTTAAGTTGGAAGGGACTTCCTGGGCCATCTGGTCCAACCCCCTCCTCAAAGCAGGATTCGCTAAATCACCCCAGACAGATGTCTGTCCAGCTTCTGTTTGAAGACTTCTATTGAAGGAGAACTCACCACCTCTCGTGGCAGCCTGTTCCACTCATTGATCACTCTGTCAAAAAGTTTTTTCTAATATCTAATCTGTGTCTTCTCCCATTCAGTTTCATTCCGTTGTTTCTAGTCTTTCCTGGTGCAAATGAGAATAAAGATGATCCTTCTACAATGTGACAGTGTCACGCCGCGCCCACCAGGAGGCGAGACTTGGGTCCCGACGTCATTTCTTCCGGAGCCGTGGCCGCTCCGGGGGTCCCGTCGGGTGCGCACGCGCACTTCTCGTACCCAGGTTTACACCTCCTCCATGTCGTGTTTGCACTTGCGCGCTCCTGTCAGTACAGTCTCTAGATTGGTCCTCTCTATGGTAAAGGAGGACCTGACCCGGAAGCTGTAGTGGTCATGTGTTATCAGGCTAGAGGACCTGACCCGGAAGCTGTAGTGGTCATGTGCTATATCAGGCTACCTCCCCCTATGGGAGGTGCCTGATTATTGTTGTGCTTCCTGGCTTGGTCTGCTGTGTCCCTGTCTGGCTTTGCGCTGTATTCAGGTACTGTACTCTGTCTTGTACTCTATTGCGCCTCCTGGAACTCGTTCTGAATCTTCACTTTGCTTCATGCTCAGTTGTGCCTCCTGGCACACTCTCTGATCTTGAGCACTATCTCTTGCTCAGTCGTGCCTCCTGGCACTCACTCTGTCCCTGTGCTCTGTTACACCTCCTGCCACGACTGCTGCTCAAGTCAGTACTCTGTCGTGCTCCTTGCACGCGTCCTGCTTTGTTCACCTCCTGACGTACTACTCACTACACTCCATACGTGCTCACGTGTACCCGTCTTGCACTATCCTGTAGTTAGCGCACTTCCGTGCACACACCTGCTGTTCCCTAGTATCCTGTACCTTCCTTCAGACTCATTCACCCGTGTCTCCTGTGAGCCGGCCGCCTGGTGCCAGCAGTCGTGGTACCTCATCCCCTGGGGCTTGCTCCTGACACTCCCTGTATAGGAGGTGGTCCTCACTAGGCCAGCTTGCCCTGGGAAGGTTGGTGCCACGACCCAGAGGGTCCACTCCAGGAGTCGTCACAGACAGTCCTTGAGATATTTGTAGACAGCTATTAAGTCTCCTTTCAGTCTTCTCTTTTGCAAGCTAAACATTCCCAAATACTGCAACCTTTCCTCATAAGACAGGGTTTGCAGACCGGTCACCATTCTGGTCGCTCTTTTCCGAACTTGCTCCAGTTTGTTGATGTCTTTTTTAAAATGTGGTGCCCAGAACTAGACACAGTATTCCAGATGAGGTCTGACCAAAGAGGAGTAGAGGGCAATAATGACTTCACGTGATCTAGACTGTATGCTTCTGTTAATACATCCTAGAATTGCATTTGCCTTTTTTGCTGCTGCATCACACTGTTGACTCATATTCAGTCTGTGATCTATTAGTATACCCAAGTCTTTTTCAAATGTGCTGTTGCTTAGCCCTATTTCTCCCATTCTGTATATGCTTTTTTCATTTTTATTGCCCAGATGTAGTAGTTTGCATTTTTCCCTGTTAAAAAGCATTCTGTTAGTTGCTGCCCACTGCTCCAGTTTATTTATATCTTTTTGAATCCTCTCTCTCTTCTCTAGTATTAGCTATCCCTGCTAGCTTTGTGTCATCAGCAAATTTAATCAGTTTACCCTCAATTCCTTCATCTAAATCGTTGATAAAGATGTCGAACAATACAGGGCCCAGGACCGAGCCCTGTGGTACCCCACTTGAGACATTCTTCCAACTGGATGTGCAGCCATTTACGACCACTCTTTTGGTCCGATCACTAAGCCAGTTATGAATCCACCTAACAGTTGCCTTGTCCATTCCATACTTAGTCATTTTTTCAATAAGGATTGTATGAGAGACTTTGTCAAATGCTTCGCTGAAGTCAAGATATACTATATCTACAGCATTTCTCTGATCCACCCAATCAGTGATTCTGTCATAGAAGGAAATTACGTTAGTCTGACATGACTTATTAGTTACAAACCCATGCTAACTCTGTTTAATCACTTTATTCTTATTCAGGTACTTACATACATGTTGTTTAAAAATTTGTTCAAAGATCTTTCCTAGTATAGAAGTCAGACTCACCGGCCTATAGTTGCCTGGGTCCACCTTCTTCCCCTTTTTGAAGATAGGAACAACATTTGCTCTTCCTCCAGCGAGGAACAGTAAAAAAAGAGAGAAGAGAAAGGGACTAAATTTATGTGAGGAAAATGTTACACATTAACAAGGAAACATTTGAGAAGATATGTACCCTCTACCTAGTGTATATAACCCTCACCAAGTTAAAATTCAGTAAAAAGTTTATTTTGAACTGGTGGTCTCCCTCCTTGAATTGTAAAATATCTGGTCCTGGCCAACCAGAAACATCGGTTACATGAGCCCTGCACAGGCATTGCGCCCTCACAGAACAAGTCCACACACCCTGCCGGGACACAAGAGATAAGTACCTCACCCACAGCTACCGCCACGCGCAACTTTACAGCTGCAGTCATAGAAACACACATCTGTGTGTATATGATCAGGACCATATTTGCCACTAAGCACCGGAGGTCTGGTGCTTAGGGTGGCAGGCTGCAGGGGGTGGCATTTGGGTCAAAATTTTAAAAAAATCAAAATGTGCCTAGGTGCACCACTACACCCTCCTGTTTGCATAGTAAAGCTATTCCCTTGTTAACAGAGGTTCTTTGGTAAGAGTAAGTGCTATATAAAATAACTTTGCATTTCTGCTCCACAGCACCGCTCCGACTGTCAGTGTGAACGCGCACACAATGAGTCGGACTCAATGAGGAGGAAGGGCATTGAAGTGAGCAGACACCACATCACAATGCCTTGTCCCCCTCCTCACTGAAGGCGCTCGCTACTTCCAGGTGCACCGAGTGGCAGCCACAGACAGACAGGATCCAGGCGTCAGAATGTGCCCACAGCCACATAATGTGCACACTCGCACTGACACTTGGAACGTGCTGCTGTGTTCCTCCAGTGTGGGTGTGCAAAAGCTGACAGATGAACTGATCTTACCAACAGATCACTATCAAGACAAGGAACTGGCTTTAAGGCCAGTTTCACAAGTCAGTGTCTCGGGTACGTGTGGTGACAGTTTTCTCACGTACTGGAGACACTGACACATGTACACTCATTCAAATGAATGGGTCTATGTACATGTCAGAGTGTTTTCACGGACCACGTGTCCGTGTGCAAAACACGCTGACATGTCCATTTTTGTGCGACAGCACGGATCACACGGATCCATACAAGTCAATGGTTCCATGTAAATACGTACCACACACGGATGGGGTCCGTGTGCCATCCGTGTGGGTTTAAAATTCATAGGGTTAACAATGAAACAAATTGTTTCAATACACAGACAAGGACACACGGACACCATACGGGGCGTGGGTGCCTGGAAGAAATCCCTGCCTCCGCTCTTCATTTTGCTATCACCCCCTACTCATGCACGTCACACTGACCTCTGACGTGTAGTTGTGATTAAATCCCGTTCCGGAATCCTGTGCATGCACCCTGCTCTCGCTCGACAATCTGTACCTCTTCCATCTGTCTATGTTGCGGTTCTTGTGCACAGGCACCGGGACACAAGAACGCTGAATACACTGACCTTAGAGAGAAAGAAAAGGTACAGATTGTCATGTAAGGGTCGGCCAGGACTATAGCTGTGGCCAGAAACACTAAAGCATCGGTGTCCAGGCCTTCCCTCACAGAAAAATACAATCCACCGTACGGCGTACCTGCGTCTCCAAGTTCAGGTCCCCTGGGCACTTCCCAAGCGGCGATGGCCCCTCTCCGAGGCGACTCCCAGTAACTGAGATACAGTTCATGGTAACTTGAACAGTTTCTTTACTGATAACTTCACACAATATATCCACAGTTGGCACATTATTGATAACACATTCGTCTTTACTTGCTTCCTCAGCTTTCCGTACTTTTCTGACACTTCTATACCGCACGTACCCAGACCGGCCCGTCTTAGACTGCTTCCCAGCTTCTTCCTGACCTAACCTTGCCATGATGAAAATTCCTTCTGCCCAGACTTGAAATCATCTGCCACCTGGTTTAGTTGCCTCTGAAAAAGCATCCGACCCGTCTGTACTACTCTCTGTGAAGCATCCTTCTGTTCCTCACTCCGTCTGACTCCCACCCTAAGAGCATCCGCCAAGGCTACGAGTCGCCACATATCATATTCTCTGTTTTGGCCCACTGTACTGATGTCCAATAGCCATGGATAACTTGGAGTGTCACTGCTTAACGTTGTGTGACTGCCGAGCCGTCCTGGGCCTATAGCCCCTGTGGACACTTGGGCACCGTGGCTCCGTCTGAATTAACTTCCATCTAACCTAGCCTTACCTCCCAGCAACCGCTCCTAAACTTAACCATATCCTAATAAGAGCTCTATATACTAAAGTCCCCCTCTAGTGTCCAAAGGGTGCACTACACTTTCCCTATCTAAAACATAGCAGTATACAATGGAACACAACATATTTACAGCAAATGGTAACACATATAACTGTGGCAATACCATTAATTCTGGGTGATAATACATGATGACATGTAGCAGTACCACCAGGTAATTATAAAAATATTAAGAACATGAAAGGGGAAAGGGCAAGGGAATAGTATCATTTCACCCCCTTACACTCTCCCTTTCCTTAACTTTGGTCATCCCCGACCAAACATCTCCAAACTTTGTTAGTTACATGCATACTCCGTGCAGGGAGATCATATGAGGTAGTCACATCCGGTGCTCACCGAAGTTTGTGTCCTACGCATGGGACAGCAGTCCTGGGGAGGTAAGCTCCCCCTTTCCTTGAGGGAATTACAGTATTTCTTCCGTTAGTCTCCAGCCGAGAAGACAGTCTCTGCTTTTCCAGCAGAATGTGCGCATCAAGCGCAATAAAAACAATAAGAGACCACAAGCTCCAGATATAAAACCTAGCTCGCAGTCCTCCAGGCCAAAACAAATAAATGTCAAAAGAACTGTCCTCATGACCAGTTTTGCCCACATAACTCCCCCATCCTTTGGGGGGAAAACATCAGGGCTTTTCCCCTACCCTGAAGGAAGCAGAACAGTCCTCCAACAAATTCTATAGATGGCACATCATGCGCAACACATTTTTTTAACAAACGGTTAACTTTTCAACTGCGCGGTTTCTGTGCCTTTTTCGTCGGTTTCCATGCCCTGGTACAGGCCGAAGAGGACCCTGCAGCCGCAGAGTCCAGGGACTGCCCAGCAGTAGTATTCCCAGAGCAAAATTGTGATGTGGACGCGAGTGGGTTCAATGCCGCTTGGGCAGAACAAGCTCAGCACTATTACTGGCCACCGGTCCGGTACCCGGTGGCTATACGACAGGTCCAAAGGGCCACTTCCTGATTCCTTCAATGGGAGAATGGGTCGACCCCTCTGGGACAGGAGCTGAGGTGCACTTATCACCTCTCGATACAGCATCCGGCACGCACCAGTCCCGTGACGATTTTCATCTTCCGCGCCTGCAGCTGTGCGGTCTGGTTCCCAGAGATGTAATACCGTTTCCGGCCTAGCTTCCGTCATGGGTCCCTCTGGGGTGGTCACCACTTCCGTTCCTCCAAGTTCCAACTCCCAGCAACTTGGTTCCAGCTCCTGTTGAGAAGTCTCTATGTACCCCTGCGACTGCGCCGAACATAGCAAATGTCCAGACTCCGTTGGGGAAGACTCCGCTTGCCACTGATATTTCATCTCCGGAAGAAGGCGTTCCGGTTCACGCTTCTCCAGTTCACCGGCCTTCTGCGGTAAGTAATGTTGTTCGCGACTGTTCTCCAATCTCTCTTCTGGACCCCACCCATTTCCAGGTGGATCCGCCTCCGACAACTCCACCCATTTGATATTAGTCAGTGGGAGAGGGCGGGGTTTTCTCCTCTTCGTCCGCACCCACCAGGGGCGGACTGGGGCATACTGACAGACAGGTTTTGGCGCCAGGGGACGGCTGCAACGAGCACGAAGAATGCAGTTCTTGTTGTTGTCTCCTTCTTCTTCGCCATCTCCCACCAATTCCACAGCTGCCATCTTGTTCACGGTAATGGTGTTAGATTTTCTCATCAAATAAACCAAGTCCAGTGTTGTCACAGATTCTTTAGCAGTCAAATCCAGTGTTTCGTCCATGTTCACAAAATCTTCTCCTTTCTCTTCTCTAGATACAGCAACCACTTGCTCCTTTTTCTTGTCATTTTCCAGGGGCACAGCAGTTGCACACACAGCATCATTACCTCTTTTCTTCGCAAGTTCTCTGCATTGCGAGGTAGTCGCATCCTGCTGACTATGCCAAGTGTAAGGGCTGGCCAGGAATATAGCTGTCACGGTCCAATTCTTGGATTCGTGTCAGAGTCTGGGTTCCCTCATGAAAACTTTTATTTTCAGGCTTCTGGGGGCTTGATATGGGTTTTTGCCCCCGGTGGCCACAAGTCTCATTATATCTGATACTTGCTTTTGTTTACCTTTTTTCCCCTGTGGTCATTGGGGTTATAGCAGCTTTTTGCCCCTTATCATTTCACCATTCCCTTTTCCTATATAGGGTCACATGGTCTATGAGCAGGTGTTGGTAATAGCAGCATTTTCCTTTTGGAGGCGAACCACAGTGAAGTGAGCAGCGGGCTCTGAGGTGAAGAGCCACTGCTGAAACTGGTGTGAACTCTGACTGCCCGGTGTCCGCAGCAGAGTTAGATGGTGAAGGTGGCAGCTGGTTCTTAGGTGTTGGGCCATCTGTGAAAAGTTTATCCGGTGATTCACTCTGCTGCCTGATGACTGCAGCAGAGCAAGATAAGTGTTTTGGTGTTTTTCCCTCTTTCCTTTGGGTTTTTTGTGTAGTACACTTTTTCCCTGTCTCGAGTCAGTCACCAGAATCATACATCCATCACCATTCACACATAGCAAGTATAGTCTATACTAGTGCATGGCCGAGCGGCCATGCGGGCCTTTTATAGCCATGCGCTTCTGGGACCTTCCAGACCTCTGAAATGGGCCAATCAGATTAGGAGAAGGACCTGAGCACGTGACTCCCGATCTCCACTGGGAGATCGTCTCGTGGGCATGCCCAGTAGCGCGGCGAGAGGACTTAGCCTCTGGAGTGGTTTCCTGCAAAGCAGGTTGCACTACCATTGCTGGTCCAGAGGTGGCAGCAACATCCAGACCCAGAGAGCTGGTCTGAGCAGGGCGCCTGGATCGCTGAGATTGCTGTGCAGGTCCCTGAGCAGTTGGAAAGGAATGGGAGACCGCTGGATGTATGGCTCTGGATTCCTGCTGTGCAGCTGCAGGAACCCAATGCCTAACATTGCCCCCCCCTCTGAGCCTTGATACGCTCAAAGGCTGCGATCAGGAGCGGAGCGTGGATGTTCTCCACTGACTCCCAGGTCCTGGCCTCTGGAACGTGACCCTTCCAGTCCACCAAATAAAATTTTTTGCCACGCACAATCCTGCTTCCCACAATGGCGTTAACCTCAAACTCATCCGAAGACAAGTCTGATGACCCGGCAGATGACTCAGAGAATCGGGCCATGTGAACAGGTTTGAGAAGGGACACGTGGAAAATGTCAGAAATGGCTAAATGTGGAGGAAGAGCCAGGCGGTAGACCACCAAGCTGATTCGCGCGAGAACCTTAAAAGGTCCGATGTATCGTGGCGTGGACTCGGCCCGCAGCTTGATGTTTCGAGCAGAGAGCCACACCAAGTCGCCAGGGGAAAAGGTTGGAGCGGGTCGCCGATGTGTGTCGGCGGATGCCCTCATTCTTTCTTTAGAGGCTCGAATAGCATCCTGCGTGCGATCCCAAATGTCGCGAGCCTCCACTGCCCAGTCTGCCACCCTGGAGTCAGCGGAGGACACTGGCATCGGGACAGGGACGCGCGGATGCTGGCCGTAATTTAGAAGGAGCGGTGTCTGACCAGTGGAATCAGCCACTGCATTATTCAGGGCAAATTCAGCCCAGGGTAGCAAGGATGCCCAGTCATCCTGCCTGGCAGAGACGAAATGCCGCAGGTACGTGAGCAAGGTTTGGTTGGCTCTCTCAACCAAGCCGTTCGTCTCGGCATGGTAAGCGGAGGACAGGTTTAGCTCAATGCTGAGTAGGCTGCAGAGCTCCCTCCAAAACCCGGGAAACGATCTGGAGTCCTCAGTCATTAACAATTTTGGCTGGCATGCCATGCAGATGGAATACATGTTTTATGAGCAGTGTGGCAAGACCACGAGCGGAAGGCAACCGTGCGAGTGGCACCAGATGCACCATTTTAGAAAAATGGTCGGTGACCACCCAGATGACCGTACTGCCACCAGACTTGGGCAGGCCAACCACAAAATCCATGCCAACCATCTCCGAAGGTCTATCCGCCACTGGCAGAGTATACAATAACCCAGCTGGCCTTTGTCTAGAGGACCTCTTCCGCGCACACGAGACACATGTGTGGTGCCCCTGAGGCTCAGTCGCCACAGAGGTACTGCACCTTCTCCTAAGGTGTAGTGCCCCACCATCCAGGTAAGGTGGGAACTCCTTTCCACACTCCAACACTCGCACCCCACACAACAGGGTAGTTCTGCACAACCACATTGCGGCTCAGTGCATAGAGAGTAGCAGAGCACCTTTGGTGGTTCCCTGCTTGGAACACTGGATGTGCTGGGAGGTGGGAGGAGTTTAGATACATAAAAGAGTGGGAAAGTGTAGGATGACAGGTCAGTCTGACAGAGGGTCAGTCGGGTAGGAAGTCACTCAGACAGGAGTGAGGATCCCTGGAAGAAGGGATGGAGGAAGGAGTACTGCAGCTGCCTCAGTGATCTGAGCCAGCTGGCACGGGAAAGGGAAAGAAGGAGAAAGACGTAGAACTGAAACCTAAGCTTCCATAAGAGAGAGAGAGATAAGTATGGAACGAAGGAGTAGGAGAACAGAGAGGACGTGGGTTAGAAGAGGAACCCTGCCTATAGCTTCTCAGCGCCAGGCCGGGGCCCGGTCCCCGAGGTTGTATGGACACTTATGGTTCTGCAGCAGACACCGGTGGAGTAGTTGGCTGTAAATGCACTACTCCCATCTAAGACTTGGGGCACAACAGCAACTGGATAGAGAGCCGGGACTCAGGAGAAGGAAGTCCCCGAAGCAGGCTACAGCTGTCTGCCGTACAAGTAGAGTTCTTGGGAACATCTGTCAGGAGGAACTCCAGAGTACCACGGTACTGGAGATCTTCACCCTTTAAGGCGCAATAGAGGAGTCGTTCAGGAAAGGTACATGTTGGCGGAATGTTGGAGAGGAGCTTTCCATCTTGCCTGGAGTTTGGCTGAGTCTCTGACCCGGAGGACACGGCCCGGAGGCAGGCACCATTGTGTACCGCAGACTGTGAGTAAAGCTTTGGAACTACAAGCCCCGGTGTCCTCCATTCATTCTTGCGCCAACCCGCTCAGCACTGCTACATCTGGGTACCATTCTTTACACTGCATGCACCTCTCCTCAACCATTACAACTACACTGCCCTGGGACATCAGCCCTGCCTGCGGAGGGCTATACCATCACTGCTGCACCATACCACCAGTCCCAGAGGATCTGTCTGCGGCGTCGGCTTAACACCTCCCTTGCCGAGCACCACAGGTGGAGTCATGAACTATTCTATTCCACTTAAACTACATTACAAACTCCCTTTGATTACTTGGGCGCCCAGGGCCACGGACCGGGTCACCGCTGCTGTGACACATCCCCCTGACACTGGCCTGGTGCCGAGTACCCCACAGCCCTGGGAGGGCGACCCACATGTTTGTATGTATTCCTTAGTGTCTCGAGCCGTGTGCGGCCACCAATATGACCTTGCCAGGAGTTCTGTGGTCCGCTTATTGCCAAAGTGACCACCCACCCTGGACGCGTGTGCCCACACGAGAACCTCCGGCCGTAGCTGAGGAGGCACAAAGGTCTTGCCCGGTGGCGCTGACTCGAGCGCAACTGGAGCCACGGTCGTAAAGCTCTCCGTAGGGAGAATTAGCCGTGGCTCAGCCTCCCCTTCCTCCGCTGAGACCACTGAGCGCGAGAGAGCATCCAGAGAGATAGTGCAAGGTGAAGCGGGAGAAGAAGAGCGACCACCTAGCTTGACGAGAGTTCAAGCGCTGGGCCGTTTGTAAATAGACCAAATTTTTATGGTCCGTATACACCTGGAAGGGAAACCGGGCTCCCTCCAGGAGATGTCTCTACTCAGAAAAGGCCAACCTCATTACCAGCAGCTCCCTGTGGAGTAATTCTTCTCCGCCGGTGCGAAGGTCTTTGAGAAGAAGAAGCAGGGATGCTTCCGACCTTGAGCATCCTTCTGGAAAAGGACTGCTCCTGCACCAACGGAAGACGCATCTACCTCCAGGATAAAAGGGCTTATCCACATCGGGCCGGTGTAAGATGGGAGCGCCAGCAAAATGGGATTTTAGAGACGAGAAGGCCTTGGAGACTTGTTCAGACCAAGCCTTAGGATTAGTTCCTTTCTTTGTGAGAGCAACCAAAGGAGCTACCAGTGTGGAGAAGTGAGGTATAAACTGGTGGTAATAGTTGACGAACCCCAAAAAGCGCTGCACCGCTTTGAGTGAGTGTGGTTCCTGCCAGTCCATTACCGCTTGCAGTTTGGCCGGATCCATAGCCAACCCCTGGGCCGAGATGATGTAGCCCAGGAACGGCAAGGACTCCTGCTCAAACTGGCACTTCTCCAGCTTGGCAAAAAGAGAGTTTGCCCGCAGATGGTCGAAGACCCTGCAGACGTCTCTCCGGTGGGAGGTCAAATCTGGTGAAAAGATGAGAATGTCATCCAGATAGACCACCACCGATGTAGAGAGCATATCGAGGAAGACATTGTTGACGAAATCCTGGAAGACACCAGGCGCATTACAGAGGCCGAAGGGCATGACCAAATATTCGTAGTGGCCATCCCTGGTATTAAAGGCTGTCTTCCACTCGTCTCCTTCGCGAATGCGGATCAGGTTGTACGCCCCCCGTAGATCTAATTTCGTAAAGATCCGGGCCCCTTTCAACCTGTCAAATAGCTCAGAGATCAACGGGAGAGGGTATTTGTTTTTAACTGTTATGGCGTTGAGACCTATGTAGTCAATGCAGGGACGTAACTCTCTGCTCTTCTTCTGCACGAAGAAGAACCCTGCACCAGCCGGTGACACCGACTTCCTGATAAAACCTCTTGCCATGTTCTCCCGTATATATTGAGACATAGCCTGTGTCTCGGGGAGTGATAGCGGATACACGCAGCCTCTAGGAGGTTCTGTGCCTGGCAGAAGGTCTATCGGGCAATCGTAAGGACGGTGCGGCGGGAGCGTCTCCGCAGATTTTTTAGAGAAGACGTCTGCGTACTGGTGGTATGGTTTGGGAAGTGCAGAGAGATCCGCGGGCACTTCAGTGGAAGCTACCTGAACACTGCCCCTCAGGCACCTTCCCTCACTGTCCTTGCTCCAACCCAGTATATTCCCAGAAGCCCAATCAATATGAGGGGAATGACAACGGAGCCAGGGAACTCCGAGAAGCACCTGGTCGATGCCATCTGGCAAAATGAACAAGGACAGAACCTCACGGTGAGAGGGTGAGATTGAGAGCCGAGTGGAGCTGTCTGGTGGGTCACCTGAGATGGTAAAGGTGCACCATTAACCACCCTGATGGTCAGAGGTTGGGGCAGTAACACCAGTGGAATAGCATGTTTTTGGGCGAAGGTCGAGGACATAAAGTTCCCCTCAGCCCCGGAATCCACCGTAACCTCTACCTTCAGGTGGAAGCCCCGCTATCTAAGATCCCTCGGAATACCGGTTTGGGAGAAAAGGGTTTCATATTTGTCAGACCACCACTTGCGAATGTGGCGCTCCTGAGGCTTCAGTTGCCACAGAAGTACTGCACCTCCTCCTGAGGTGTGGTACCCCACCATCCAGGTAAGGTGGGAACTCCTAACCACTCTCCAACACCTGCACCCCTCACCACAAAGTAGTGTAGCAAAGCCACATTGCGGCTCCTTGCTTAGAGAGTAGCAGAGCACCTTTGGCCGGGGGCCCGGTCCCCGAGGTTGTATGGATACTGAAGGTCCTGCAGCAGACACCGGTGGAGTAGTGGGCTGTAAATGCACTACTCCCATCTAAGACTTGGGGGCACAACAGCAACTTGGATAGTGAGCCGGGACTCAGGAGTAAGGAGTCCCCGATGCAGGCTACAGCTGTCTGCCATACAAGTAAAGTTCTTGGGAACATCTGTCAGGAGGCACTCCAGTGTAACTCAGTACTAGGAATACTTCACTTAAAGGCGCTATAGAGGAGATGTTCAGAAAGGTACATGTTGGCGGAGTGTTGGAAGGGAGCATCCTATCTTGCCTTGAGGTTGACTGAGCCCAGGACCCGGAGGACACAGCACGGAGGCAGGCATCTGTGTGAACTGCAGACTGTGAGTAAAGCTTTAGAACTACATGCCCTGGTGTCCTCCACTACACCCTGCACTACTACATCTGGGCACCGGCCTCTACACCGCCTGTGCCTCTCCTCCATTGCTACATCTGCACTGCCCTGGGACTACAGCTCCACCTGTGGGGAGCTTCACCATCTTGGCTGCAACCCACCACCCATCCCAGAGGATCTGCATGCAGTGTTGGCCTAACACCTCACTTGCCGAACACCACAGGTGGCGTCACAAACTATTCATGAACTTTATTTCATTGTTCATTCATCGCCTTTTTACCATGGAGCGCCAGGGCCACGAGCCGGGTCACAGCTTCAGTGACAACTCCCATTGAGATCAACGGGCCCGGTACCGAGTACCCCGCTAGGCCCTGGTGGGGCTCTCCACGACCACTGGACGTGATCGTTTTTTCGACCGTAGAGGACACGTGCTAGCCGAGTCACCAAACTGCCTGCACTGGTAACAACGTGCGGAGCTTCGCACCCAACGTGGCTTGGGGCCGACGCGAGACACCTCCATAGGTTCTGAAGGTGTAAGCTCCTGAGCGGGAAATCTTAGCGGCTCGGTGAAGGTGGGAGCCAAGTTAACCCTTCATCTGGATTGCGCACGTTCCAGCCAGCGCTCCGTAAACCGGAGATCAATGCGGGTGGAGATGGCACTCACTTCCTACAGACTTGTGGGGACCTCTCTGGTTGCTAGAGCATCTTTGACATGCTCCGCTAACCCTCTCCAAAGCACAGGGATGAGTGCTTTATCAGGCCACTCTAGTTTGGAAGCCAATGTCCGGAATCGGACGGCATAATGGCTGACCGAGAGAGACCACTGTGTTAGGGCCAATAATTGGAGAGAGGTGTCGTGCGTGATCCGTTGTCCCAAAAAGACCTGCTTCAGAGCCGGGAGGAACTGAGCAGCGCCCTGAACCACGGGATCATCACGCTCCCACAATGGCGTAGCCCACTCTAACGCCCTGCCAGATAGGAGAGAGACAATAAACCCCACCTTTGCCCGCTCTGTAAGGAACCGTGCGGCCAGTGACTCAAGCTGGATAGAGCACTGACTCACGAATCCCCTACAGGTGGCGCTGTCACCCGAAAACTTGTCGGGGAGCGGGAGGCGAGATATTGGCTGCATAGGCGTAGATGTGAACACGCGTGAGACAGCCTCTGCAACTGCCTGAGCAGCGGCTACTGTAGCATTCGCAGCTGAGGTGGAGCTCTCGATAGCCGCCAACCTGCTCTCCAGCTGCTGAATGTACCGCTGTAGCTGCTGCAGGTCCGCCATTATTAGCCAGACCCTGGCGCTAGTATAATGTTAGGGATGGCGGAACGCGCTAAATATAAATAATAGAAAGTGCGTTCGCCGCCCAGGGTCCACCGTGCAGTAGGTGTAAAAACCGCTGCTAGACAATGGCAGACGCGCTATATGGCGGTACAACGCGCACGGGTTAATTGCCACCTGATGTGTGCTGAGTGGACTCTGTTAACACACAGAGGCGCTATTGGGGAAGTGAAACATAAACGCCGTGCCTGTTAGCTTCACTGGTCTCAGCTGGATTGCACGCACGGTATACAGTCACAGGACACGGCCCAAGACTGAGGTCGGTCTCCGTCTAGACCTACCGTGCGTGCGGCGTCGCTACCGCGGATGCCGGTAAGTGCTGCTAACTGCAGAGCGGCGGTAACTACTGCCGCTATACGATAGTGCCGTGAGGCGTGACACCATCGGACGCTAGTGTAGAGGTGCGGTATGCACTGTGGCCTATAGCTTGCCACTATCTCTCTAGTTCCCTATCCACATACGTAATATCAGAGGGAGGGGAATCTTAATGAGTCAGTCACCAGAATCATACATCCATCACCATTCACACATAGCAAGTATAGTCTATACTAGCGCATGGCCGAGCGGCCATGCGGGCCTTTTATAGCCATGCGCTTCCGGGACCTTCCAGACCTCTGAGATGGGCCAATCAGATCAGGAGAAGGACCTGAGCATGTGACTCCCGATCTCCACTGGGAGATCATCTCGTGGGCATGCCCAGTAGCGCGGCGAGAGGACAGCCTCTGGAGTGGTTTCCTGCAAAGCAGGTTGCGCTACCATTGCTGGTCCAGAGGTGGCAGCAACATCCAGACCCAGAGAGCTGGTCTGAGCAGGGCGCCTGGATCGCTGAGATTGCTGTGCAGGTCCCTGAGCGGTCGGAAAGGAATGGGAGACCACTGGATGTATGTGCAGCTGCAGGGTTCCTGTGCAGCTGCAGGAACCCGATGCCTAACAGTCACTGTGTAACGTTGCGTGGCTGCTGAGCCGTCCTGGGCCTATAGCCCCTGTGGGCACCCTGTCCCCATCTGAATTAACTTTCTTCTAACCTAGCCTTAACTCCCGGTAGCCCCTCCTACACTTAACCCTATCCTACTAAGAGCTCTATATACTAAAGTGCCCCCCTCTAGTGTCCAAAGGGTGCACTACACGTTATCTAAACATAGCATATTACAATGAAACACAACATATTTACAGCACATGGTAACACATATCACAGTGTGGCAATACCATTAATTCTGGGTGATAATACATGACGACATGTAGCAGTACCACCGGGTTATTACAAGAACGAGAAAGGGCAAGAGAATAGTATCATTTCACCACCTTACAGTTGAGCAAGTGCACGGCGTATGTGCGTGATTCCAGAGCCACAACTGCACGTCATAGGTAAGTGTCACGTGTATGCGAGGGGGGTGATAGTATTATTTATTATTATAGCGCCATTTATTCCATGGCGCTTTACATGTGAGGAGGGGTATACATAATACATACAAGTACAGTAATCTTAAACAATACAAGTCACGACTGGTACAGGATGAGAGAGGACCCTGCCCACGAGGGCTCACAATCTACAACGGGATGGGTGAGGATACAGTAGGCGAGGGTAGAGCTGGTCGTGCAGCATGCTGGTGGATCGGTGGTTACTGCAAATTGTAGGCTTGTCGGAAGAGGTAGGTCTTCAAGTTCTTTTTGAAGGTTTCCATGGTAGGCGAGAGTCTGATATGTTGTAGTAGAGAGTTCCAGAGTAGAGGGGATGCGCGGGAGAAATCTTGTATGCGATTGTGGGAAGAGGAGATAAGAGGGGAGTACAGAAGGAGATCTTGTGAGGATCGGAGGTTTCGTGCAGGTAAGTACCGGGAGACTAGGTCACAGATGTACAGAGGACTCAGGTTGTGGATGGCTTTGTATGTCATGGTTAGGGTTTTGAACTGGAGTCTTTGGGTAATGGGGAGCCAGTGCAGGGATTGACAGAGGGGAGAGGCCGGGGAATAGCGGGGGGACAGGTGGATTAGTCGGGCAGCAGAGTTAAGAATAGATTGGAGGGGTGCGAGAGTGTTAGAGGGGAGGCCACAGAGCAGGAGGTTGCAGTAGTCAAGGCGGGAGATGATGAGGGCATGGACTAGGGTTTTTGCAGATTCTTGGTTGAGGAATGTACGGATCCGTGAAATATTTTTGAGTTGAAGTCGACAGGAAGCGGAAAGGGCTTGGATATGTGGTTTGAAGGAGAGATCAGTGTCAAGGATACCCCGAGGCAGCGAGCTTGTGGGACTGGAGAGAGTGGGTAGCCGTTTACTTTAATGGATAGGTCTGTTTGGGGGGGTCACGTGAGATGGGCGAAAGATGATTAATTCTGTTTTGTCCATATTAAGTTTTAGAAATCTAGCGGAGAAGAAGGATGAAATAGCAGACAGACATAGAGGGATTCTGTTTAGTAGGGAGGTGATATCTGGTCCAGAGATGTAGATCTGTGTGTCATCAGCATAGAGATGATACTGAAAGCCATGAGATTCTATGAGCTGTCCGAGGCCGAAGGTGTAAACGGAGAAGAGCAGGGACCCTAGGACTGAACCTTGCGGGACTCTGACGGATAGGGGGCGCGGAGAGGAGGTGATGTGCGAATGGGAGACACTGAATGTCCGGTCTGCTAGGTATGACGCAATCCAAGATAGGGCCAAGTCTGTGATACCAAGAGATGAGAGGGTCTGTAGTAATAGGGAATGGTCCACTGTGTCAAAGGCAGAGGACAGGTCCAGGAGGAGGAGGACAGAGTAGTGTCGCTTGGCCTTGGCGGCTAGTAGGTCATTGGTGACCTTAGTTAGGGCAGTTTCAGTGGAGTGGTGTGGTCGGAAGCCGGATTGCAAGTGGTCAAGGAGGGAGCAAGAAGAGAGGTGGGAGGATAGTTCAAGATAGACGTGTTGTTCCAGTAGTTTTGAGGCATAGGGGAGAAGTGATATAGGGCGATAGCTAGATACAGAGGATGGGTCAAGAGAGAGCTTTTTGAGGATAGGTGTGATTGAGGCATGTTTAAAGCTTGAGGGGAAAACACCAGTTGTTAGTGATAGGTTGAAGAGATGGGTTAGGGTTGGGATGAAGACTGTGGTGAGGTTTGGGATGAAGTGGGATGGGATTGGGTCAAGTGCACAGGTAGTGAGATGTGATCTTGAGAGTAGAGTGGAGAGTCGATCTTCTGTAATGGTGGAGAAGTTGGTTTTGGGGGAGGAGGGCAGGGCAGGTAGGAGGAAGGGCACTGGGGGTTGTTGACCAAAACTGTCTCTGATGTTATCAATCTTCTCCTTGAGTCTTCAGCTGAGATGAATGGAGAGGGAGGAGGTGCTGGGGGGCGGAGGAGAGAATTGTAGGTGTTGAATAACTGTTTAGGGTTGTGAGACAGGGAGGATATGAGAGATGAGAAGTAGGTTTGTTTTGCTGCAGCGAGTGTGGCCTTGAAAGTAGTGAGGGACTGTTTGAATGTGATGAAGTCCTCATTGGAGTGGGATTTTTTCCATCTCCACTCAGCAGCCCTGGAAGCCCGCCTCAGTTCTTTGGTCAGACTGGTGTGCCAGGGCAGTCTGTTGATTTTGCGAGTTTTGGTATGTTTGAGAGGGGCAACTGATTCCAAAGCTACAGCTATTGTGGTGTTATATAGAGCGGCAGCGGCATCCGCATTGTGTAGGGAACTTATGTCTGTAAGAGGGAGGAGGGATTCAGACAGTGAGTGTAGATCGAGGTGTTGAAGATTTCTGCGAGGGTGTGCGAGTTTTTGAGGTGGGGATTGTGGACCTGAGGAGGAAAGTGAAGAGAATGTAAGTAGGTTGTGGTCAGAGAGTGGAAGAGGTGAGTTAGAGAAGCTAGATAGGGAGCAGAGGCGGGTGAAGATGAGATCTAGTGTGTGGCCATCTTTGTGAGTGGCTGCAGAAGACCATTGAGTGAGGCCAAAGGAGGAAGTGAGAGATAGAAGTTTAGTGGCAGCTGAGAGGGAAGTGTCAATGGGGATGTTGAAGTCGCCCAAGATGATAGTGGGGACATCAGTGGAAAGGGAATGAAGTAGCCAGGTGGTGAAGTGGTCAAAGAAGGTGGTGACTGATCCTGGAGGGCGGTATATGACAGCTAGCTGGAGGTTGGAGGGGGAGTAGATGCGCACAGAGTGCACCTCGAAGGAAGGGAGGGTAACAGAGGGCGGCAGTGGGATTGGGGTGAAGGAGCAGTTATCTGACAGGAGAAAGCCAACTCCTCCACCATGCTTGCAGCTGGGGCGGGGGGTGTGGGAAAGGTGGAATCCACCATTTGAGAGTGCAGCAGGAGAGGCTGTGTCAGAGGAGGTGAGCCAGGTTTCGGTGATGGCGAGGAAGGAAACTTTGTTAGTAATAAAAATATCATGGATGAAAGAAAGTTTGTTGCAGACAGAGCGAGCGTTCCACAGAGCCCCTGTTAGTGGGACAGGGAAGCTGGGGCTGGGCGAATGTGTATAAGGTTGGAGTGGTTACGGAAAGTTGTGATTGGGTGTGGATGGGAGGTAGAAATGACTGTGGGAATGTGGTGAGGAGGACCAGGATTTGGAGAGATATCGCCGGCAGTGAGGAGGAGCAGAGAGAGTGTTAGCAGGTGGGAGCAGGAGAGGGCATGAGGGGGCTGTCTGTGTTTGGAGACAGAGGATTGTATGTTGAGGAACAGATCTGAGGAAGAGGCGAGATGGATTGGAAGGATTGAAGAAGAGATGAACAGTTCCTTACTAGGTGTAGGGATTAGTGGGGTTAACAGAAAGTGAAGGATTATAAGGGTTAGAGTGGAAACAAACAGAAACATTGTTTACAGTGACTCTTTCCAGTTACCTTCTGGATTAATTCATATTTTCATATCATCTCACGCTTTTAAGATACACACTGCAGACTAAAGTCTTGGCAGACTTGTGCTATGCAATACATGTTCTACAAAGTGCATTCAGGTGTGAAGCTGAGAGGAGTGGTCTGTGCTCCTCTTGGTCAGATAATTAAGAGTGGACCAGATGCATATGATCAAGCCAAAGTAAACAAGGTCATAAATAATACTGGGGTAAAGCAGGGGGTTAGTTGAGAGACATACCAAGAGAATGCTATGTGCAGAGGTAAGAAGTCTTTGTGGAAAGCTGAGTGACGTACCAAGTGAATGCTATGTGCAGAGGTAAGAAGTCTTTGTGGAAAGCTGAGTGACGTACTAAGTGAATGCTATGTGCAGAGGTAAGAAGTCTTTGTGGAAAGCTGAGTGACGTACCAAGTGAATGCTATGTGCAGAGGTAAGAAGTCTTTGTGGAAAGCTGAGTGACGTACCAAGTGAATGCCATGCGCAGAGGCAAGAAGTCTTTGTGGAAAGCTGAGTGACGTACCAAGTGAATGCTATGTGCAGAGGTAAGAAATCTTTGTGGAAAGCTGAGTGACGTACCAAGTGAATGCCATGTACAGAGGTAAGAAGTCTTTGTGGAAAGCTGAGTGACGTACCAAGTGAATGCTATGTGCAGAGGTAAGAAGTCTTTGTGGAAAGCTGAGTGACGTACCAAGTGAATGCTATGTGCAGAGGTAAGAAGTCTTTGTGGAAAGCTGAGTGACGTACCAAGTGAATGCTATGTGCAGAGGTAAGAAGTCTTTGTGGAAAGCTGAGTGACGTACCTGTAGGGAGAATAGATAGACATGCTGGTTAGAGTGCGATGGTAACATAGTAACATAGTAACATAGTAATTAAGGTTGAAGGGAGACTTTAAGTCCATCTAGTTCAACCCATATCCTATCCTAACTTGCCCTAACATGTTGATCCAGAGGAAGGCAAAAAAAACCCATGTGGCAACAGTAAGCTTCACATTGGGGAAAAAAATTCCTTCCTGACTCCACATACGGCAATCAGACTAGCTCCCTGGATCAACGCAATATTAAGGAGACTAGTGTATATACCCTGTAATATTATACTTTTCAAGAAAGGCATCCAGTCCCTTCTTAAATTTTAGTAGTGAATCACTCATTACAACATCATATGGCAGAGAGTTCCATAGTCTCACTGCTCTTACAGTAAAGAATCCGCATCTGTGAGTATGCTTAAACCTTCTTTCCTCCAGACGTAGAGGATGCCCCCTTGTCCCCGTCACAGGTCTAAGAGTAAAAAGATCATTAGAAAGGTCTTTGTATTGTCCCCACATATATTTATACATTGTAATAAGATCACCCCTAAGCCTTCGATTCTCCAAACTAAATAACCCCAAGTGTAATAACCTGTCTTGGTATTGCAGACCCCCTAGTTCCCTAATAACCTTGGTCGCTCTTCTCTGCACCCGCTCCAGTTCAGCTATGTCTTTCTTATACACCGGAGACCAGAACTGTACACAGTATTCTAAGTGTGGTCGCACTAGTGACTTATATAGAGGTAAAATTATGTTCTCCTCATGAGCATCTATGCCTCTTTTAATGCATCCCATTATTTTATTTGCCTTTGCAGCAGCTGCTTGACTCTGGCCACTAAATGTGAGTTTGTCGTCCACCCATACACCCAGGTCTTTTTCAGTGACTGTTTTGCCCAGTGTTTTACAATTAAGCACATAATTATACAACTTGTTCATTCTACCCAAGTGCATGACCTTACATTTATCCCCATTAAAGCTCATTTGCCATTTATCAGCCCAAGCTTCTAGTTTACATAAATCCTCCTGTAATATAAAATTGTCCTCCTCTGTATTAATTACCCTGCAGAGTTTAGTGTCATCTGCAAATATTGAAATTCTACTCTCTATGCCCCCTACAAGGTCATTAATAAATATGTTAAAAAGAAGCGGGCCCAAAACTGACCCCTGTGGTACCCCACTGCTAACCGTGACCCAGTCCGAATGTGCTCCATTAATAACCACCCTTTGTTTCCTATCCCTGAGCCAGCTCTTAACCCACCTACACATATTTTCCCCTATCCCCATTGTTCTCATTTTATGTATCAACCTTTTGTGTGGCACCGTATCAAAAGCTTTTGAAAAGTCCATGTACACCACGTCCACTGCATTCCCTTGGTCCAGTCCGGAACTTACCTCTTCATAAAAGCTTATCAGATTAGTCTGACAGGAACGGTCTCTTGTAAACCCATGTTGATATTGGGTCATAAGGTTATTCTTCTCCAGATACTCCAGTATAGTATCTCTTAGAAAACCCTCCAGGATTTTACCCACAGTTGAGGTTAAACTTACAGGCCTATAATTTCCAAGTTCAGTTTTTGTCCCCTTTTTGAATATTGGCACCACATTTGCTATACGCCAGTCCTGTGGTACAGACCCTGTTATTATGGAATCTTTAAAGATTAAAAATAGTGGTCTATCAATGACTGTGCTTAATTCCTGCAGTACTCGGGGGGTGTATCCCATCCGGGCCCGGGGATTTGTCAATTTTAGTGATTTGTAGACGCCGCCGTACTTCCTGCTGGGTTAAGCAGGTGACATTTAATGGAGAATTTTTATCCCTGATCATGTTATCCATCATGGGATTTTCTTGTGTAAATACTGTTGAAAAAAAGTCATTTAGCATATTGGCTTTTTCCTCATCCTCATCCACCATTTCACCCAGACTATTTTTAAGGGGACCAACACTATCATTTTTTAGCTTCTTACTATTTATGTAGTTAAAGAATATTTTGGGATTATTTTTACTTTCTCTGGCAATGAGTCTCTCTGTCTCAATCTTTGCTGTCTTGATTTGCTTTTTACAGAATTTATTTAATCTTCTGTATTTATTTAATGCCTCATCACTACCTACTTGCTTTAATTCTCTAAATGCTTTATTTTTATCTCTTATTGCGCCCCTTACAGCTCTATTTAGCCATAGTGGTTTCCTCCTATTTCTCGCATGTTTATTCCCATACGGTATATATTGTGCACAGATCCTATTCAGGATGCTAATAAACGTCTCCCATTTTCTTTGTGTATTTTTATGTCTCAGGATATCGTCCCAGTTAATTGCACCAAGATCATCTCTCATCCGTTGGAAATTTGCCTTCCTGAAGTTTAGTGTCCTTGTAACCCCTCTACTACACATCTTATTAAAGGATACATGAAAACTTATTAATTTGTGATCACTATTACCCAAGTGACCCCCAACCCTTACATTTGATATGCGGTCTGGCCTGTTGGATAATATTAGGTCTAGCAGTGCCCCCCTCTTGTTGGGTCCTGAACCAGTTGTGAAAGGTAATGGTCTCTCATAGTAGTCAAAAACCTATTACCTTTGTTGGAACTGCAGGTTTCGGTTCCCCAATGTATTTCAGGGTAGTTGAAGTCCCCCATAATAATGACTTCTCCTTGAGTCGCTGCTTCATCTATTTGCTTTATGAGGATATTCTCTGTAGCTTCCATTATTTTTGGAGATTTATAACAAACCCCTATCAGTAATTTATTATTTTTCCCCCCTCCCCTTATCTCTACATTTTCATTAGATTCATATATATTATCACGAAGGATGGGTTTTAAGGATGATTTTACATATAAACACACGCCTCCCCCTCGCTTATTTGTTCGGTCATTTCTGAACAGACTATAGCCCTGTAAATTAACCGCCCAGTCTTGGCTCTCGTCCAGCCATGTCTCAGATATCCCCACCATGTCATAATTATGTTCCAACAACATTAACTCCAATTCCTCCATTTTGTTGGCGAGACTTCTGGCATTAGTATACATGCACTTTATGTATCTCTCTGTACCTCTATTCTTTCTTAAATTATTAACTGTCCTAACCCCACCCCCCATGCCACCCCCACCCCCAATGTCATTATTTGTGCCCAGGTCTCTATCTGCACTGTCTTCCCCTCCTATAAAAGGAATACCCTCCCCCCCCATCCCTAGTTTAAACACTCCTCCAACCTTCTAGCCATTTTCTCCCCCAGCACAGCTGCACCCTCCCCATTGAGGTGCAGCCCGTCCCTAGTGTAGAACCTGTAGCCAACTGAGAAGTCGGCCCAGTTCTGCAGGAACCCAAACCCCTCCTTCCTACACCAATTCCTGAGCCACTTATTAACCTCCCTAATCTCCCGTTGCCTCTCTGGCGTGGCACGTGGTACAGGAAGTATTTCCGAAAATACCACCTTGGAGGTCCTTGCTTTAAGCTTACAGCCTAATTCCCTGAAATCATCTTTAAGGACCTTCCACCTACCTCTAACTTTGTCATTTGTGCCAATGTGCACCATGACCGCTGGATCCTCACCAGCCCCTCCCAGTAATCTGTCAGCCCGATCAGCGATGTGTCGGACTCGAGCGCCAGGTAGGCAGCACACCGTTCGACGATCCCTGTCTTTGTGACAGATTGCCCTATCTGTTCCCCTAATAATTGAGTCTCCCACTACCAGAACCTGTCTGGCCTGCCCTGCTCTCCTATTTCCCCCCTTACTGGAGAAGACACTCCTCCGGCTTTCAGAGGACATGCCTTGCTGCAGCAGTGCTACTCCTGCACTAACACTCTGGTGGCAGATGAGAGGGCACAGTCGGTATGCATCATTCTGGATTAATTCATATTTTCATATCATCTCACACTTTTAAGATACACACTTCTCGGATACACACTGCAGACAGTATAGTATAGTATATATATAGTATAGTGAAGAGAGGAGGCAGGCATTTCTTCCGGGCACCGCACGCCCCGGAGCCTGAAAGAAATCATTAGCATAATGAAATAAAAGTCTATTTCTCCACAACTAGACAGCAAGTATGACGCATACAGGTAAAACTGGATTAACATTTCTATAACCTGTATGCCCATAGTAATAGCTGAAAAGCATCTCAGGGGGTGACAGATTCCCTTTAAAATTAATTTCACCCAATGAATGAAAGCTTTGCTCATGCATCGGGTGATTGACAGCCTATTTAGATAGATCGAATCAGTTTCCCATAACTGTATCAGTCACCTGCAGTGTTAAAGGGGTTGTCTGGTTACCAGATAATGAACAAGTGCTGTAAGTTTCAGGCGCTTGGTCCTGGGCTTTAACCAAGCTTCTTTGGAAATGTAAATGAAAGTTTCTGCAATCTAAGTGGTGGAGATCGGATCATTGGCAGTCGGACACAACTAGGGATGTTGGAGATAAGACAAGTGGTTTACTAACGCTTTTGTCCTCTTTTTTTCTGGCTACATGGAATCAATGAGTGCCAGGTAGTGAATAGAAGCATTGGCAGAACTTCTATTAAAGCTTCTATTCTCCCCAGGGATCGCATGATCTCTAGGATAATATCTCTGCAGGACAAACCATGAAAATTTTATATATAATATTTTATTATTTTTCTCACAGATGAGAATCTCTATATATAAAAATGAATGTATGTATGTGTGTATCACCAACCAATCATGAAGCATCTTTCATTTCACGAGAGCTGTTTAAAAGAAGCTGAGCTGTGATTGGTTGCTATGAGCAGCAGTTTTCCCACTCCAGAAAACACCTCAGCAGACACTGACATAGTGAGAGAAATCAGCAGACACTGACATAGTGAGAGAAATCTAGCATCCCTGGGAACATAAGCTCCCAGCCATTGTCTGCCCCCCAGAAAGGAGAGAACATGCTAGAAATGAATCCCCCCTCCCGTGCCCATATACAGCTGCTGTGATGGGACGATATGGGATATTAGGGGTAGTAGTCCGGTGGCTCTGGCTGACGGGATGATGTGGGATATTAGGGGTAGTAGTCCGGTGGCTCTTGCTGATGGGATGATGTGGGATATTAGGGGTAGTAGTCCGGTGGTTCTGGCTGACGGGATGATGAGGGATATTAGGGGTAGTAGTCCGGTAGCTCTGGCTGATGGGATGATGTGGGATATTAGGGGTAGTAGTCCGGTAGCTCTGGCTGATGGGATGATGTGGGATATTAGGGGTAGTAGTCCGGTGGCTCTGGCTGACGGGATGATGTGGGATATTAGGGGGAGTAGTCCGGTGGCTCTGGCTGATGGGATAATGTGGGATATTAGGGGGAGTAGTCCGGTAGCTCTGGCTGATGGGATGATGTGGGATATTAGGGGGAGTAGTCCGGTAGCTCTGGCTGATGGGATGATGTGGGATATTAGGGGGAGTAGTCCGGTAGCTCTGGCTGATGGGATGATGTGGGATATTAGGGGTAGTAGTCCGGTGGCTCTGGCTGATGGGATGATGTGGGATATTAGGGGGAGTAGTCCGGTAGCTCTGGCTGATGGGATGATGTGGGATATTAGGGGGAGTAGTCCGGTGGCTCTGGCTGATGGGATAATGTGGGATATTAGGGGTAGTAGTCCGATAGCTCTGGCTGATGGGATAATATGGGATATTAGGGGGAGTAGTCCGGTGGCTGTGGCTGACGGGATGATGTGGGAAATTAGGGGTAGTAGTCCGGTGGCTCTGGCTGACGGGATGATGTGGGATATTAGGGGGAGTAGTCCGGTGGCTCTGGCTGACGGGATGATGTGGGATATTAGGGGTAGTAGTCCAGTGGCTCTGGCTGACGGGATGATGTGGGATATTAGGGGTAGTAGTCTGGTAGCTCTGGCTGACGGGATGATGTGGGATATTAGGGGTAGTAGTCCGGTAGCTCTGGCTGATGGGATGATGTGGGATATTAGGGGTAGTAGTCCGATAGCTCTGGCTGATGGGATGATGTGGGATATTAGGGGTAGTAGTCCGGTAGCTCTGGCTGACGGGATGATGTGGGATATTAGGGGTAGTAGTCCGGTAGCTCTGGCTGATGGGATGATGTGGGATATTAGGGGTAGTAGTCCGGTAGCTCTGGCTGATGGGATGATGTGAGATATTAGGGGTAGTAGTCCGATAGCTCTGGCTGATGGGATGATGTGGGATATTAGGGGTAGTAGTCCGGTGGCTCTGGCTGACGGGATGATGTGGGATATTAGGGGTAGTAGTCCGGTAGCTCTGGCTGATGGGATGATGTGGGATATTAGGGGTAGTAGTCCGGTAGCTCTGGCTGATGGGATGATGTGGGATATTAGGGGGAGTAGTCCGGTGGCTCTGGCTGACGGGAAGATGTGGGAAATTAGGGGTAGTAGTCCGGTGGCTCTGGCTGACGGGATGATGTGGGATATTAGGGGGAGTAGTCTGGTGGCTCTGGCTGATGGGACAATGTGGGATATTATGGGTAGTAGTATGGCGGCTCTGGCTGATGGGATGATGTGGGATATTAGGGGGAGTAGTCCGGTGGCTCTGGCTGACCGGATGATGTGGGATATTAGGGGTAGTAGTCCAGTGGCTCTGGCTGACGGGATGATGTGGGATATTAGGGGTAGTAGTCCGGTAGCTCTGGCTGACGGGATGATGTGGGATATTAGGGGTAGTAGTCCGGTGGCTCTGGCTGATGTGGGATATTAGGGGAAGTAGTCTGGTGGCTCTGGATGACGGGATGATGTGGGATATTATAGTGAATGTGGCTATGCGGAATGGGCGGGGCTATATACTCAGCTATATATATATAATCATTATAATTTGTTATAACTAACCGTAGTTAGTTACTATGCCCAGGCAGCGCCGGGCTCTTTAGCTGGTATATATATAATGTGGAAGACTAGACATCAAGAGATCAGTAGTATCTGAGAGAATTCTTCTAACAGGATATTTGGTATGAAACTTGAACAGAAAAAAATATATTAAAAAGTTATTTTTTTCCAATATTTATGCTGCCACATAGCATTATATAAATTACCCCAAAAACAGTGTAAAACCCCCAACAATTTGTTCCACAAAAAACAAAACCTTATACAGCCGCGTCAGTGCAAAACTAATACAAGTGATATGGCCGCTGAAAAGGGGAGAGGCAAATTTAAAAAAAAGACAAAAATAACAAAAAGCCTGTCTTTAAGGGGTTAATCAGCACTATTTATTTTTAGATACAGTGCGGTGATAAAATGGCAAAATAATAATGAAAAAACCTCCTCGTACAGGCAGGGCCGGCGTTATGGGCAGGCAGACCAGGCAGCTGCCTAGGGCCCCCGCTCCTCCAGGGGCCCCCAGCCAGCGGCACATCATACAGCCGCTATGGGGCCCCTGTGAGGCAGGGGGTCCGCCTGCCCCCCAGCGCCGCCTCCCGCCGCCGCACTGAAGGAGGCAGTGATGGAGGAGAGAGCGTCAGCTGACACTCCCTCTCCCATCATTCCCCGCTCTGCCTCTGACGTCATCACGCTCTGTGTGCCAGACAGAGCAGGAGGAGACAGGAGCAGCCAGCAGCGTGGGCACGAGGAGAAGGTGAGGAGTGTTTTTTTTTTATATCAGTGTGAGTACTGGACTGTGGGGCCACTCTGGGGGGAATATATACCATGCTGGGCTGTATCATACCATGCTGGGGGGGCTATATACTATGCTGGGCTGTAACATACCATGCTGGGGGGCTATATACCATGCTGGGCTGTATTATACCATACTGGGGGGGCTATATACCATGCTGGGCTGTATCATACCATGCTGGGGGGCTATATACCATGCTGGGGGGGCTATATACCATGCTGGGCCGTATTATACCATGCTGGGGGGGCTATATACCATGCTGGGCTGTATCATACCATGCTGGGGGGGCTATATACCATGCTGGGCTGTATCATACCATGCTGGGGGGGGCTATATACCATGCTCGGCTGTATTATATCATGCTGGGGGGCTATATACCATGCTGGGGTGGTATATACCATGCTGGGGGGGCTATATACCATGCTGGGCTGTATTACACCATCCTGGGAGGCTATATACCATGCTGAGGGGCTATATACCATGCTGGGCTGTATCATACCATGCTGGGGGGTATTATATACCATGCTGGGCTGTATTACACCATCCTGGGAGGCTATATACCATGCTGGGGGGGCTATATACCATGCTGGGCTGTATCATACCATGCTGGGGGAGCTGTATACCATGCTGGGCTGTATCATGCCATGCTGGGGGGGCTATATACCATGCTGGGCTGTATCATGCCATACTGGGGGGCTATATACCATGCTGGGCTGTATCATACCATGCTGGGGGGGGCTATATACAATGCTGGGCTGTATCATACCATGCTGGGGGGGCTATATACCATGCTGGGCTGTATCATACCATGCTGGAGGGGGCTATATTCTATGCTGGGCTGTATCATACCATGCTGGGGGGCTATATACCATGCCCGGCTGTATTATACCATGCTGGGGGGCTATATACCATGCCCGGCTGTATTATACCATGCTGGGGGGGCTATATACCATGCTGGGCTGTATTATACCATACTGGGCTGTACTATTCCTTTCTGGGGGGCTATATACCATGCTGGGCTGTATTATACCAATCTGGGGGGATATATACCATGCTGGGTTGCATTATACCATGCTGGGCTGTATTATACCTTGGTGGGCTGTATATCATGCTGGGCTGTATTATGCAGCCCACCATAGTATACAGCCCAGCATGGTATACAGCCTGTATAACATGCTGGGCTGTATTATACCATGGTGGGCTATATACCATGCTGTGCTGTATCCCATGGTGGGCTGGGCTGTATACCATGTGGTGCTGGGCTATATACCATGTGGTGCTGGGCTATATACTATGCAGCTGTGTTATATACCATGGGGGTACATTTTACATTATATTCTATAGGGGGAGGCTGTGTCATATAATATGGGGGGCTACATTATATTCTATGGGGAGGTGGGCTGTATTATATTCTATTTGGGGCTACATTATATTCTATGGGGGGCTGTATTATAATTATTATATTCGATGGGGGCTGCATTATACTATATGAGGAGGGCTGCATTGCATTCTATGGTGGAGCTACAATATGTTATATAAGGGGCTGCATTATATCCTATGAGGGGGTTGCCATATATTCTATGGAGGGGCTGCATTATACTATATGGGGGGTGGGGCTGCATTATATTCTATGGGGGGATATATTATATTCTGTGGAGTGGCTGCATTATACTCTGGGGTAGCTGCATTATTCTCTAAGGGGTGGCTGCATTATACTATAAGAGGGGGGCTGCATTATATTCTATGGGGGTTACATTATATTGTATGGTGGGGCTCATTATACTCTGTGGGGTGGCTGCATTATGCTCTATTGGGTGGCTGCATTATACTATATGTGGGCTGCATTATACTGTATCGAGGACTATGGGGAATAGATTATATGAAGAACTATGGGGTGCATTATGCTATGGGAAGTGAATTGTACTATATGGGTGACTATGGCGGTGCATTATACTATATGGAGAACTATGAGGAGTGTATTATACTATATGGAGGACTGAGCAGTGTATTTTAATATATGGAGGGCTATGAGGAGTGTATTATACTATATGGAGGACTGAGGAGTGTATTATACTATATGGAGGACTATGGGGAGTGTATTATACTATATGGAGGACTGAGCAGTGTATTTTATTATATGGAGGGCTATAAGGAGTGTATTATACTACATGGAGGACTGAGGAGTGTATTATACTATATGGAGGACTATGGGGAGTGTATTATACTATATGGAGGACTGAGCAGTGTATTTTATTATATGGATGGCTATAAGGAGTGTATTATACTACATGGAGGACTGAGGAGTGTATTATACTATATGGAGGACTATGGGGCAGATTATATTATATGGAGGACTATGGGGTGTAAACTGTAGATGTGCTGCTGATAACATGATACTGTATGGTGATCTGTAGGTGTGTGCACACGTTGCGGATTAGTCTGCGGCTTTTTCTGCAGAGAATCCATATCTCTTGGCAGAAACCGCAGGGTAAAGCACATGCATTTTTCCTGCGGATTCCTAGCATGTGTACAGCGGATTTGATGCAGGTTCTAGTGACGTTGGGCAGTGCGGATGAGAGATTGATTGATTTGTATGTCCCAGAACGTACTCTGCAGCTGCGGTTCCGCAAAAAAGAAGTAACGCTGCAGAAAATAAACCGCAGCAAATCTGCGCAGAATTTTCCGCAGCATGGGCACGACGGATTCGGTTTTCCATAGGATTACATGGTACTGTAAACCGCATGGAAACTGCTGCGGATCCGCAGGACCAAATCAGCTACGGATCCGCAGCAAAACCCGCAATGTCTGCACACCCTTAGTGATCCATTAGTGATCGTTCTGTCTCCATCGTTCTTTCTCTGACGGTGGAAAGAGGCCGGGAAACAAGAGTTGAACGACTTCTTCAATTTTGTCGATCATTTAGCGGCCTGAACTCAGCGCATGTAACTACAATCGAAATGCTTCTGTGTGATGTGCAATATGTCAGCATTTGGGGCCCCATTTTAAACTTTGCCTAGGGCCTCACTTTGCCTAAAACCGGCCCTGCGTACAGGAGTAGAAGCGTCATCTGCTGCTAGCTGGCGGCAGAGCGGTATTGACTACAGCTGCCAGACACATAACAGACGCGTCCAGTCCAGAGCACTGGCCACACTGCGCGCACGGTACACTGCGACTCCTTCTAGTCGCCCCGGGAAACCGCCTGTGATGTAACTGACTGCGCTGCTCAGACAGGAGCTCCGCCCCCAACAAATAACCCCGCCTCCGTTAATGACGTCACGAAAGGCTTCAGCCTTGCGCAGCCAGAACGATTCTATTGGGTAACATTTTTGCGATGCCGAGTCGTGATTGGCTCTCTGCTGTGGTTTTCGCAATGTGATTGGCTGAAGAAAATCAGTGACTTCCTGCAAGTGCAGCAAAAAGAAAGCGGGGTCGGGCGGAGAGGGATGTAATATATCGGGACTGGAAAGAGCTGTCGCGACACCGGACCTGTCAACATAAGGTATGATATGTTACCAGTCTCCGCGCCCTAGTACAGCGCTTCTTGCCCCGGACATGCTGCTGCGGTGCATGTACATCGCCTGCAGTACTCCTCCTCCATCCGCAGGGTGCTGCCATGTAGGAAAAGTCGGGGAGTTATTGAAGTAAGGAAGAGCCGATGACATCGGGCGATACTAACTTTCCTGGAGAGCGATTGCTATATTATATAAATATTGTGCCATGATCCTGACACCCGACCGATCAGATCTGCCGATCGCTGGTGTGGAGGCTCCTTACAATCCTGGATGGCCTCTCTGCTAGAGATGAGCCAATTTGCTCGGATTTCTGACTACGATCCGCACAGAATATTGTTTTTCAAATATTCGTCGAGCACAGCCGATCGTCATTAGAGTCAGTGGGAGTAGAAATTACCGAATATATTCGGAGACAATCATAAGACAAACGTGCAGCATGAATAGTGTTCAAATATGTCACAATCCGATTCAGGGACAGAACCCGAACAGATTTGCTCATCTCTCCTCACTGACCGCTGGTGAATGGACGTTAGTTAGATTTTCTGGGTGCGTCTAGTGATGGCGCAGATCCGAGTATCTGCTGCTTTATGTTCTCAGCGCTGTGTGTGAGATCTGCCCCATGTCATCCGGCTACTGCACAGATCACACTCACAATGCGTCTCGGCATCAGGCGTGCTCTGGGATAATTTTCTCTATGGGAAGAACACACTAGAATGGTCATATTAGCTGATACACTGGGGGCCGCGGTTACACACTGGGGCACTACACTGAGGCCATGGTGTACACTGGGGGCCGCGGTTACACACTGGGGCACTACACTGAGGCCATGGTGTACACTGGGGCCGCGGTACACACTGGGGAAGTACACTGGGGAAGTACACTGGGGCCGCGGTACACACTGGGGAAGTACACTGGGGCCGCGGTACACACTGGGGAAGTACACTGGGGCCGCGGTACACACTGGGGAAGTACACTGGGGCCGCGGTACACACTGGGGAAGTACACTGGGGCCGCGGTACACACTGGGGAAGTACACTGGGGCCGCGGTACACACTGGGGAAGTACACTGGGGCCGCGGTACACACTGGGGAAGTACACTGGGGCCGCGGTACACACTGGGGAAGTACACTGGGGCCGCGGTACACACTGGGGAAGTACACTGGGGCCGCGGTACACACTGGGGAAGTACACTGGGGCCGCGGTACACACTGGGGAAGTACACTGGGGCCGCGGTACACACTGGGGAAGTACACTGGGGCCGCGGTACACACTGTGGCGGTACACTGGGGCAGTACACTGGAGCTGTGGTACACCCTGAGGCCACGGTACACGCTAGGCAGTATACTTAGAGTCCGACGTACATGGCATGGAGTTTCTGAGCAGAAAACTTGCAGCGTCAATATCTGCACGTTTTCAATGATTATCCTGTAGTCCTCGTCCTTTGCATCTCAAATCTATGTCATCATTTTACATTGCAAAAATTCTCAGTAATGAGTGTGTAATTTTTACTATTTTTTTGCAAGACCCTGATGCTATAAAATACAGCAGCTTTTACACCCAAAAAATCCAGACAGGCATTGCAAATAGAATGCAAATGTGGTGTTAGGTGTTCACTGGCAGCATGCACACTAATACTGAGCGGTGCACTACAGCCTATAAATAAGGCCGGTGTCACACCAGTGTATGGCATCGGATGCGATATGCTAATGACCCTCGGCTCCTGCTCTGCTGTGAGTGAGAGCCAAGTGTCGCGCTACTGCGCTCCGAGCCTCTCACATGACCGGATCGGAGCACAGCTGGAGTGGCCCAACCAGTTATTAGGCTTAAAGGGCAATCCTTTTCACACAGGACCCTGTAGGTTTGGATTTCTCTTTCCCTCAGTAACAAAGACCTTCATTTAAAAATTGCATTTGTGTTTACTGGTTTTGGCTTACAAATACTGAGGTAAAATACTGACCGTGTGAACATGGCCTTACAATCAGACCCCAGTGACCTTGGTACACCATTGGACACAGTATTAAATTAATAATGTGACCACTATGACATTTTTACTTTACAGGAATTGGAACGCTATTGGCTGGGGAGGACGACCACTATGACCACGGAAACCTTTGTGAAGGATGTGAAGCCTGGACTTAAAAACCTGAATATTATTTTCATTGTCCTTGAGACCGGTAAGGACTTTTATACATGTGATGTACAAATACAGTGGCTGGATGTGCTGCCGCAGTAAATGTGATTTTACAAATAATGTTTACAGTGATAGATTTTTTGCAATTTAGGCGTCTTGCGTTTGCTGTGCAATGGTACAGGATCGTTTCTGATGTCTTCCGTGGTAACGCTTTCTGTACTATGTATGGGTGCTCTGTACCTAGAGCTCTGAGATGTCATTGGTTCAAGTCATTAAAGCTGCGGCCAAGTCAGGATTTGCCGCCTTGTTACTCTTAAAGAGTTTTCCTGAAGTATTGTCAAGTCTGAAACATATCCCCCTATTTAAGAGATGGGGGATAAAATCCCGATCACTGGGGGTCTTACCGCTGGTGTCACCATTGATCCCTGAGATCCAGGGCTCTGAAGTGCCCCATGTGAATGGAGCAGAACTGGATCTGAGGCTCTGCTGCTCCATTCATTCTTACGGGAGTACTGAAGACGAGACAAGCCCAGCACTCAGCTATCTCCTGCAGTTCCATTAAAAATGATGGCGTGGCGGTGGGCAGGAGTCACCACTGCTGCATTCATACAGGGCTCTTTAGCGCACTCGTTATTGGGAAAAATGGGGGTCCCAGTGGTCAGAACACCAGGGATTGAGAAATTATTCCAGAACTTTCAAACTTGAGGATACCTCTTTAATTGGTAGATTAAGGCTGCGTTCACACTGAGAATTCTCTTTATATGCATTTTGAAGGGGGATTTAGTAGATATAAATGCATTATACAGTTTATATCTCTTCTTCGCTTTGCAGGTAGAGTAACTAAAACAAAGGATGGACATGAAGTCCGAACTTGCAAAGTAGCAGACAAGACGGGCAGCATCAACATTTCCGTGTGGGATGATGTGGGGAACTTGATTCAGCCTGGAGACATCATCAGACTCACGAAGGGGTAACTACCTGAACTTTTACCTGCAGATTTATGGTCTTCTGACTGTGAAAATCCCCATCTTTTAAAATAAGAATATGTGGAAAGCTAATGTATTTTTGACCACTATGGTGGATGAGTTATCGCCTATTGATCACAAGCCTAAAATAAGGGGATTTGTGAAGCAGAAAGGTGCTTTATTAAAATTGCCCTTATTGACTGTCTCATTTCCATAGCTATGTCATGGCCAAGACATAATCATCCCAGAGTGCCTTACCTATTGAAATGAGCCAGTCATGCTGCCTCGGTCTTGGGCAGCATGAAGAAGAAAAAAAAAAAAAATTATATATAATTAGCTGAAGAGCCCGGCGCTGCCCGGGCATGGTAACTAACTGTGGTTAGTTTTAGCAAATTATAATTATCCTCCATCCCATAGTCCCGTGCCCATATACCCATCACACATCCTCCATCCCATAGTCCCGTGCCCATATACCCTCCATCCCATAGTCTAGTACCCATATACCCATCACACATCCTCCATCCCATAGTCAACCATTATGACATCATAATGAGCGGCGGGGCTTGCAACCTATGATGACATCAGCGTCGCCATGGCAACCATTGTGACATCATAACGAGGGGCGGGGCTTGACACGCACACACATTTTCCCCAGTATGTAGATAGGGGCAAAATTGTTTGGTGAATTGGAACGCGCGGGGTTAAAATTTCACATCACAACATAGCTTACGATGCTCTCGGGGTCCAGACGTGTGACTGTGCCAAATTTTGTGGCTGTAGCTGCGACATAGTAACATAGTAACATAGTAATTAAGGTTGAAGGGAGACTTTAAGTCCATCTAGTTCAACCCATATCCTATCCTAACTTGCCCTAACATGTTGATCCAGAGGAAGGCAAAAAAAAACCCACGTGGCAACAGTAAGCTTCACATTGGGGAAAAAAATTCCTTCCCGACTCCACCTACGGCAATCAGACTAGCTCCCTGGATCAACGCAATATTAAGGAGACTAGTGTATATACCCTGTAATATTATACTTTTCAAGAAAGGCATCCAGTCCCTTCTTAAATTTTAGTAGGGAATCACTCATTACAACATCATATGGCAGAGAGTTCCATAGTCTCACTGCTCTTACAGTAAAGAATCCGCGTCTGTGAGTATGCTTAAACCTTCTTTCCTCCAGACGTAGAGGATGCCCCCTTGTCCCCGTCACAGGTCTAAGAGTAAAAAGATCATTAGAAAGGTCTTTGTATTGTCCCCGCATATATTTATACATTGTAATAAGATCACCCCTAAGCCTTCGATTCTCCAAACTAAATAAACCCAAGTGTAATAAACTGTCTTGGTATTGCAGACCCCCTAGTTCCCTAATAACCTTGGTCGCTCTTCTCTGCACCCGCTCCAGTTCAGCTATGTCTTTCTTATACACCGGAGACCAGAACTGTACATAGTATTCTAAGTGTGGTCGCACTAGTGACTTATATAGAGGTAAAATTATGTTCTCCTCATGAGCATCTATGCCTCTTTTAATGCATCCCATTATTTTATTTGCCTTTGCAGCAGCTGCTTGACTCTGGCCACTAAATGTGAGTTTGTCGTCCACCCATACACCCAGGTCTTTTTCAGTGACTGTTTTGCCCAGTGTTTTACAATTAAGCACATAATTATACAACTTGTTCGTTCTACCCAAGTGCATGACCTTACATTTTTCCCAATTAAAGCTCATTTGCCATTTATCAGCCCAAGCTTCTAGTTTACATAAATCCTCCTGTAATATAAAATTGTCCTCCTCTGTATTAATTACCCTGCAGAGTTTAGTGTCATCTGCAAATATTGAAATTCTACTCTCTATGCCCCCTACAAGGTCATTAATAAATATGTTAAAAAGAAGCGGGCCCAAAACTGACCCTTGTGGTACCCCACTGCTAACCGTGACCCAGTCCGAGTGTGCTCCATTAATAACCACCCTTTGTTTCCTATCCCTGAGCCAGCTCTTAACCCACCTACACATATTTTCCCCTATCCCCATTGTTCTCATTTTATGTATCAACCTTTTGTGTGGCACCGTATCAAAAGCTTTTGAAAAGTCCATGTACACCACGTCCACTGCATTCCCTTGGTCCAGTCCGGAACTTACCTCTTCATAAAAGCTTATCAGATTAGTCTGACAGGAACGGTCTCTTGTAAACCCATGTTGATATTGGGTCATAAGGTTATTCTTCTCCAGATACTCCAGTATAGTATCTCTTAGAAAACCCTCCAGGATTTTACCCACAGTTGAGGTTAAACTTACAGGCCTATAATTTCCAAGTTCATTTTTTGTCCCCTTTTTGAATATTGGCACCACATTTGCTATACGCCAGTCCTGTGGTACAGACCCTGTTATTATGGAATCTTTAAAGATTAAAAATAGTGGTCTATCTATGACTGTGCTTAATTCCTGCAGTACTCGGGGGTGTATCCCATCCGGGCCCGGGGATTTGTCAATTTTAGTGATTTGTAGACGCCGCCGTACTTCCTGCTGGGTTAAGCAGGTGACATTTAATGGAGAATTTTTAACCCTGATCATGTTATCCGTCATGGGATTTTCTTGTGTAAATACTGTTGAAAAAAAGTCATTTAGCATATTGGCTTTTTCCTCATACTCATCCACCATTTCATCCAGGCTATTTTTAAGGGGGCCAACACTATCATTTTTTAGCTTCTTACTATTTATGTAGTTAAAGAATATTTTGGGATTATTTTTACTTTCTCTGGCAATGAGTCTCTCTGTCTCAATCTTTGCTGTCTTGATTTGCTTTTTACAGAATTTATTTAATCTTCTGTATTTATTTAATGCCTCATCACTACCTACTTGCTTTAATTTTCTAAATGCTTTCTTTTTGTCACTTATTGCACCCCTTACAGCTCTATTTAGCCATAGTGGTTTCCTCCTATTTCTAGCATGTTTATCCCCATACGGTATATATTGTGCACAGGTCCTATTCAGGATGCTATTAAACGTCTCCCATTTTCTTTGTGTATTTTTACGTCTCAGGATATCGTCCCAGTTAATTGCACCAAGATCATCTCTCATCCGTTGGAAATTTGCCTTCCTGAAGTTTAGTGTCCTTGTAACCCCTCTACTACACATCTTATTAAAGGATACATAAAACTTATTAATTTGTGATCACTATTACCCAAGTGACCCTCAACCCTTACATTTGATATGCGGTCTGGCCTGTTGGTTAATATTAGGTCTAGCAGTGCCCCCCCTCTTGTTGGGTCCTGAACCAGTTGTGAAAGGTAATTGTCTCTCATAGTTGTCAAAAACCTATTACCTTTGCTGGAACTGCAGGTTTCGGTTCCCCAATGTATTTCAGGGTAGTTGAAGTCCCCCATAATAATGACTTCTCCTTTAGTCGCTGCTTCATCTATTTGCTTTATGAGGATATTCTCTGTAGCTTCCATTATTTTTGGAGATTTATAACAAACCCCTATCAGTAATTTATTATTCTTCCCCCCTCCCCTTATCTCTACCCACAGGGACTCTACATTTTCATTAGATTCATATATATTATCACGAAGGATGGGTTTTAAGGATGATTTTACATATAAACACACGCCTCCCCCTCGCTTATTTGTTCGGTCATTTCTGAACAGACTATAGCCCTGTAAATTAACCGCCCAGTCTTGGCTCTCGTCCAGCCATGTCTCAGATATCCCCACCATGTCATAATTATGCTCCAACAACATTAACTCCAATTCCTCCATTTTGTTGGCGAGACTTCTGGCATTAGTATACATGCACTTTATGTATCTCTCTGTACCTCTATTCTTTCTTAAATTATTAACTGTTCTAACCCCACCCCCCATGCCACCCCCACCCCCAATGTCATTATTTGTGCCCAGGTCTCTATCTGCACTGTCTTCCCCTCCTATAAAAGGAATACCCTCCCCCCCCATCCCTAGTTTAAATACTCCTCCAACCTTCTAGCCATTTTCTCCCCCAGTACAGCTACACCCTCCCCATTGAGGTGCAGCCCGTCCCTAGCGTAGAACCTGTAGCCAACTGAGAAGTCGGCCCAGTTCTGCAGGAACCCAAACCCCTCCTTCCTACACCAATTCCTGAGCCACTTATTAACCTCCCTAATCTCCCGTTGCCTCTCTAGCGTGGCACGTGGTACAGGAAGTATTTCCGAAAATACCACCTTGGAGGTCCTTGCTTTAAGCTTACAGCCTAATTCCCTGAAATCATCTTTAAGGACCTTCCACCTACCTCTAACTTTGTCATTTGTGCCAATGTGCACCATGACCGCTGGATCCTCACCAGCCCCTCCCAGTAATCTGTCAGCCCGATCAGCGATGTGTCGGACTCGAGCGCCAGGTAGGCAGCACACCGTTCGACAGATTGCCCTATCTGTTCCCCTAATAATTGAGTCCCCCACTACCAGAACCTGTCTGGCCTGCCCTGCTCTCTTATTTTCCCCCTTACTGGAGCAGACACTCCTCCGGCTTTCAGAGGACATGCTACTTCAGAGGACAGTGCTACTCCTGCACTATCACTCCCCTCATCTGCCAACTTAGCAAACTTATTGGGGTGTGCCAGATCAGGACTAGCCTCCCTGGTGCTCTTCCCTCTACCCCGCCTTCTAACTGTCACCCTGCTAGCTGCTTCATTGTCCTGCAGCTCCAACCTAGCATCCCCCCCCTCATCTATCCCATTGAGCATCTGCTCAGTGAGCAGAAGACTCCTTTCCATATTGTCTATGGATCTCAGTGTTGCCAGCTGCACATTTAGATCCAGTATCTGGGCTTCCAAATGCACAACGTGCTCACATCTTGCACAGCAGTATGCACCCTCGACCAGCTGTTCAAGGATTCCATACATGCGGCAAGACGTGCACTGGATGGCATTGGCAATAGTGGAGCACATCCTAATGGGGATTGCACCAGACAATAAGATAAGCAAAAATAAATTAATTAAAAAAAAAAAAAAAAAAGTATTAATATAACAGCAATTCAGTAAGACCTCCATTGGAAACTCCCTGAATCTAAAGTCACTGAATTTCAAGTCACACACTTACCACAGTTCGCACTTACACTCAGGTCACACTCAGCTCGTTCACACTCGCTCAGGCAGAAGATTTAAGAGTGTTTTTTTTTTTTTTTTTTTTTTTTTCCCCTTTTACCAGCACACCACCTTGCTGCTCAATGCACTTCCAAAAGGGTGCGGACGCCAATCCTGGGGACACACACACACACACACACACACACACACACACACACACACACACACACACACACACTTTATATATTTGAGCTTTATATATTAGATATATAGATATCTAAGTGTGTATGTGTGTGTCCGGGATAGGCATCCGCACCGGAGGATGGGTATATGGGCACTGGACTATGGGATGGATGATATGTATGACTGGTATATGGGTATGGGATGGAGGATGTGTGATGGGTATATGGGCACGGAACTATGGGATGGAGGATATGTGTGATGGGTATATGGGCACGGGACTATGGGATGGAGGATAATTATAATTTGCTATAACTAACCACAGTTAGTTACTATGCCCGGGCAGCGCCGGGCTCTTCAGCTAGTAATACATACACACACTTGAGCTTTGTGTGTGTGTGTGTGTGTGTGTCCCCGGGATTGGCATCCGTACCGTTGCAGCTACAGCCACAAAATTTGGCACAGTCACACGTCTGGACCACGAGGGTGTCCTAGGCTATGTGGTGAGGCGAAATTTTAACTCTTAGAAACTAACTGTGGTTAGTTATAACAAATTATAATTATCCTCCATCCCATAGGCCCGTGCCCATATACCCATCATACACATCCTCCATCCCATAGTCCCGTGCCCATATACCCATCATACATATCCACCATCCCATAGGCGCTGCCCGGGCATAGTAACTAACTGTGGTTAGATAATTATAATTGCTTTAACCACTGTTAGTTACTATGCCTGGGCAGCGTCGGGCTCTTCAGCTAGTGTGTGTGTGTATATGTATATGTGTGTGTGTGTGTGTGTGTATATATATATATATATATATATATATATATATATATATATATATTTTTGAGTAAAATGCTCTCTTATATATGTGTATATACACCTCTGGCAATAATTAAGAGACAACCACGTCAAAACCAGCCCATTCTCCAGACCTGTACCCCATTGAAAACCTCTAGAATGTAATCAAGAGGATATATACCGTAATTATTATTTTTAAATATCAGTCTTTCATAAAAAAAAAAAAAAGAGAACTTTTCATCAGGCTCATTATCGTCAGAGGCAAAATTACAATGACAAGTAACACCTGTATACACAGTTGATAACATAGGATGCACCAATAGGCGATGTTACAGCTCACCCTGTGCACTCATAGACCTGAATGGGTGAGTCTGGTCCGATTTATGGCACAAACTAGTGCATGCTTCAAATTGCTATTTTTATTTTATTTTGTTCTCACTGTGTAAGGCTGTGTGCACACGTTAGCGTTTTTTAAGCGTTTTTTCCCTGCAAAAACGCTTAAAAAGCGCATACATTAAGCATCCCATTCTTATAATGCATTCTGCAATTTTTGTGCACATGATGCATTTTTTTCCGCAAAAAAAAACACATTGCGGAAAAAAAAAGCAGCATGTTCATTAATTTGGCGGAAAAATCCGCATTTCCAACTATATTCAATGAGAATGTGCATCCTCCGGAAAAAAAACGCGTAAAAAAATGCAGATTTCCTGGGAAGGAATCGGGTTTTGCTCAGGAAAATTCTGCTTATGTGTGCACATAGCCTAAATATAAAATGTATAACGATTACTATATAATTAAAATATTCCCTCCCCAAAAAATTTTGGTGCCTTTTTTTTTTTTTTTTTTTTTTTTTTTTTTTCTTCCCACATTCTGTTCTTAAATAGTAGTTTTTCCTTGCTTAACAAATTTATGAGATAATTATCATTCAAGGAAGTGGTGGTCAGCCTGAACATGTTCCCTCAATATGTCCCTGAAAGTTTTGTATTTCGAATTTAGAAATGGACCAGTTTTTTCAAATGATAAATGTCTATACAGAGAGATTTGGTGTCACCTGAGAAAAAACGCTGTTAACCTGCAGTTTAATAGTGTTGTGAACCTGCCTGGTGCTGGCCGGTAGAGCCCCTGCTGCTGGGAGGGAACAAACTTTATTCCTTTCGGTAATGTTCAGGTTCCAACCAGGGGTGGCTGGTTCAGTCGCCGCTCTGTGCATGGAGAGCCGTGGCTCTAACCGCACCCCCGGTACTGACTGACTGTCTGTTACTTCATGGTCTTTCATGTTCTCCTTACAGGTATGCTTCTGTCTTCAAAGGCTGCCTTACTCTATACACAGGACGGGGAGGTGAACTGCAGAAGATTGGAGAGTAAGGAATAGTATATTATTATTTATATAGCACCATTGGTTCCATTCTGCTGTACATGAGAAGGGGTTACATACAGGATACAAATATAAATTACAGTGAATAAACTAACAATGACAGACTGGTACAGAGGGAAGAAGACCCTGCTCTTGGGGGCTTACAGTCTATAGGGTAATGGGGAAGGAGACGGTAGGTCGGGGCATTGCAGCAGCTCTGATGCTGGTGAGGTGGCCACTGCAGGCTGTAAGATTTTTTGAAGAGAAGGATTTTCATGTTCCGTCTGAAAGCTCTGATTGTGGTGGATAATTGGACGTGTTGGGTCACGGAATTCCATAGGATGGGAGATATTCGGTAGACGTTTTGGAGGTGACTAGGTGAGGAATGTGTAAGTGTGAAGGAGGTCTTGGGAGCACCAGAGATTACATGTGAGAAGGTATCGGGAGATCCGTTTGGAGATATACGAGGGAGACGTTTTATGGACGTCTTTGTAGGTCAGTGTTGGTAGCAGGGCTGTGGAGTCGGAGTCGTGGAGTCTGAGTCGGAGTTAGTTTTGGTTGGAGTCGGTAGAAATGTACCGACTCCAGCTTTAAAAAAAATGTATTAATATTTCATAATTGAACTTTCATATGAATTTTATAAATGTTACTCAGATATATATGTTCTATCAAACTATGAACAACAGTGATAAGCAGTTCTGCTGGAGATAGAGACATTTCTTACTTCTTGTGTGTCACTGTTCTCCACTGCCCTTATCTAATCTTATACTTGGTTAACCTCATGCTGCCCCAACCCCCCTACTTACAATGTATGAAACTGAAAGTGAAAATGTGTTGCAAATTCTTAGTAGTAAAGCTCCTCCTCTAGACTAGATCATACTAGGTGTGCGTCTTCCAAGCATCTCACAGCTGCCTGCTACTCAGAAGAGGAAGACTGTAAGAAGTATTATCCTTTCAACAAACTTTGCATCAGTTAACTGTGAGTACATGAGGAATAATATCAGTATTACTGACCACTATATCAGTTGTACGACCTGGCAATAATTTTGTACAATTGTTTTTAGGAAAAACAATTGTCATTTGGATTGTGAATGCAGAATTAAAAACCTGAGAATGTCAAAGAAGCATCACATTAAATCAGCTGTATTTGAACATTTCACCATCACTCAAGATAGAAAACATTATGTCTGTCAGTGTATGACAAATGATCCAGACGAAAACAAATGCTGTGAAGCCAAGATGAGTGCATATTCAGGCAAAGATAAAAATGCTCCTACCAGAGCTTCTAATCTAAAGAGACATTTACAGCGCTTTCATCCAGAAGTACTGAAAGCAGTGGATGAGAGAGACTGCATCCAAACCAATGAACCAGTGCCCAGCTCTTCCAGCCAAACAAAGGAGCAGAGAACTTTTTAGCCATCAGTTGCAAGATATTTTGTCAGTGACAAAGTTACTGTGACAATGACAGTAGATACATTTAAAAAACAGATCATAGAGCTTGTTGTAAAGGATAGTGTGCCTAATTCATTATTTTCACGACCAGCTTTTATGTGTCTGAATGGGGAAATGGCCCGCAAGCTTGGTGTTTCTCTGGAGAGAGAGGGTATTAGAAAATTAGTAATCGAAGAAGCTTTTAAACAAAAGGAAGAACTTAAAAAAACTCTCAAGGGACGCTTTCTGTTTCTTAAAATGGATGCCTGCACACGTCACAGAGTGAACTATTTTGCCATCAATGTCCGATTTGTTTGTGACAAAAATGAAATAGTTACCAAGACATTGGCAGTAAAAGACACCAAAGCTCATCACACCAGTGAGTTTCTCCAGGTCTTGGTGGAAAAGGTTCTGCAAGACTATGAACTTAAAAAAGAGCAAGTTCTTTCTGTCGTAACTGACAATGCTTCAAATATGATAAGTACTATTAAGCTAATGAATGAGAGTAATGATGGTGACCAGCAGCTAGAAGAACATTCTGGGTCCACAGACATAGAAATGTTTGAAATAGAGGAACACAGTATTGTAACTGAGGAGCAAACTGAAGTTGCTTCAGATGAACAGCAACATGATAGTTTAGATGATCTTGTTGAAACTGTGTCAATATGTTCTTTCATTCATCACATGCGCTGTGTTGTGCATACGCTACAGCTGGCTATAAGAGACAGTCTGCAAGAAAGACATGCTGCTGCACTGATTGGCAAGGTGAGAAAATTGGCTACTGTTGCCAGAACCCCTAAAGTTGACTCAATTTTGAAGAGACGTGCTGGAAAAGGGGCAATTATTGATCAAGCCACACGATGGGGCAGTACTTACTTAATGATTCAGCGCTTGGTTGAACTGAAAACCTTTCTTGTAGACATGGCTAACCCTCAACTGACACTAAATGAAAGTCGGTGGAATCAGGTGACTGAGCTGGAAAAATTGCTAGAGCACCCATTTACAGTGACTAAAAAATTACAAGCAGAGGACTTAACTCCAGGTATTTTCTTAAAGGAGTGGAAGAACCTGATGTTTCGCCTGTCCCAAAGAGGAGGGTTAATTGCAAGTGGCATTGCTACATCAATGAAACGGAGCGAGGAGCTACTATTACAAAATAACATTCTTTTGGCAGCTGTTTATGTAGACCCAATGCATCGGATTCTTCTAGATGATGAACAGCTAAGTAAAGGAAAAGAAGCTCTGCTTGAAATAGCAGTAAGGATGAAAGGGTTGCAGAACAGTCAGGAGGAACAAGAAGAATTTGGTCGTCCTGCCACATCTTCACCCTCATCATCAACTGATGAAGAATTTAATTTCGAAAAATATTTGGATCACAAGGACCGTGCAAAGCGTTCCCGCATAGAAGAAGAGTCATCCCCATCAAGGAACACAGCCAGTACATTTCAGCAGAATTTTTCATGTGCACTAAAAGAAATTGAGAAATTTGACCGTTCATCAAAAATAACAGTGCAACAAGCGATTCCTCTGTATCCTGACATTGTCAGAGATGTTGCCCGAGTGGTTACTGCTTTGCCACCAACACAAGTTAGTGTAGAGAGGTTGTTCTCTGCTCTCAAAATAATTAGATCAGATTTGAGGGCATCCATGAAGGAGGATCTGACAGAGGCAATACTTTTTCTGAGGACAAATTTATAGATTTCTTATTAACTGCATAAAAGTGTTTATTGCATATTTACTTACAGTTTATAAAAGTTATTTGCTATATTCTAATAAATGTAGTTTTTGCTCTAAGTGGTCTGATTACTTATATGATGGTGAGAAACTGAATAAGCACGATGTTTAATATTTTACAACAGTAAATTTGTTGTTATGAATTGGCCGTTTATGAAGGAGCCAGAGTCGGAGCCTGATAAAATCCAGGAGTCGGAGTCGCAACTGTGGCTTACCGACTCCACAGCCCTGGTTGGTAGCTTGATGTGGATACCTTGAGGAATTGGGAGCCAATGAAGGGAGACACAGAGGAGGAGAGAGGTGGATTAATTGAGCATCAGCAGACTTGTGGACAGACTGGAGAGGTGTCAGCAGAAAGGCCACAGAGGAGGATATTGCAGTGGTCAAGGCAGGAGATGATGAGGGCGTGCACCAACATTTTAGTAGATTCAGGGTTGAGGAAAGGACAGATTCTGGAAATATTTTTGAGTTGGAGTCAACAGGAGGTGGAGAGAGCTTGGATGTGCGATGTGAAGGACAGGGCAGAGTCGAGGGTTACTTGAGGCAGCGGACTAAAATTTTTTTATTATATATTCCTCCATAGGATTCTTGTAAGGCTAGTTTTACACTAGCGTTTATGAGCGCAGCGACTGCCTGCGCACGGCCGCCGCTAAGCCCCGCACCCTGCCGCGCCTCCGCCGGTAGCTCCGCCCACCGGCGCATGACTCTGCATGCGCCCTGCGTCCCCTATCTTTATCACTGGGGGCGCAGGCCGTGCGCAGTATGCGTTTGGCGGCGCATGCGTCCTTTTGACGGTGCGCCGACCTGCGCCAAACGCAACCTGCTGCAGTTTGGTTGCGTCGGCGCACCGTCAAAAAGGCGGATGCGCCGCCAAACGCATACTGCGCACGGCCTGCGCCCCCAGTGATAAAGATTGGGGACGCAGGGCGCATGCAGCGTCATGCGCCGGTGGGCGGAGGTGCGGCAGGGGGCGGGGCTTAGCCGCGGCCGTGCGCAGGCCGTCGCTGCGCTCATAAACGCTAGTGTGAAACTAGCCTAAGTGATACTCTGCTACAGTCAGGGTCTCTACTCCTGTATCATGCTGCTCTCAGCTGGGATAGCAAAAAAAAAAAATGCTGACAGATACCCTTTAACCCCTTCCTGCCATCCGACGTACTATCCCGTCCACGGTACCCGGGCCCGGCTGATCGCGGCCGGGTGTCAGCTGATTATCACAGCTGACACCCGGCACAATGTGTCAGGGGTGGTCACGGACCACCCCCGACACGTTGACCCCTTGCACACCGCGATCAAACACGATCGCGGTGTACCGGGGGTTAAAGGGAAGCATCGGCAGGGAGGGGGCTCCCTCCGTGCTTCCCTGAGCCCCCCACGGCAGCGCAATGTGCAGCGCTGCTGCGGGGGACTCCCTTCCTACAGGCCCCCGAATCCAAGATGGCGACGGGGGCCTTCGGGGGCCTGCGGAAGCTGGCTTCCTCAGTGCCTGCAAAGCGCAGGCATGAGGAAGCCTTCTGCAGTGCCTGTGTCAGATCGCTGATCTGTCACAGTGATCTGTGATGTGACAGATCAGCGATCTGTCACAGGACAGTGATGTCCCACCTGGGACTATTTAATAAAGTAAAAAAAAAAATAAAAAAAAGTGTAAAAATAATTAAAAAAAAATCGCCAAATAAATTAGAAAAAAAAAAAAATATTCCCCCAATAAATCCATTTTTTGGAAATAATAAAAAAAACAAAACAATAAAAGTACACATATTAGGTATCGCCGCGTCCGTAACGACCCGCCCTATAAAACTATCCCATTAGTTAACCCCTTTAGCGAACCCCTTAAAAAATAAAAATAACGAAGCAAAAAATAATGATTTATTATCATACCGCCAAACAAAAAGTGTAATAACGCGCGATCAAAAAGACGCATATAAATAGCCATGGTACCGCTGAAAACGTCATCTTGTCCCGCAAAAAACGAGCCGCCACACAGCATAATCAGCGAAAAAATAAAAGTTATAGCTCGCTGAATAAAGCGATGCAAAAATAATTATTTTTTATATAAAGTAGTTTTCATTGCATAAAACCGACAAAAACATAAAAAACGACCTAAATGAGGTGTCGCTGTAACCGTACTGACCCAAAGAATAAAACCGCTTTATCAATTTTACCGCACGCGGAACGGTGTAAACGCACCCCCCCAAAAGAAATTCATGAAACGCTGGTTTTTGTTCATTCTGCGTCCCAAAAATCGGAATAAAAAGCGATCAAAAAATTTCACGTGCCCGAAAATGGTACCAATAAAAACGTCAACTTGTCCCGCAAAAAATAAGACCTCACATGACTAGGTGGGTCAAAATACGGAAAAATTATAGCTCTCAATATGTGGTGGTGCAAAAACTATTTTTACAATAAAAAGCGTCTTTTAGCGTGCGACAGCCGCCAAACATAAAAACCGCCATAAATAGTAAATCAAACCCCCCGTTATCACCCCCTTAGTTAGGGAAAAATAATAAAATTAAAAAAATGTATTTATTTCCATTAGGGTTAGGGCTAGGGGTGTGTTGGGGTAGGGTTAGGGTTAGGGGCGTGTTGGGGTTCGGGTTGGAGTTAGAATTGGGGGTTTCCACTGTTTGGGCACATCAGGGGCTCTCCAAATGCAACATGGCGTCTGATCTCAATTCCAGCCAATTCTGAGTTGAAAAAGTCAAATGGTGCTCCTTCCCTTCCAAGCTCTGCTATGCGCCCAAACAGTGTTTTGCCCCCACATGTAGGGTATCAGCCTACTCAGGACAAATTGCAAAACAATTTTTGGGGTCCAATTTCTCCTGTTACCCTTAGGAAAATAAAAAATTGGGGGCAAAAATATCATTTTTGTGGAAAAAAATGATTTTTTTATTTTCACGTCCGAGTGTTTAAACTTCTGTGAAGCACTTGGGGGTTCAAAGTGCTCACCACACATCTAGATAAGTTCCGTGGGGGGTCTAGTGTCCAAAATGGGGTCACTTGTGGGGAGTTTCAATAGTTTAGGTACATCAGGGGCTCTCCAAACGCACATGACACCCGCAGACCATTCCATCAGTCTGCATTCCAAAACGTCACTGCTTCCCTTCCGAGCCCCGACGTGTGTCCATACAGTAGTTTTCTCCCACATATGGGGTGTCAGTGTACTCAGGACAAATTGGACAACAACTTTTGGGGTCCAATTTCTCCTGGTACCCTTGGGAAAATATAAAAATGGTGATTAAAAGATCATGTTTGTGGAAAAAATACGAATTTTTTATTTTCACGCCCGGGTGTTATAAACTTCTGTGAAGCACTGGGGGGGGTCAAAGTGCTCACCACACATCTAGATAAGTTCCTTAGGGGGTCTAGTTTCCAAAATGGTGTCATTTGTGGGGGGTTTCCACTGTTTTGGTACATCAGGGGTTTTCCAAACGCGACATCGTGTCCGATCTCAATTCCAGCCAAAAACGTCAAATGGCGCTGCTTCCCTTCCGAGCTCTGCCATGCGCCCAAATAGTGGTTTACCCCCACATGTGGGGTATCAGCGTACTCAGGACAAATTGCACAATAACTTTTAGGGTCCTGTTACCCTTGGGAAAATAAAAATTGGGGTGAAAAGATCATTTTTGTGGAAAAAATATGATTTTTTAATTGTACCGCTGTACGTTATAAACTTCTGTAAAGCCCTTGTGGGTTCAAAGTTCTCACCACATATCTAGATAAGTTCCTTGGGGGGTCTAGTTTCCAAAATGGGGTCACTTGTAGGGGGTTTCCACTGTTTAGGTACATCAGGGACTCTCCAAACGTGACATGGCGTCCAATCTGAATTCCAGCCAATTTTGCATTGAAAAAGTCAAACGGCGCTCCTTCCATTCTGAGCTCTGCCATGCGCCGAAACAGTGGTTCCCCCCCACATATCAGGTATCTGCGTACTCAGGACAAATTGCATAATAACTTTTGCAGTCCAATTTCTCCTGTTACCCTTGGTAAAATAAAAAAAATTGAACCTGAAGTATTTTTTTAATGAAAAAAAGTTAGATGTTCATTTTTTTTTTTAAATATTAAAAAAAATTCCTGTGACGCACCTAAAGGGTTAATAAACTTCTTGAATGTGGTTTTGAGCACCTTAAGGGGTGCAGTTTTTAGAATGGTGTCACTTTTGGGTATTTTCTATCATATAGACCCCTCAAAGTGGCTTCAAATGTGATGTGGTCCTAAAAATAAAATGGTGTTGTAAAAATGAGAAATCGCTGGTCAATTTTTAGCCCTTATAACTTCCTAACAAAAAAACATTTTGGTTCCAAAATTGTGCTGATGTAAAGTAAACATGTGGGAAATGTTAGTTATCAAGTTTTTTGTGTGCCGTATCTCTGTGATTTAAGGGCATAAAAATTCAAAGTTGGAAAATCGCGAAATTTTCAAAATTTTTGCCAAATTTCCGTTTTTCTCACAAATAAACGCAAGTTATTTGAATGAAAATTTTACCACTAACATGAAGTACAATATGTCACGAGAAAACAATGTCAGAATCACCGGGATCCATGGAAGCGTTCCAGAGTTATGACCTCATAAAGGTACAGTGGTCAGAATTGTAAAAATTGGCCCGGTCATGAACGTGCAAACCACCCTTGGGGGTGAAGGGGTTAAACAGATCAATGTTTTTATATTCCCAGATTTTGCATGGTTTATTCTGAACTGCCTAACTTTAGTGAACCAAACCCTGAGTATGTCGCACAGCAATCCCAAAGCAAACAGGTACGTGGGTCTTATTTTCCGCATTAATACTCTGTGCCATCAAAGTGTTTTTGATGTCTTACCTTTCTGATTTCAGGCTCCGGTAGAGGGCACGTCTGGAGCAGCTAATCACAACTCCTCCAACAATGCTGCTCCGCCAGGTGAAAAAACCCATTCAGAATAAAATATTTTATAAATGCTTTATTTAAATGACTGTATTTTATGTACATACTGGAAATGGGCCCGATGCGATCGCATCGGGAGTGAGATGAAATTAACATCTGTGTATGCTTAGTGGTGCTGACAGGAACAGCGCGGGTAGAGCGCGCAGTTGTGGCTGTCACCACTATTCCCGCGCATGCGTAGTAATAACGCGGCTGTTACTGCGCCTACATGGGAATAGCGGAGACGTGTACAGTATATACTCGAGCATTAGGCCTGTTTCACACTTCAGTTTTTTCTGTCAGTCTAAATCCGCCAAAATAGGATCCGCAGGCGGACTGACAGAAACGGGGGACAGCGGATCGGTGGATGTACGGATCCACCGATGGTAAAAATTTAAAGGAACCGCGGCAGGAAAAAAAAAAAAAAAAAAAAGATTAATACCGGTCATTTCGCGGGATGTGGGGCTGGAGATCGCGCGAGGAATGGAGGTTGAGGATAGAGAGAGAGAGAATTTTCATCCAGCAGTGAGACTTGATTCAGGGTTAAGAGGGGGAAATGCGGATCCGGACAGCAAAAAAAACGTTGCATGGTCCGTTAGGTGATCTCTGCGGATGCCAAGATTTTGGCGGATCCGCAGAAATACGGATGCAATGGACAGTCATCAGTCAAAATCCGCCGATAATGAAAGTCAATGGGGAAAAAAACGGATCCGCAAGGAAAATTGGCGGATCCGTTTTTTTCACAAAACGGCGGATCTTGACTGATTGTGAAAAACTGATGTGTGAAACAGGCCTTAGCCGACCTGCGTATAAGCCGAGGCACCTAATTTTGCCACGGAAGACTGGGTAAGCTTATTGACTGTAGTGTAAGCCGGGTATGCATTGTCCCCACGTCCTGTCCATGGTATGTGGCACCCCCACCCCCATCCCTGTCCTGGAATGTGGGGCTCCCCTCCTGTATGTATGGCTCCCTGGTCCCATCCTGTATGCATGGCTTGCCTTGGCACAGCTCCCCCGGTCCTCACTCGTCCTTCTCGGTCCTCACTCGCGAGGTGGCTGCAACGTCCCTGCATCTCTCTGTTTTCCCGGCTTCCAGCAGCACTTCCTGTATTCAGCGGTCAGGTGATACCGCTCATTAAAGTAATGTGTATGCGCTCCACGCCTATGGGCATGGAGACACGTCCATATTCGTTACTTCAATGATTGGTACCACGTGTCCGTTGAATAGAGGACGTGCTGCTGGAAGCCGGGAAAACAGAGAGAGAAGCAGGGACGTTGCAGCCACTGCGCCAGGAGTGGGTGAGTATGCTGTCACAGCTGCTCTCTCCTGCCGCTCCCCTTCGGCTTGCTGGCTTATACTCAAGTATATACTGTATGTCACTTGCGCAGGTGCAAGTGACACTGCCGTGGTGCCTTATGTGATTTGGTGACAGCGGCCAACTGGTAATTATATATGTAGATAGAAATAGGCCCGATGCTATCGCATCGGGAGTGCGGTTAAATTGACATCTGTGTATGCTTATTGGTGCTAACAGTAGCAGTGCAGGTAGAGCGCGCAGTTGTGGCTGTTACTGTACGTGCGTGGGAATTGCGGCCACGAACTGCGCCTGCGCAAGTGACATACACATCACCGCTATTCCCGCGCATGCGTCGTAACAACACGGCTGTTATTGTGCCTGCGTGGGAATGGCGGACACGTGGACCGTATATACTTGAATATAAGCCTAGGCATCTAATTTTGCCACGGAAATCTGGGTAAGCTTATTGAATCGAGTATAAGCCGGGTATCCATTGTTTCCCCCCATCCTGTCCTACTATGTGTGGCTGTCCCTGTCCTGCTATGTGTGTCTCCCCATCCTGTATGCATGGCTCCCTGGTCCCATCCTGTATGCATCGCTTGCCTTGGCTCGTCCTCCGTGGTCCTCTCTCGTCCTCCCCGCGCAGTGGCTGCAACGTCCCTGCATCTATTTTCTGTACTCAGCGGTCAGGTGATACCGCTCATTAAAGTAATGGGTATGCGCTCCACGCCCATGGGCGTGGAGACGCGTCCATATTCATTACTTTAATGAGCGGTATTACCTGACCGCTGAATACAGGAAGTGCTGCTGGAAGCGGGGAAGAAAACCGAGAGATGCAGGGACGTTGCAGCCGCGCCAGGAGTGGGTGAGTATGCGGTCACAGCTGCTCCCCCTCGCTTACTGGCTTATACTCCAGTATATACCGTATGTCACTTGTGCAGGTGCAAGTGACACTGCCGCGGTGCCTTATGGGATTCGGTGACAGCGGCCAACTGGCAATTATATATGTAGATGAGCCCTGCACGGTCCTGTATACAGTGGTAAGATAATTTCGTGCAGTTGGTCCGGACGTTCTAGTGTTATTGTTATTGGCTTTTCCCTTCAGGAGCCCAGAGGGCTGCACAGCGACATGTCCCGCCACATTTGCATCAGTGTTGCATCGCGACTAATGATTTTCCATGGGGACGCATTGCGACTTATTGAAACTGCAATGCAGCGTCGCAAATGCTTCCATATGGGTTTAAATTTCTTTTTTTCGTCATTGGTCCCCGGTTGCTCACAACTGATAAGACTGTTTGCATGTTGCAGGTGATCATCTGCGATTTGGCTGTTCTCTTAGTTAAATATTACAGCTCTAAAATTGTGCAGCCCCTCTGACTATGGCCTTCAGTGGGACATTTTTTTAATCTTGGGGAAAAATACAGCCATAAGGATCGCCTATCTGGACATAACCACAGTATTGGTTTTTGCAAAACACATTGCAGTACACAGTGCAATTTTTTTTTTTTTCTGTGTTTGTTTTTTTTTCCTTCACTTGATTTTTATTTTAATCCCTCCACGACCACATAACGTCAAATTACATCATATGTTCACAGCTTATGTATGGAGAGCACAGTACCCAGCAGCTGCCAGCTGTGTTATAAAGTCGTCATCATCTGCTTGCAACAGCAGCAATCAGTAGGATCAACCCTCCTAAGATGTCTTTATGGGCATGCAGGTCATAGGAAGCTGAATAAAATGATACCCTGATATCTGCAATCCGATGTTTGTTTTTAGGCAGAGAGAAATCCCTGTTTTTATTATATATATATAAATGAGCTGTTTACAACTATGGGCTGGACATACATCTGCCTGCAGAGCTTATTTTTAGTAAAGGGGGGAGTTAACAGTGTGATGTGTAATGGCTGACAGTCTGCTCTCCTGATCTCACTGCAGAGCTGTGTGTAATTATACCTGACACATCTGCATGTTCCTATCAGCTTCCATCTCACAGGCAGACAGGGCTGCAATATTGTTGCAATACAGCAGAGCTGGGAGAGCATCAGCAAATGTGTTTTGTAGGGAGAAAGTTTAGTTGTACTATTCTGTGTTAGTTACAAGTATCACACTGGTAATGCGTTCTTTCATTTACAATAGTCTCTGGAGGCAAATTCTCATCAGTGTCCAGCCCATAGTCCTGAACAGCTCATTTACGTGCAGTCATGACTGAAAGTGTCGGCACCCTTTAAATTGTTCCAGAAAATGAAGTATTTATCCCAGAAAATTATTGCTATTGCATATGTTTTGTTATACACGATTATTTTCTTTGTGTGTTTTGTAACACAAAAAAAAGGCAAATTTGACATAATATGCAAAACCCCAAAAATGGACCACACAAAATTGTTGGCTCCTTTCCAAAATTGCGGGTAACCCACTTTGTTTCAAGCATGTGATGTTTGTACGAACTCACCTGTGGCAAGTAACAGGTGTGGGCAATATGGAAATCACACCTGAAAGATAAAAAGGGGAGAAGTTGACTCAGTCTTTGCATTGTGTGTCACGCTAAGCACTGAGAACAGAAAGCGGAGCCGAGAACTGTCTGAGAACTTGAGAACCAAAATTATTGAAAAATATCAACAACTTCAAGATTGCAAGTCTATCTCCAGAGACCTTTATGTTCCTTTGTCCACAGTGCGCAACATAATCAAGAATTTTACAATACATGGCCCTGTAGCTAATCTCCGTGGATGTGAATGGCAGAGAAAAATTGATGACAGGTTGCAATGCAGAATAGTCCAGATTGTGGATAAGCAGCCCCAATCCGTTCCAAAGAAACTTTAGCTGTCTGGCACACACGGGGTGCATCAGTGTCAGCGCCGACTATCCGTCGATGTTTGAGTGACATGCAACGCTATGGCTGGAGACAAAGGAGAAAAATGGAATGAAGACTACAAAGAAAAGAACACAGTACCTACGGTCAAATACGGTGGAGGTTCAAAAATGTTTTGGGGTTGTTTTTCTATCTCTGGGTGCCTTGACTCTATGCAAGGCATCATGAAATCTGAATATTACCAAAGGATTTTGTGTCGCATTGTAGTGCCCAGTGTCAGAAATCTGGATTTGCGTCATGGGTCATCCAGTAGGACAATGACCCCAAACATACTTCAAGAAGCACCGAGAAATGGATGGAAAGAAAGCGCTGGAGAGTTCTTAAGTGTCCAGCAAGGAGTCCGGGTCTAAATTTCATTTAACACCTGTGGAGGGATCTTAACCCCTTCCCGACCTGTGACACAGAGTATGCATCATGAAAGTCAGTGCCAATCCGACCTCTTACGCATATGCTGTGTCATGAATTGACTGCGTTCCTGCGGGTCAGGTGACCGGGTCACTGAAAGGTCACCCTACCCGCAGGTACAGAAGGACTTATACTTCACCCCGGGGGGGTGGCTTTGCGCCCCCGTGGCTACGAGCGCTCTGGCAGTTGAAAGTGAAACAGCCAATCAGAGCAATTGTAATATTTCACCAATGAAATTTGGTGAAATATTACAATCCAACCATTGCCAATGCTGCAATAGCATCGGCCATGGCTGGAGACTACAATCTGCCCCCCGCCGACTGACGGTGGCGATCTGCTGCCACTGTTAGTATTTGCTCCCCCCCCCCCCCCTTCCGGCCGGCAGATTCATTCATTCATTCATTCATTCATTCCAGGTACATTTTTATCACTGTGATAAACCCTATCACCGTGATCAAAATAAAAAAAAGTAAATAAACCTCCCCTTTATCACGCCCCATAGGTAGGGAAAAATAAAGAAAATATTTATTTTTATTTTTCCAATAGGGTTGGAATTAGGGTTAGGGGTGTGATGGGGTTAGGATTGAGTGGTTTCCACTATTTAGGCACATCAGGGGGTCTCCAAACGCGACATGGCGCCACCATTGATTCCAGCCAATTTTGCATTCAAAAAGTCAAATGGTGCTCCCTCCCTTCCGAGCCCTGACGTGTGCCCAAACAGTGGTTCCTTCCCACATATGGGGTACCAGTGTACTCAGGACAAACTGGACAACTTTTGGGGTCTAATTTCTCCTTTTACCCTTGCGTTATAAACTTCTGTGAAGCACTTTGGCGTTCAAAGTGCTCACCACACAGCTAGATAAGTTCCTTGTGGGGGTCTAGTTTCCAAAATGGGGTCACTGGTGGGTGAGCTCCAATGTTTAGGTGCACAGGGGCTCTCCAAACGCAACATGGTGTCCGCTAACGATTGGAGCTAATTTTCCATTCAAAAAGTCAAATGGTGCTCCTTCCCTTCCGAGCCCTGCCGTGCGCCCAAGCAGTGGTTTATGACCACATATGAGGTATCGTTGTACTTGAAATTGCCCAACAAATTTTAGGACCCATTTTCTCCTGTTGCCCATGTGAAAATGAAAAAATTGAGGCTAAAATAAAAGTACTTTTTTTCATTTTTATGGATCAATTTGTGAGGCACCTGGGGGTTCATAGTGCTCACTGTGAATCTAGATAAGTTCCTTAGGGGGTCTAGCTTCCAAAATGGGGTCATTTATGCAGGAGCTCCAAAGTTTAGACACACAGGGGCTCGCCAAACACGACATGGTGTCCGCTAACGATTGGAGCTAATTTTCCATTCAAATAGTCAAATGGCGCTCCTTCCCTTCTGAGCCCTGACGTGCGCCCAAACAGTGGTTCCTCCCACATATGGGGTTTCGGCGTACTCAGGACAAACTGGACAACAACTTTTGGGGTCTACTTTCTCCTTTTACCCTTGGGAAAATAAAAAAAATTGTTGCTAAAAGATCATTTTTGTGACTAAAAAGTTAAATGTTCATTTTTTTTCCTTCCATGTTGCTTCTGCTGCTGTGAAACACTTGAAGGGTTAATAAACTTCTTGAATGTGGTTTTGCTCAGCTTGAAGGGTGCAGTTTGTAGAATGGTGTCTCATTTGGGTATTTTCAGCCATATTGACCCCTCAAACTGACTTAAAATGTGAGGTGGTCCCTGAAAAAAAAAAAAGGTTTTGTAAATTTTGTTGTAAAAATTAGAAATTGCTGGTCAACTTTTAACCCTTATAACTTCCTAACCAAAAAAATGTTTCCAATATTGTGCTGATGCAAAGTAGACATGTGGGAAATGTTATTTATTAACTATTTTGTGTCACATGACTCTCTGGTTTAACAGAATAAAAATTCAAAACGTGTGATTGCAATAATTTTCTGGGGGAAATACTGCATTTTCTGGAACAGTTTCAAGGGTGCCAACCCTTTCGCCAAAACATCATCGATATCTCTGGAATTAGATACTTGCTGATATCGAAGTTATCATTTGCCGTAATTCAGCTTCCTATGACTGCCTGCCCATGTAGACGGCCTGATCTTACTGACAGATTCCCTTTAACCATTTTAATGTCACTGTACATGCATGCAATGGCTGCAATTCAATTTGAGTGACAAACTTCCATTGACCCGATTCCTGTGACGAGATGGTTGGGAACCAATAAATTGTCGTTGCAGCCAGGAGCCTGCTGAAGGGCTTCTTTCATAGCTACCTTGGTCTTCCTCTGCCATTCAGTCACTGGCTGAGCTTCAGAGGAGACCTGCGATTCCCCGTATACTGCAATACTGTGACACATGCAGTATGCACATGCCCCCCAAGGTGAACAAAAAATAAAGTGATTAAAAAGTCATCAAATTTTAGCCATACGTTTAAGGCATTTCAACTTTTCTTGGCCTTTTTTTGGGGAGTGGGGAGCATACACTCTGCAGAAAAAAATGCAATGAAAATAGATCATTGGATGTATGCCAAGTTCAGGTTCATATTTTTTTTTTTTTTTTCTCCCTAATAAATATACAGTATATCTCTCCACCCTTAAGTTTGGTGTCCCCATATTCCTACTGATCTGAAGAATCCTACTACCAACAAAAACCAATAGTGAAGTTGAATTTTTTTTTTTATTACTCCATCATTTTACCATACTTGGAATATTTGTCTTCTTGTTTTCATTAAGTTACATGGTCAAGTGAATGGTGTCCTCAAAACTACACTACTTCCTGCCAAAAACATACCCACAAAAGTCTTTTGATGGCCAAATAAAAAAATGTTATGGATCGTGGGAGAAGAAAGGGAGGAAAATTAATTAAAGTTCAAAAAATGTCTTAGTCGGTCTTGAAGGGGTTAAAGAAGCATGCGCTTGAGTCCAATTATTGATAGACCACCAGTGGTGAATATTTTTGTTGAAATTTTAGTTCACAATCATGTAAAACCAGAAAAAAAAAATATATGTTTATTTTTTGTTTTTGTACAAGCTTTCAAGCATTTTTAACAATAGAAATGCAGAAAAAAAAATGTTTGATTTTTGAAGCCACTCTTGAATGATGCATCACCTGACATGAGTCGTACTGGTCCAGCAGTCCCATCATTCTCAAGAATAGTCCTCAAAACCAAAGGAAAAAAAACAATGTATGCATATACCCTAATAAAAATAAATAAGTAAAAAAGCAAGTGCATTAAATAACATAGGGTACTTAGTAAACACTATTTTGATCAAAAAAGTATAAAGCTGTCCCACCACGACAAGGTGTACCCATTTGAGACAGTAACTACACTAACGGTTAAAACCTACCTAGTGTGAATAGTAGCAGAGTCTCTGGGTCCCAAACGGACACCCAGCTTCAGAGGGACTAAATAAACTACACAGCTCAGTAGAATGGAGGCCACACCCTATTTGTACTGAATACAAAAATGCTGAAGAAAAAACAAAAAAACTGAACTGAAGTAGAATTGAATGACATGCATGATGTAAAAGTATGTTCACATTGGCCATAAAAGCAAGCAAAACCAAAGGAAAAAAACAATGTATGCATATACCCTAATAAAAATAAATAAGTAAAAAAGCAAGTGCATTAAATAACATAGGGTACTTAGTAAACACTATTTTGATCAAAAAAGTATAAAGCTGTCCCACCACGACAAGGTGTACCCATTTGAGACAGTAACTACACTAACGGTTAAAACCTACCTAGTGTGAATAGTAGCAGAGTCTCTGGGTCCCAAACGGACACCCAGCTCCAGTGTTTACTAAGTACCCTATGTTATTTAATGCACTTGCTTTTTTACTTATTTATTTTTATTAGGGTATATGCATACATTGTTTTTTTCCTTTGGCCATAAAAGCAAGCAAAACCAATGTGAACATGCTTTTACATCATGCATGTCATTCAATTCTACTTCAGTTCAGTTTTTTTGTTTTTTCTTCAAGAATAGTCCTGCAGATGAGACATTTTATTTTCTACTAGCTGAAGAGCCCGGCGCTGCCCGGGCATAGTAACTAACTGTGGTTAGTTATAACAAATTATAATTATCCTCCGTCCCGTGCCCATAGACCCGTCATACATATCCTCTGTCCCATAGTCCTGTGCCCATATACCCATCATACATATGCACCATCCCATAGGCGCTGCCCGGGCATATTAACTAACTGTGGTTAGTTATAGCAAATTATAATTATCCTCCATCCCATAGGCCCGTGCCCATATACCCATCATACATATCCACGATCCCATAGGCCCGTGCCCATATACCCATCATACATATCCACGATCCCATAGTCCCGTGCCCATATACCCATCATACATCCTCCATCCCATAGTCCCGTGCCCATATACCCATCATACATATCCACCATCCCATAGGCCCGTGCCCATATACCCATCATACATATCCACGATCCCATAGTCCCGTGCCCATATACCCATCATACATCCTCCATCCCATAGTCCCGTGCCCATATACCCATCATACATATCCACCATCCCATAGCGCCCGTGCCCATATACCCATCATACATATCCACCATCCCATAGGCCCGTGCCCATATACCCATCATACATATCCACCATCCCATAGTCCCATGCCCATATACCCATCATACATATTCGCCATCCCATAGTCGAGTGCCCATATACCCATCACACATCCTTCATCTCCTAGTCCCATGCCCATATACCCATCATACATATCCTCCATCCCATAGTCCCGTGCCCATATACCCAACATACATATACGCCATCCCATAGTCCCGTGCCCATGTACCCATCATACATACCTGTCATACATATCCTCCATCCCATAGTCCAGTGCCCATATACCCATCACACATCCTCCATCCCATGGTCAACCATTATGACATCATAATGAGCGGTGGGGCTTGCAACCTATGATTACATCAGCGTCGCTATGGCAGCCATTATGACATCATAATGAGGGGTGGGGCTTGATACACACACTTTTTCCCCATTATGTAGATAGGGGCAAAATTGTTTGGTGAATTGGAACGCGCAGGGTTAAACTTTCACCTCACCACATAGCCTAGGATACTCTCGGGGTCCAGACGTGTGACTGCCAAATTTTGTGGCTGTAGCTGCGACGGTGCGGATACCAATCCCAGACATATACACACTTGAGCTTTATATATTAGATTGAAGGAATAGAATTTGCTGAAATTATATTGTGAGTGTTTACGCATTCTGTTATTTGCCGTGACAACACAAACACTTTTTTAGAACACTGTTTTCTGAATGAGTCCCATTATGTATCTTATTTCCACCTTCAGAGCTGCCCAACGGTAATGGAAACAACAACCAAGGTAGTGCTGTGCACCAGCCCCCTGCAACGTCTCACCCGGCAAGTGGACGAATTACACGCAGCCAACCCAACCACTCAGTCCCTGGAGCCTCAAACTCAATCAGTAATGGCAAAGAGACACGGCGGACGGGGAAAAGATAGTGAAACTAAAAGTGGTGACCGGAGACTGCCTTGTGCTCGCCTGTGCCTGACGCATGTGCCTGGTGGACTGTGGGAGAGAAGCCGGGCCTTTATCGTCCTTCTCTCACAGCAGAAGAGATCAGGATCTCTGAAGCCTTAGTGCATTATAAAACATGTATGTACGGACATGTTCTTACAATGTGAAAGATCACAGTATCTTTTAGTATTTTTTTTTGTAGTATTCTAACCTGTGCAAACAGAGTATAGGAAGCACCCTGAGGAAGCGGGGTGCTAGATTATATCTGAGCCCTGTGTTACCTAGCCATACATTACACTGCAGTGTTAGCAGCAGGTGAGGCATGCAAATGGAATATGGCCTCATTCAGACGTCCGTCTTTCCCCTGATAGAACATGTATCTATTAGGTTATAATCCTGTTCACCTTATTTTTTGCAAAAAAAAAAATATATATATATCATCGGGACTTGTCATTTTTTTAATCCACTTTGCAGATCAACCTTATCCATGCAAGTTAAGTCTGTGAAAAATCTTTGACAGCACACATTGGCATCCATGTGAGGTCCATTTTTTTTAAATTGTAATTTTTATTGAAATTTTTCAATTTTTACAAGGAAAAGAAAAATTTTGCCATTCCAAATTTTCACTATCACACGATGTCCATTTTTAACATTGCATTGAGAAGGAGAAACAGAGAAAACTTTTCTTGCTTACAAGAAAAGGATGAAAATCTGTTCAAAATCACTCATGACAATCAGACCACTTTTGTTTTTTTTTTTCCCACCAGCTCACGGACGTCTGAATGAGGACTAATTCCTACTGTTACATTGCTGCATTGACACAACTGGATGTATTTATCAGAATACATTTATAGATTTCCTTTATTCCGGCATCTGATAGTTTGTTGTTTTATGGTAGCCTTTTATTTTAATTATGGGTTCATTTCTTCCTAAAGGATATATTTTTGACTGACTACTTCTATAAGACCTTTTAATAATTTTTCTGCACTAATCTAACAGCAGTTGATGAACACAGTAGATGCTGGATTAAAGGATCTTTAATGTGAGGACAGTATACATTAAAGATGGAGATAAAATTGTGTATTCTGAACAGTTGCATGATCAGGTTATTCAATAAAAAAAAAATTTTCATCAGATGTTTGTTTTTTTTGCTCGGAAGATGCTCTGTACTTTACGATACAAGTCAATAGGAAAGCTCAAATCCCAGACGTCTTTTGGAGCATTTTGACATAATTTATGTTAAAAAAAATCACTAGCAGTTTCTTCATTGTTCAATGGAACGAAAAACAAACTACAAAAACCATGAAAGAACCATAATAAAAAAAACAACAACAACACCGGAGGCCGAACCAATCAGAGAAAATGCTCAGGAAACGACAAAACACAAAAGATGCATCAGGAAGAAAAAAAATGTCTTCTCTGCTTGTAAAACTCTGTGTTTGCTTGAGTTTAAAAGTTATGAACACATACCATAAAACTGCGAAGAATTCTAAAACCACATGTTTATGGTAGAGTTATTGGATTTCTACTACAAAAAAACTCACGTAAAAACTTTGTTTTTTTAAATCAGATTATTTTTTATTAAACAGTTTTAACTTACAAAATTGAGACAAGGCACACACAGTTTTAACATACAGGTTTGAGACATACCTCTTATACACAACCCAACCCCCCCCATTATCAAATTATAACTAATATAACCGTGGGTCCCTTAGAATGTGACCTATAAATGTATAGTAGAAAAGGCACATAGTACAAAATGAGCAATAGACATATTCATGAAACCTATTCATAAAGCAAGAGATCATATGGAACCAAGAGGGAATAATGGGTACCATAATTAACGAAGCATAGGGAACAGATTCTCCAGCAGCAAAATTTGGGATGGCAAACCCGGGGTGTTAAGCCAGGGGCTCCAGGTTTTATCAAATTTTCCGATAGCTTTTCTTTTAATATACACTCCTTTTTCCAGCCTTATAGAACTATTGACTCTATTAATAAACTCCTCCACCGTCGGGGGTGCAGATTGCTTCCAGTGCAAGGCAATAGTTTTCCGTGCTATATATAGAATTCTAGCCATACCGATCGCCAGCGGGTCTTCTACAGGAATATCCGGTATAATACCCAGCACACAGACCTTTGGATCAGGGAGCAATCTTGTACCATAAACTCTTGCCAAGGTATTCAGAACATTATTCCAGAACCGTCCAAGCCGAGGACACTCCCAGAACATATGCATAAGCTGTGCATCAGGTAGGCTACATCGGGGGCAGCACGAGTCACTCCTTATCGCGATTTTGTGCAAGAACGCAGGCGTTTTATATTTCCTAAGTATTAGATACACCTGCGATAATCTCTGGGCCTCCGATAATGAAAGACAGGGCACTGAACTCAACACATAGTCCCACTGATCATCTGAGAGCTGGCCAACATCCTCCTCCCATCTAGCTTTGGTGCAAAGGGGGTACTTATTGTGGAATGCACTGAGAAGTATTCTATAGACGGAGGAAATCAGTCCTCTTCTGGAGCCCAAGCCCCCCACCAACATTGTCAAGGGATTAGGGTCTATACTAAGATCTCTAGCTTTGATTTGAGCTGCATACGCATGCCGGAGCTGTAAAAATCTGTAGAAAAACCTATGGGGAATGTCAAATTCAGTGCACAGTTGTTCAAACTGTATTAATGTAATTTTAGACTGAATGTGTGCCACCGTCGTCACCCCCTTCGCCTCCCCATCAGAGCACCCTTCTAAAGTTTGAAATTCCAGAAGACTAGGATTATGCCTCAATGGTGTAAACCAGGGGTGGGGAATCTTTTTTCGGCCAAGGGCCATTTGGATATTTATACCATCCTTCGGGGGCCGTACAAACTCCCCCACAAAGTACATCCTGACTCTGGCACTGGTTTCATGACTTAATCTTTCATTGCATGCCCTTCAATGTTCAGTAGTGAACGCTGCGTGTGTGTGCTAACAGAGCAAGAAGAAATTAATGAGCTTGTGGCAAACAAAATACAGCTCCCTGCCCAAGAATGTGGTCCCTGAGAATCTGCTCGGGGGCCTGATAAAAGGTCATCGAGGGCCGTAAATGGCCCTGGGGCCTGAGGTTCCCCACCCCTGGTGTAAACAAAGAGTAATCGGAACCACCCAAGAGGTGCTTGCCTCTATCCCAAACCTCATGTAAAAACTTTGCAAGAACATACCCTATGAATGCATACATCAGGTAAAGCTCTTGACATCAACTTTTAATAAAAGTCTGTGACAATACATACGGTTCCATTTAAAAAAAAAAAAACTTATAGATTGGTAATGCAATTTTTTTAACTGGATGTCACTGCACTGCAGTCCGTATTTTTCGGACTATAAGATGCACCCGACTATAAGATGCACCCCAAATTTGGGGGTGAAAATAGCAGAAAAATATTTTTATAAGATGGGGGTCCGTCTTATTGTCCGAAGTTAAGGTGTGTTACCTGAGGGCTGGCGGTGGTACAGTAGGGTCACAGGAGGCATGGTCCCTTCCTCAGGATAGTCCGGTCTGGTGTCGGCGGTGCTGATGTTCGGTGTGGGCTGGGTCACTTCTTCAAGTGAATTGGCGCCGCAGCCTGGTGTCCAAGGCAAGCTGCAGAGCCAGGTTAACCACGGGTTTCTCGGTGGCGGCAGCCATCTTCCTGAGGCCGCGTGTGTGCAGATTGAGTTCTCTGCTTCCTGGGGCTTTAGGAAAATGGCCACGGGAGGCAGCGCGTGCGCAGATGGAGATCGCAGCGGCCATTTTCCTGAAGCCGAGATCTCAATCTGCGAACTCTGCTTCAGGAAAATGGCCACCGCCATCTCAATCTGTGCACGCGAGGCCTCCCGCGGCCATTTTCATGAAGGCCCGGGAAGCAAAGAACTCAATTTCCGCATGCGCGGCCTCAGGAAGATGGCTGCCGCCACCGAGAGACCTGTGATTCACCTGGCTCTGCTCTCCGTGGACACCGGGCCGCGGCGTCACCTCACCCGAGGAAGGGACCCTGCTCAGGCGCATGCCGTACTGCCCACCGCGCCGCAGCACCACCGCATCTCTGCCGCTGCCACATCACACCACTGCCGCAACCCCCTGTAAGTGTGCGTTCGCACTATAAGACGCACCGCCCATTTTCCTCAATTTTTTGGGGGGAAAATTGCATCTTATAGTCCGAAAAATACGGTAAGTGTTCTATCTCGGTCATAGGAATCATAGAATCAATCCATAGACCGTCCTCTGAATCTATAGGTAAATATCATATGGAGGATTGCACTTCAAAACTATTATATATCATTGCTCTAATACGTGTGTATAATAGTGTCTGTCTCAGGACACAAAGTGAACGCTACATCCTTTGCATAAGTTTTATTAGTAGAATAACATACATAAAAAAATTTAAAAATATAGGTGCCTCACAGCTGAAGGATGCATACAATGGACTTGACCAAAGGGGTATGTGACATCTACAGTAAAATATAGTAGTCAAAGCAAATGGGTACTATACCATAGATATATAGTTACACCCTGTAAACATGTAGTTCGCATCAGTGCATAGGATACAGTTATTACAGGTAGTTGCCAGCGCAGATAATCGCACAAAAGTCTTACTCGCCTAGGTTGCTGGTAAAAGGTTAGGTCCCATGTCCCTCCACCCTGAAACCACTTTGCTATCTTATAGCCTTCTGCTTTGTGGGTTTCCACCATTTTCATTTTCTGAGTGCTAAGCAGCTGCGTAGAAGAACCCATGGCTGCTGTTTTTTTGCTTCAGGTTAGAAGCTAATAAAGGTCTGAAACCTTGGTCAATATTATCCGAGCACACAAATCTCCAAGAGTGCCCAAACTTTAGCATCAGCCCGTTTTCCTTTTTAAAAATTAAAACATGACGTTTTCTTGCCTAAAATGCAGATGAAATGTGTCATCTTTAACTTTAGACATTTTAGAGATCATTTCATCTTCAACTTGGTTAACTGTTCACAATAACAGTACATTTTACCAGGGGTGCCCAAACTTTTACATGCCACTGTATAATAGGAATCATGAAGCAGAATATATTGAGAAAATGTATTATTTTGGTCTTTAGTAAGTGAATGGTTTCCAAAGTATTCACAATGCACCCCAATATGTGGCAAATTAAAACACTAATTGTTAAAACTAAAAAATATTCTTTTAATTAATAGTACTATTCTTATCTTAAAGGGAATCTGTGAGTAGAATCAACCCTTCTAAGGCTACGTTCCCACCAAGAGTTTTTGGTGCTTTTCTGATGCTCCATATGTTTGCTGCGTTAAAGGAAATCTGTCACCAGAAATTTGCGGGCTATATAAATGCCCTGTGTCCGGTCCGATGGGCGGTGTTTCTTCTTCTTTTCTCCAACCCATCCGTAGTGCACTATGTCCCGGAACACAGCGAAATACTTCTGGGACATAGTGTACCAGCGCATGCGCAGTAATTATTTTCGGCTTTGCCCGCAGTTGGGCAAAGCATACTGTGCGTGCGCGAGGCAAGATTGCTTTGTGCACGTGCAAAATATGGAGGAGAACTACTCTAATTCCTGAAAATATTGCGGACGTCGGCCACGGATGGGGTGGAGAAAATAAGAAGAAACACCGCCCATCGGACCTGACACGGCATTTACATAGCCCGCAAATTTCCAGTGACAGATTCCCTTTAAAAACACAGCATCTTTCATCAAATATATAGAAAATCTCATGCTCACTGTGCTTCGTTTTAACACTGCGTAAACTGACCTGCAGTGCGTGTTTCAATTCCACAACATGTCAATTACTCTTGTGTGCATGCAGAGTTTCCTGTGCGGATTTTTATTACAGACTTACATTAGATACGGAAAACATGTAGGTAAAATCACACGTGTTTTTTAGCGTGTTTCTGCAGTAGATATGCATCAAAACTGCATGTAATCCACAAGTAAATATGTCAATAAAGTTTTGTCAAAGCAAAAAAAAGTAAGTATCAAAAACGAAGCTTTATGTAAAGCATGACACTTCAAAAAAAGGAAAAAAAACAGCTTTAAAAACGTGAGAAAAGGTGCACAAACACACAATGAAAAAATGCAAGTAACCTAATTTAAATAATAGGTGCAGAAATTCTGCAACATCAAAATTTCCTTGTGAGAATGTAGCCTAAGCTGTCTATATGAGCATACAGGTCATAGCAAACTGAATAAAATTATACTTTGATACTCTGTAATCCAATGTTTTATAAGAAAAACATGGATTTTTCTGGAATATATAAATGAGCTCAGGACATAGTTCAGGACTATGAGACGGGCAGTGGTCTGCATGAGAATCTGTCTCCAGAGATTATTTTATATGAAAGGGGAGTTACCAGTGTGAGACAAGTAACTAACACAGGACAGTAGAACTGAACTTTATCTCCTTACAATCACATTTGCTGCAGCTCTCACAGCTCTGCTGTATTACAACAATGTTGTAGACCTGTCTGCCAGTAAGCTGAAGCTAGGAGGAAACTTCAGATGTGTCAGGTATAATCACACAGCTCTGCAGTGAGATCAGGAGAGCAGAGAGCAGCCATTACACATCACACTGGCAATGTCCCATTTTATTCAAAATAATCCCTGGAGGCAGATTCTCATGCAGATCAGTGTCTGGCCCATCACTGGTGGAAACAGACAGAAAAGGGCCCCTGTGCAATAACAATATATGGGCCCTCTGCAGCCCAAGAGATCCTAAAAATGCAAAATTGCACCTTATTTGGAGGCAGAACTGGATCCCCTTACCTTTTTGGCCACAGGTTGCAGCAGTGATATGCCCACCCCTGTGTCCTATAGATTTTAACAGCTCATTTAAAAAAACAAAAAAAAAACAACAACAGGGGATTTCTCTGGAATAAGACACCAGATCACAGATATTGTTTTATTCTGCTTCCTACGACCTACATGCCAATATAGATGGCTTAGGAGGGTTCAGCCGCCTGACAGATTCCCTTTAATGTCAACTTTGATCCTTGTAACACAGAAGTAATCCAAGAATATTTAGTGTGTATTTACAGTTGTGGCCAAAAGTATTGACACCCCTGCAATTCTGTCAGATAATACTCAGTTTCTTCCTGAAAATGACTGCAATCACAAATTCTTCGGTATTATTATCTTCATTTAATTTGTCTTAAATGAAAAAACACAAAAGAGAATAAAGCAAAAAGCAAAACATTGATCATTTCACACAAAACTCCAAAAATGGGCCAGACAAAATTATTGGCACCCTCAGCCTAATACTTGGTTGCACAACCTTTAGCCAAAATAACTGCGACCAACCGCTTCAGGTAACCATCAATGAGTTTCTTACAATGCTCTGCTGGAATTTTAGACCATTCTTCTTTGGCAAACTGCTCCAGGTCCCTGATATTAGAAGGGTGCCTTCTCCAAACTGCCATTTTTAGATCTCTCCACAGTTGTTCTATGGGATTCAGGTCTGGACCCATTGCTGGCCACCTTAGAAGTCTCCAGTGCTTTCTCTCAAACCATTTTCTAGTGCTTTTTGAAGTGTGTTTTGGGTCATTGTCCTGCTGGAAGACCCATGACCTCTGAGGGAGACCCAGCTTTCTCACACTGGGCCCTACATTATGCTGCAAAATTTGTTGGTAGTCTTCAGACTTCATAATGCCATGCACACGGTCAAGCAGTCCAGAGCCAGAGGCAGCAAAGCAACCCCAAAACATCAGGGAACCTCCGCCATGTTTGACTGTAGGGATCGTGTTTTTTTCTTTGAATGCCTCTTTTTTTCTCCTGTAAACTCTATGTTGATGCCTTTGCCCAAAAAGCTCTACTTTTGTCTCATCTGACCAGAGAACATTCTTCCAAAACGTTTTAGGCTTTTTCAGGTAAGTGTTACACTCCCCGACGCTCACCTGGGGTCCTCCTCCTCCCGGCGCCCTCCCTCTTCAGTCTCGCGCCGTCCCCTGTCTGGCTTTGCAGGGTCACGGCGCGTCAGAGGCCCGCGCATGCGCGCTCGCCTGTCACCGACCGCTGGGCATCCTGGGAGCACGTGACCCGGTGGCTCCGCCCCATCATGGCGGCGCCCACCGGGTATTTCTGCGTGGCGTCTTGACAGGTAAGACGCCTGTTTGTCATGATCCGTGGCGCTTAGCGTTCCTGTGCAGCGTCACCCCCGACTCTCAGGTCCCTGCGCACCCCCTGCTGCGCTCTGCTCTCTGCCCAGTTTTCCGTCTGGGATCTCTCTCCAGTTCTCCCTGCAGTTGCCTTCCTCTTCATTCTGTCCTCCTACTTCTCTCCCCGGGTCCTCTGTTTCGCCATCCTGTATTCCCCGGTGCCTGTTCCCCGCCTGGTCCTCTGTCTCAGTAACTGTCTGTCTCCGGCATAATTCGCTTCCTTCTCCTATCTGGTGTTCTGTCCGAACCCCTAGGTCAGTGTCTCCTAATCTCCTTGTGTCCTTCCATTCCAGCTTTTGGTCCCGGCTCCGTCCTGATCCTGCCCGGTTTCCGCAGCCTGTCTCCTCCCGTCCCGGGTCCACTCAATTCCTCATATACCCTCTCATTCTCTGATCTGCTCTTCTGTATACTCCCCGGGTCGTCCCTTTGGTTCCGGCTGTCGTGGTCCCATCCCTTTTGGGCCTGCCCCTAACACTCCCTGTATAGGGGGTGGTCATCACCTGGGCCGCTCGCCCTCGGGGGCTCTGGAGCCACGACCCAGAGGGTCCACTCTCGGGTTTCTACCTAGAACCCTAACAGAACAAACAGGCCATGGACCCCGCTGGAGCCGCTGCGGCTCAAAAGGAGTTGCTGTTTTTACGGGAGAATCAAACCCGTATCATGGCTTTCATGAAATCCATGGATTCTCGTCTGTCCGCACTCCAGTCCTCCGATCCTGGGAATGCTTCCCAATTGGCTGGCCTGCAGCAAGAGCTGGCGCAGCAAAGAGATACCCAGACCCATATCCTTAGTTTTATGGCCTCTATAGACGACCGCCTACTCTCCCTGCAGTCGGTCGCCGCAGCTCCCGTTCCAGCTTTGGCCCCTCACCCACCACCCCGTCTAGCTAAGCCGCCTCGTTACAACGGGGACCACAAGCTGTGTCGGGGTTTCCTGAACCAGTGCCGCCTCCACTTCGAACTCCTGCCTCAGCAATATCCCACTGAGCGGGCCAAGGTGGCTTTTATTGTCTCCCATCTTGAGGGAGACGCTTTGGCTTGGGTTAACCCTCTCTGGGAGCGGGATGATCCTGTGGTCTCCCAGCTAAGTACCTTTTTCGAGACGTTTCGTCGAGTGTTCGACGAGCCGGGCCGTCTGGCCTCTACCACGGAATCCTTATTCAACCTCCACCAAGGGTCCCAAACCGTGGGTCAATATGCCATCCGATTTCGGACCCTATCCTCTGATTTGGGATGGAACAACGAGGCATTGGTAGGGGCCTTCTGGCGAGGTCTCTCGGGTCGAATTAGGGATGAACTGGCTGGGCGTGATACACCCACCGCCTTAGAAGATCTGATTTCACTGGCCACCCATATCGATCTACGATTCCAGGAACGTGCTCGTGAGAGGAGGCTTCCTCGTGCTTCCCCAGCCATCCGTGGTCCGCCCTGCCCTCGGTCCGGAATATCCGCTTCAGCTTCTATGCCGGAACCCATGCAGGTAGACCGGCTTAAGCTATCTGGACAACGCCGGGAGGAGAGACGCACCCACGGTCTCTGCTTCTACTGTGGCAGTGACTCCCATCTGGTCCGTACCTGCCTGGAACGTCCGGAAAACTCCTCCGCCTAGGTCAGGTAAGAGAGGCCTCCCTAGGTGTATGTGATATCTCTCTACCCCTCACTCTGTCTGTCTTGTTGCACGTTGGTGGTAAACGTTGTTCCCTGGCAGCCTATGTGGATTCCGGCGCAGCAGGAAATTTTATTAGGCTCAAGGAGGTCCTTAAATTTTCGGTCCCCGTCAAGACCTTAGAGACTCCACGGATCCTCGCTTCCGTGGACGGTAAACCTCTTCAAGAGGCCATTACCCTAGTCACCCACGAGGTAGAACTCCAGGTAGGGTCCTTGCACAAAGAGAGGATTGCCTTTTATGTCCTAGCGGGCATCTCTCATCCTATCCTTCTTGGTCTTCCCTGGTTACGAGCCCACGGGCCTATCTTGGATTGGCATAAGGGCAATATCCTGCGCTGGGGGGAGTCCTGTAGGGCGAGGTGTCTGCTGCCGGTGCGTCCCGTGGGTGGTTCCCGTCCCCCTTCCATGCCCTCCGGGTTGCCCATCGCTTACAGCTCTTTTTCGGACGTTTTTGATAAGAAGGAGGCTGAGAATCTTCCGCCGCACCGACCCTATGATTGCCCCATCGATCTCATCCCTGGAGCCATCCCTCCGAGGGGAAGGATTTATCCGCTCTCGCTGGCAGAGACGCAAGCCATGTCGGAGTACGTTCAAGAGAACTTGGCCAAGGGATTCATACGGAAGTCTTCCTCCCCTGCGGGCGCCGGCTTCTTTTTTGTCAAGAAGAAGGACAGTTCGCTCCGTCCGTGCATCGACTACAGAGGTCTGAACAGCATCACGATAAAGAACAAGTACCCGTTACCCCTCATCCCCGAACTCTTTGATCGCCTTAGAGGAGCACAAATATTTACCAAACTTGATCTTCGAGGAGCCTATAACTTGGTCCGAATTCGCGCTGGGGATGAGTGGAAGACCGCGTTCAACACCCGTGATGGTCACTATGAATACCTGGTTATGCCTTTCGGCCTCTGTAACGCACCAGCAGTATTCCAGGAGCTCGTTAACGATATCTTTCGAGATCTCCTCTATTCCTGTGTCGTGGTGTATCTTGACGACATCCTTGTCTTCTCTCCAGATCTCTCTACCCATCGGCGAGACGTACGGCAAGTATTACAATGTCTAAGGGAGAACCACCTGTTTGCCAAGTTGGAGAAATGCGTCTTCGAGCAACCGTCCCTGCCGTTTCTAGGGTACATCATCTCGAGGTCTGGTCTGAGGATGGATCCCAAGAAAGTGTCCGCTGTCCTGGACTGGCCTCGTCCCCTTGGTCTCAAAGCCATTCAACGCTTTCTCGGCTTTGCTAATTATTATAGGCAATTTATTCCTCATCTTTCCACCATAGCCAAGCCTATCTCTGCTCTCGTATGCAAAGGGGCCAATCCCCGCCTCTGGCCTCCAGAGGCAGAAGACGCCTTTCAAACTCTGAAGAAAGAATTCTCTACAGCGCCTGTTCTCCACCGTCCAGATGCCGATAGACCCTTTATTCTCGAGGTCGATGCATCATCCGTGGGAGCAGGAGCAGTTCTCTTGCAAAGAACTTCCACTGGTCGAACTGTCACATGTGGTTTTTTCTCTAAAGCCTTTTCTCCTCCCGAACGCAATTATTCCATTGGGGACAAGGAACTACTTACAATTAAACTGGCCTTAGAAGAATGGCGTTACCTTCTCGAAGGAGCCGTCCATCCCTTCACGATATTTACCGACCATAAGAATTTGGCCTACGTACAGTCTGCTCAAAGGCTCAACCCTCGGCAAGCCAGATGGTCCTTATTCTTTGGACGCTTTGATTTCGAGCTCCACTTTCGGCCGGGTAATAAGAACACCAAAGCAGATGCTCTATCAAGGTCATTTCTCCCTACCGATGAAGAGGAGAGCCCCGCCCACATCATCGATCCAGCAAAGATCGTCACCCTAGCTCCTCTAAGTTTGGTCAATCCACCACCGGGCAAGACTGTGGTATTGGACCATGACAGAGTAAGGGTTCTGCGTTGGGGACACTCCTCTAAGGTCGCCGGGCATGCCGGAGCCAAGAGGACTCTATCCCTCATCTCCCGCCATTATTGGTGGCCCTCACTCCGCCAGGATGTCTTGGATTTCACCGCTTCTTGCTCCGCCTGCGCCCGAAACAAAGTTCCAAGACGGTTACCCTCTGGTCTCTTACATCCCTTGCCGGTACCGTCAGTCCCCTGGAGCCACATCGCCATGGATTTTGTCACGGATCTACCTCCATCTTCTGGCTGCACTGTCATTTTGATGGTGGTGGATCGTTTTTCCAAAATGGCTCATTTTATCCCTCTGCCTGGTCTGCCTTCTGCGCCCGAGTTGGCGAAGATCTTCGTGCATCATATTTTCCGACTTCATGGTTTTCCCCAGCACATCGTGTCTGACCATGGTGTTCAATTCACCTCTCGTTTCTGGAGAGCCCCCTGTGGCTCAATGGGGGTAGCCCTGGATTTCTCCTCTGCCTACCACCCGCAATCCAACGGCCAAGTGGAGCGAATCAATCAAGTGTTAACCTCTTATCTTCGGCATTTTTCAAATGCACACCAGAGCAACTGGGTCTCGCTGCTTCCCTGGGCAGAATTCGCCCACAACAATCGCCCCAGCGAATCCTCCTCCAAATCTCCCTTTTTTGTAATTTTTGGGCAACACCCGGGCATTCCTCTTCCCGTTTACCCCACCTCGGGGGTGCCGGCGGCGGACTCCTTGTCCTCGGAATTCTCTAAAATTTGGGAGGAGACGAAAGGGGCCCTTGAGAGAGCTAGTGATCGGATGAAGAGGTACGCCGACAAGAAACGCCTGGACGCCCCTCCTTATCGTCCGGGCGATAGGGTCTGGCTATCCTCGCGCTTCATCCGACTTAAGGTCCCCTCTTATAAATTGGGCCCGCGTTACATTGGTCCCTTTGAGGTTCTGAGTCGCATCAATGATGTGGCCTATAAACTAAAACTACCTACCTCTCTGCGGATTCCCAACTCCTTCCACGTCTCGCTCCTCAAACCTGCAGTGTTTAATCATTTTCATCCAGCTTCGTCCCATGCTCCTCAACCTAGCACCGCTGAAGACTTCTTTGATGTCAAGGACATCTTGGCAAAGAAGACTGTCAGGGGTAGAACCTTTTTTCTTATTGATTGGAAAGGGTTCGGCCCCGAGGAGAGGTCTTGGGAGCCCCGGGAGAACATCAATGCTCCTCATATCATGAGAAGGTTTTTGTCCCGCCTGAAGAAGGAGGGGAGTAAGAGAGAGGGTACTGTTACACTCCCCGACGCTCACCTGGGGTCCTCCTCCTCCCGGCGCCCTCCCTCTTCAGTCTCGCGCCGTCCCCTGTCTGGCTTTGCAGGGTCACGGCGCGTCAGAGGCCCGCGCATGCGCACTCCCCTGTCACCGACCGCTGGGCATCCTGGGAGCACGTGACCCGGTGACTCCGCCCCATCATGGCGGCGCCCACCGGGTATTTCTGCGTGGCGTCTTGACAGGTAAGACGCCTGTTTGTCATGATCCGTGGCGCTTAGCGTTCCTGCGCAGCGTCACCCCCGACTCTCAGGTCCCTGCGCACCCCCTGCTGCGCTCTGCTCTCTGCCCGGTTTTCCGTCTGGGATCTCTCTCCAGTTCTCCCTGCAGTTGCCTTCCTCTTCGTTCTGTCCTCCTACTTCTCTCCCCGGGTCCTCTGTTTTGCCATCCTGTATTCCCCAGTGCCTGTTCCCCGCCTGGTCCTCTGTCTCAGTAACTGTCTGTCTCCGGCATAATTCGCTTCCTTCTCCTATCTGGTGTTCTGTCCGAACCCCTAGGTCAGTGTCTCCTAATCTCCTTGTGTCCTTCCATTCCAGCTTTTGGTCCCGGCTCCGTCCTGATCCTGCCCGGTTTCCGCAGCCTGTCTCCTCCCGTCCCGGGTCCACTCAATTCCTCATATACCCTCTCATTCTCTGATCTGCTCTTCTGTATACTCCCCGGGTCGTCCCTTTGGTTCCGGCTGTCGTGGTCCCATCCCCTTTGGGCCTGCCCCTAACACTCCCTGTATAGGGGGTGGTCATCACCTGGGCCGCTCGCCCTCGGGGGCTCTGGAGCCACGACCCAGAGGGTCCACTCTCGGGTTTCTACCTAGAACCCTAACAGTAAGTTTTGGCAAACTCCAGCCTGGCTTTTTTATGTCTCGGGGTAAGAAGTGGGGTCTTCCTGGGTCTCCTACCATACAGTCCCTTTTCATTCAGACGCCGACGGATAGTATGGGTTGACACTGTTGTACCTTCGGACTGCAGGGCAGCTTGAACTTGTTTGGATGTTAGTCGAGGTTCTTTATCCAACATCCGCACAATCTTGTGTTGAAATCTCTTGTCAATTTTTCTTTTCCGTCCACATCTAGGGAGGTTTGCCACAGTGACATGGGCTTTAAACTTCTTGATGACACTGCGCACGGTAGACACAGGAACAATCTGGTCTTTGGAGATGGACTTGTAGCCTTGAGATTGCTCATGCTTCCTCACAATTTGGTTTCTCAAGTCCTCAGACAGTTCTTTGCTCTTCTTTCTTTTCTCCATGCTCAATGTGGTACACACAAGGACACAGGACAGAGGTCGAGTCAACTTTAATCCATGTCATCTGGCTGCAAGTGTGATTTAGTTATTGCCAACACCTGTTAGGTGCCACAGGTAAGTTACAGGTGCTGTTAATTACACAAATTAGAGAAGCATCACATGATTTTTCGAACAGTGCCAATACTTTTGTCCACCCTCTATTTTTATGTTTGGTGTGGAATTATATCCAATTTGGCTTTAGGACAATTCTTTTTGTGTTTTTTCATTTAAGACAAATTAAATGAAGATAATAATAACAAAGAATTTGTGTTTGCAATAATTTTCAGGAAGTAACTGAGTATTAGCTGACAAAATTGCAGGGGTGTCAATACTTTTGGCCACAGCTGTATATACAGTAGATTTCTTGCAAAATGTCCACAAGTGTTACATGCATCTGTATGAATTTGTAAAAATTAATTTGATTGCAAAATTAACCCCATTTTGGTGAATTGAACTGTTTTTCAGTCTCAGAGATGTCCGCACCTCATCCTCTGTGTGCGCAATGTAAAAACTGATTACAGCCACCTGGGTTTCTATCATTCATTTCATTTATCCTGTTTTGTTAAGTTTTAGACTTTTTTTTATATATATATGTATGGATAACCTGACGCAAATTTTGAGCCAAATGTAACAGACTTACAAAACTGGTAAAAATTATTGCTTCCTAACTCTTCACATTAGAATATTCCAACTGGGTAAATATATCTTTCTTACAACACTATTGATAAAATATATCGTTTTGTGTGATCTGATGATAATCTTGTAAGCATGTGACTGGATGCAACACGCAGACAGGGACAAAGCAGAAGTAACCAATTGAACTGTTTATTTCTCTATCTTCTTCTGACTAAGTATAGCAAGGCTCGCTGGCCTCTCTCACATTGACCAGTCCCTGTCCTGTCTGTTGTACTAACTAGACGAAACAAACCCCTGTACCGTACATCAGTGCTGGAAGCAGCGTCCCGACTCAATTGCATCTCCAATTCATCACCGCAGTTGTCCACCCCGTGCGGAGTTTCCAAACGACTGATATCTCTTGTACCTGGTGGGATGAGGGCTGGACCTTGGCTCTTGGCTGGTGTTGTCTGGGCTTCAGATCTTGACCAGCGGATTCTGGAACTTACCGGCCAAAATCTGGATTTTGTTTCCAGGCGTGCCACAACCTGCTGATTCAAGCTTCCTGTCATAGCCTGGCACCCCGGCCTCAGTGTCTTCCTTGACACGTCCTGATCGTCCCTTTTATTTGTGCCAAATGCGCTCCCATTTTGGCGCGCTGGCCTCTTATAACAGGGAACTGTGTCATCAAGGTCACCTAACCCAATGCTCCACCTAAACTCGTCCCTCCTGAAACTCTCCCTCTATCGGTCGGTTCTGCAGGGTCCCGTTTGAAAAGTAGACTCAAAGGATTCGATGGCTAGCACTCAACTTAAAGATTAGAATGGCGGTCAAGGCCAGTGTCAGCATCGGGGCAAGTGCCACGGCCCTGGCGAGACAGGGGGGCCCACTCACGCTCTCTGGGAAACCATACATAGCTCCCAAACCCATCCTCGCCCTCCCCAAGGGACCCACGCAGCCCCTCACAGCCAGCAATGAGTCATCGCTACGGCTGTTCTCTCGTGTGCGGCACAGGACCTGTGATGAGGTCACAGAAGGGGAGGAGTCGGGTCACATGATCAGGGGCCTCTGTGGCTGCAGGACTCTGCTGTGCTGGTTGCCATGGTGCTGGATGAGGTAAAGTTTATGTATGGGTTCAGGAGGGTTTTACAGGGTGGATGTAGCAGAACTGTGTTTGTACAAGGTGTATGGAGCGGAGCCGTGTGTGTACGAAGTGTACAGAGCAGAGCCGTGTGTACGAAGTGTACGGAACGGAGCCGTGTGTGTATGAGGCATACCGGAGTGTATCCGTTTGTGTACGAGGTGTACATAGCGGAGCCGTGTGTGTACGAGGTGTACAGAGAGGAGCCGTGTGTACGAGGTGCACAGAGCGGAGCCGAGTGTACGAAGTGTATGGAGCGGAGCCGTGTGTGTACGAGGTGTACCGGAGTGTAGCCATGTGTGTACGAGGTGTACCGAGCGGAGCCGTGTATTTACGAGGTGTGCAGAGCGGAGCCCGGAGCGTGTGTGTCCGAGGTGTACGGAGCAGAGCCGTGTGTGTACAAGGTGTACGGTGTGGAGCCCGGAGCCATGTGTGTACGAGGTGTACGGTGCAGAGCCGCGTGTGTACGAGGTGAGGTGTGCGGAGCGGAGCTGCATGTGTACTAGGTGTACAAGCGGAGCCGGATGTGTATGAGGTGTACGGAATGGAGCCCTGTGTGTACGGAGCTGTGCCATGTGTTTATGGAGCGGAGCAGAGCCGGGTGTGTATGGGGTTTATGGAGTGAAGCTGCGTGTGTACAAGGTGTACGGAGCGGAGCTGTGTGTGTACGAGGCATACAAAGCGGAGCCTTGCATGTACGAGGTGTATGGTGGGGAGCATTCATACCTCCCAACCATCCTGGATCCAGCGAGACAGTCCCGATTTTGATAGAGAGACTGCCCCAGCCGTGAGCTTACTTTTCCCGCGGACACAGGAGTACACGGTGGAACCCCAAGGAGCACTTTAAAACTCGCACGTGATATTCTACCGAAAGTGACGTGCTGGAAGCTGACCAGAAATTAGGTAATTTCGGGAGGAGATTATGACAGAAACATGGAGGCACTTCAGGGAATGCTTCAGATCCATCACCGTGTCCTCCACTGACAGCGCGGACAGCGGGATCGCCTTTGAATCAGGGATGCCTGCCATGTGTGCGGATCATGATATGTCCTGCACCAGGAGGCTCAGGTGGGTACTACAATGGGAGCCGGGCTGCTATGGTATTTTTATAGAATCTTTATTTCTCTCTGTTTCTTTCTCTCTCTCCGTTCTTTCTTTCTTTCTCTCTGTTCTTTCTCTCTAATCTTTTTTTTCTTTCTATCTCTCTGCTCTTTCTTTCTCTCTCTGTTCTCTTTCTTTCCCCTCTTTCATTCTTTCTCTGTTCTTTCTCTCTCTCTCTGTTCTTTCTTTCCTCTTTCTTTCTCTCTCTCTGTTCTTTCTTTCCCCTTTCTTTGTTTCTTTCTTTCTCTGTTCTTTCTTTCCCCTCTTTCTTTCTTTCTTTCTTTCTTTTCTTTCCACTCTTTCTTTTTCTCTCTACCTCTCTGTTCTTTCTTTCCCCTCCTTCTTTTTCTCTCTCTCACAGTTCTTTTTTTCTGTCCACTCTTTCTCTCTTTGTTATTTCCCCTCTTTCTTTCTCTCTCCCTTTCTGTTCTTTTTCCCCCTCTTTCTTTCTTTGTCTGTTCTTTGTTTCTGTCCACTCTTACTTTCTCTCTGTTCTTTTTCTTTGTTTTTTTCTCTCTGTTCTTTCTTTCTTTCCCTTCTTTCTTTCTCTCTCTCTGTTCTTTCTTTCTTCCCCCTCTTTCTCTTTCTCTCTCTAATCTTTCTTCCTTTGTCTCTCTGTTCTTCCTCTCTTTCTCTCTGTTCTTTCTTTCTTTCTCTCTTTCTGTTCTTTCTTTCATACGTACACTACTAATCAATAGCCTCCTTCACATGAACGTGTATTGCCACAGAGCGAGTGTCCTTGTGGATCACATGTGTATCCGTGTGATCCACATGGAGACAAGTCCATTTTTGGCTGGCACCACGGATGTCACACGGCATAAATCATGGTATGTGTTAAAGGGGGGGGGGGCCCACTGAGACTCTTTCGCCCAGGGCCCTCAAAAACCTGGAGCCAGCCCTGATGACGGTGCTAGAGAAAGGTGCCAGTGGCCCCATAAACAATAGTTAAAAAAATTATAATTTTCAACTCGTACGTATGCAGTGATTTTTTTGAACTACCGTTTGAAAAGTAGATGGCAGTCCTCGAGCACCAATGCCGCACAACGCTGGGGATTCTCATTTTTTGTGTCACACCCTCTTACAACCTTACATGACTTAGAGTCACGTGATTAATTATATACAGTGTTCAGTATAAATAAGTACACCCCCTTTGAAAAGTAGGATTTTAATCAATATCTCACTCAACACAAGAAAAATGTCCAAATTTTTGACAAGACTGCATTTCATAGAACATTTTTTAACCCATTTTTTAGCCCATAACCTGAAAATAAGGGTAAGCTGGTAACCAATGTAAACAGCGGGGTTCTAAGTGCCGCACAGTGCTTAGAAACCCGATGTTTACCTTGGTTGCCAGCTCCCTGCACCAGAGCGCTGGTATCTAAGGTACACAGAGACGCGCCCGCTCGTCGTCACTGGTGCTGATCGCTGGTGAAGCTGCCTGTTTGGCAACTCATCAGTGATCATGTACTGACACACCAGCGATCCTGACAAGTTCATATCGTTGTTGGGCTCGCTGGTTAGTCGCTATGTGTGACGGGACCCTAACTCATTTTTCTTATCTTTCAGGTTACATCAGGGGCTTATCTACAGCATTACAGAATGCTGATGGCAGTGGCTGCAGCTTATATACGGAAAAATAGGTGACAGATTCCCTTTAAAAGTTTTCATTTTAGACCGGACAGTATAGTCTTCCATTCTGTATTACGGGTACGCACATTGTCCTCCACGCAGTATTATGGGCACCACATTGTCCTCCATGCACAATATAGGGGCCCCATATATTGCTTCATACAGAATAATGGGCCTCATATAATGCTCCATACAGAATAATGGACCCCATATAATGCTCTATACAGAATAATGGGCCTTGTATAATGCTCCATACAGCATAATGGGCGTCATATATTTCTCCATACAGGATGGACCCCATATAATGCTCCATACAGAATAATAGGCCTTGTATAATGCTCCATACAAAATAATGGTCATCATATAATGCTCCATACAAAATAATGGTCATCATATAATGCTCCATACAGAATAATGGGTCCTATATAATGCTCCATACAGAATAATGGACCCCATATAATGCTCCATACAGAATATTGGACCCAATATAATGCTCTAGACAGAATAATGGGCGTCATATATTTCTCCATACGGGATGATCCCCATATACTGCTCCATACAGTATGGCCTCATATAATGCTCCATACAGAATTGGCCTCATATAAATTTCCACACAATGGGACCCATGTATTTCTCCTTACAGAATGAGCCCCATATAATGCTCCACACAGAATGGACCATACATTAAAAAAATCAAATACCACTCCTCACTGGCCGCAGGTCCGGATTCCTCAGCGCCTCCATCTTACGAATCTGCACTGTGATTGCTCAGAGCAGAGGGTGTACTGTGGTGATGTCATTGCACCCTGTGCCCTCAGACGTCACAGAGCCAGGAAATGTGGAAGACACCGGAGCTGCAGAAGAGCAGGGACAAGTAAGTATTGCAAGCGCCGGGGCCCTGAGAAAACAGGGGGACCCACTCGTCGGCGTCGGCATCGGGCTAACTCGACTCTTGGGCCCCATCGTGCGCTGGTGTCCCTGACAGCGAGTGGGCCCCCTGCTTGCTCGGGGCCCCGGCACTTGACCAGGTGCATCGGATGGTGATGCCGGCCCTGGATGTTTCTATAACTGGATAGTGTTTAAATTAAATGGATAACAATACTGTGATGGCCTATAATGTAATTATGAACATGTTAATATTAATTGGTGTGAGGAAACACACGAAAGAGAGCCAGGGGGATATGGATATCACCCTGCCATCACCAATCTGTGACAGAGCTTACACAGTCGCAGCTCTCTGGCACCACCTTACTCTTAGGTCAGTCAAGAAACTGCACCTAGGATAAGTAGTTGCCGGAGAGGCTGCCCTGTCACGTACTGGTTATCGGGGCAGTCTGCAGTGAGGGCGGTATATATATCACCAGTCCTAGGCTGGGAATATATATAAACCTCCGGTCCATCACTGCCAGGATCCCCCAATAACACCAGAATGGTACGCTGCCACCATTTCCTTGTTAGATATAAGCTCGGTCTGTTAACAAGCTTAAATTGGGTCAGAAACAAACCCCAGATAGTACTAGCCGAACTCACGGACGTGGGAAATCGGGTTTCGAGATAAAAGAACAGCCCAAAATTAATTTATATTTTAATTGCCGAAAGGCGCACTAGATGCTACAAATATATACAGAGTAATATACAGAAGTTACAGCCAGAAGTACAGATAAAAGTAGGGTACAGGTTGGGGATAGCAGTTAGCTGGATGTGTCACGTTATCGTTTTTTATCACTTGTGGATGAGGGGAAGCTCTCGTATCCACAGGCACCTTCTTAGTTTCTGGTTCGTCTCCACATGTGACGTGACGTGGCTTCCATAGCAGAACAAAGACAAGGCTAAATGTGTGTAGCTAGCTTTTATCCCCTAGCTCGCCCTCTCCCATATTTGCCACTGCCCCTCTGGGTTGGACTGAACTCCCTTGACCTCCTAGCTGAAATAATTCCCAATATCTAGGATGGGCCAAAACTTCCTAGTGGAAGGTCCAAACGGGACGACTGACATCTCAACGGGTTCGTTGGGGCTGGACCGATATGGAGAGTCCAAACTTGGGTCGGCTAAGTGGTTCTGGAGAGCCAGTCTCAATAGCTCAGTATCTGAGAGAAATATGGGACGCAGAAGTACATGCAGAGGGCTCCCAGGGTTCTGGTTGTATATTGGACCGAACCCTGAGCTACACGGTACTCTCATAAGTCATCTCTAGGTGTCGGTGCCCAAGTGTCTGGAGCTTTCCCTTGATGGCTATTTGATTTTGTCCACCTTGCACAAAAGACAGCAGTGGGTCTGCTCCTCCTTGCCTTCATTAACACATGGCCTCTAATTCTCTGGCCAAATGGTGAAGTTCTGTTCTTGTGGGGATCTATGTACTTTTTCCAAGGGTGGGGGGCCACTTCAGGAGAGGAAGGAGATCTCTGGACAATATATTGGGTCTGAATAAATAAATACAAAATGGAGTTTCCCTCGTCCCTCACGATTGGCTAGCTTGTAATATTGTTATATATTTTCTCTTATCAATGAAAATCTGATTAAAAATATATATTTTTTTGCATTGCTATATTAGTTTTTCCGCTGATGGATCTGAATGTTGGCTTGTTTTTTTATGACATTTTCAGCTATATCATTTTTATTTACATTTGCCTTTATGATCATGCTTTATTCCACTTTTTTACAGCGGTATGATGAAAAAGCATAGTTTGCCACTTTTTTTATGGCATTCACTGAAGGGGTTAACTAGTGAAACTTTTATAGATCGGGTTGTTGTGGACGGGGAAATACCAGATATGTGCACCTTTTCTTTTTTTTTTTACATAAAAATGTGTGTTTATTTGTGTAATATTTTTTTCTTTTTTTATTATTTTGTAATTTATAAAAATATATATATATTTACAGTTTTCTTTTACTTTTTTTAAACTTTTTTAGTTATTCTCACTATGGGACTTTCACTTTTTTCACTTTGATAGCAGGGGTTAAAAAAAAACTGCTTTGTTTTTGATGGTTCCTGGTTTGGGGCTTTGACAAACCTTTATTCATGCAATTATGTCCGAATAACATGTGTTTTCTTTAAGGCTATGTGCACACAGTGCGGATCCTCAAATGACCTGCATTTTTCCTGAGGTTTTCCTCCTTTTTTTTGCAGTTTTACTGCAGTTTTTGTGCGGTTTTCCACTGCGGTTTTCCACCTGCAGATTTGTAGAATGAAGCAGGTGGAAAACTGCAGCAAAACAGCACAAAAGAAGTGACATGCTGCTTTTTTTTTTTCCGCACAAAAACCGCGCAGAAAAATCCGCAGCATGTGCACAGCGGTATTTTTTTTAAATAGGCTATAATGGTACTGTACATCACCTGCAGTTCTGCTGCAGATAATAATAATAATAATAATAATAATAATAATAATAATAAATAATACATTTTATTTCTATGGCGCCAACATTTTCCACAGCACTTTACATTTCAGAGGGGATTTGTACAGACAATAGACACATAGATTATAACAAATACCAAGAGGAATGAGGGCCCTGCTCACAAGCTTACAATCTATGTGGAAAGAGGTAGACACGAAAGGTGGGTGATAACAGTTGCCCTGATTGTATGGACCAGCCATAATGTTAAGTGTGTAACAGTACAGACACAGAGGGCTAATGGATGCATAAAGCATGTGGGAACATGATGCGGGGAACCTGGTTATGGTAAAACTTTTGGCTGTGCCACACAGGGATAGATTAGGTTAATGTGTTGAGGCAGTAGGCCAGTCTGAATAAATGCGTTTTCAGGGCACGCTTAAAATTGTGGAGATTGTGGACTAATCGTATTGACCTGGGAAGTGCATTCCAAAGAATTGGCGCAGCACGTGTAAAGTCTTGGAGACAGGAGTGGGAGGTTCTGATTATTGAGGATGCTAACCTCAGGTCATCAGCAGAATGGAGGGCGTGGGTAGGATGGTATACTGAAACAAGGGAGGAGATGTAGGGTGGTGCTGAGCCATGGAGGGCTTTGTGGGTGAGGGTAATAAGTTTATACTGAATTCTGGAATGGATGGGTAGCCAGTGTAATTGTTAAGGGTTAATACTAAAATCAGAGTTGAAGTTTCGTTTTATCCATTCAATGTAAGGTTTCGTTTCTCCGTTTTTGTTGCTGTAAGATAAATTTTTATAATTGGCATGGGCTGTCATGAAACCAGATTGTTCTCATCAGGTGCAAAGATAAGGGAGGTGGGAATGTTAAACTCTGAAGAATATGCCATTATACTACTTTCTACGCTATCTAGGTACGGACATATATGTAGTTTCCGGTTTTCTTGCAATATTATTGGCTTATAAAGTGAAATGATGCTATTGGTACTTGAGAACCTTGCATAATTAAGCAAAAGATTATAAAAGATGTGACTAAAATAAAGGGGCTTAGTGATCTGCCTCGATCCTCCCGTACAGAGACCCCAGTCTCCGTGTGGTCATTTGAGTTGCTAGCAACACTGGAATAATTTGGAAATCACTGGCTCAACCGTGAAGGGTTAATTTAGCCCTCCCTAAATAGCTACCTCGACAGTGGCGCGCAACGTGAAGCCCCTGAATAGGGACACCTCTGCCCCCCGGAGGACAACAAGACAAAGGACCCTCGGAGCGGACACAGGTGCTGGAAAATTGGGACTGATCACCCCCCCCCATGACCACGGTAAGTTGGCAGTTATACTGTTCAGACTGACCGTTGGTGTGGTTTTCCTGTGCTTGTTGCTGCAAAGAGGATCTGAGGTTTGTCCCCTGGTGGGGTGATTCATGGGTGGAATCATATAGAGGTGTAGTCCCGTTGGGGGCCCAGTGCTCGAACCATACCTCATAAGGGACGGACACCCCGGATTGACCAGTGATTGTGACTCTCTTTATAGTCAAAATATCCTGAATTCCTGGTCATTGTTAGTTATCAGGCGTGGTCATGTGATCGAAGACTGGGTAGGATACGTAACTCAGGTATATATAGAAAGATATATATAACCAGAGGTGTCCGGAGGGATAGTCTGAGACGCCCTCCTCCTTTCACTGAGTACCGCGAATTTTGGGCTTCCCAGAGGGGGTTGACCCTGTGGAACAAACGGAGACGGCTGCTCCAGTATTGTGCACAACTCAAGTAAGGATATTTAGCTCTAAAGGAGAGAATTATGTTTCTATGGAAGAAAAAGAAAAGTTTGGAATTGTGTGAAGGATCAGATACTGTTAGTCTTATGATTCAAAGACGAGGAAAGAAATGTGTCAGGAATGCAGGAAAAATATTTTCGATTCTGGGATTTCCTAAGGGCGGGAGGTTGCAGCCTACGCTATGGGATGAAGGAGTTAAAAGGTTGACTGATGATGGATTACTTAAAGGCGCTGAGGAATTCCGTGGCTTGGCACATGAATTGTATAATGAAGGTTATGTGGACATTGAACAGCAAGTGAATTCTGATTGTTTCTGTTACTGTTATGTTGAAGAAGGAAAAATTGTACAGGGACTGGATGATTTGTGGTTCTAGCAAGTGACTGTGGTTTGACAATGTGATTGATTAAAGAAGGAACTAAGATTGATATTAATGTGTTACGGAAATAGTTAAAAGTGATGATTTGAAACAAGAGGTCTCCCTGCTAGATGACAATTGTACAAGGAGACCGAGAGTCGCAGCCCCCACCTTTGCTGAAGACTTTAACCTGCTCTTTTCAGGAGAGAGAGAGAAAAAAAAAAAGCAAGCTAGTAGCTGCAGCTGCTTCAGTACCCCCTCCCATCTTAGCCCACACCATATCCCCCTTCGCCCCCACCGCATCTGCGAGCACACAGCAAACTCTGCCCCCTCTCAAACTTCAGCTAGTGGGAATCCTGCTCCTCAGCCCCTCCCTGCTAATTCTCGTTACTGCTCAGTTTGTAATCTCTCTAATATGCCCTGTAAATTTACTAGGGGTAGATTTATTATCACAGTTCCGCTCCTGAATACAATTCCAAGATGATGGTCAGATGGTTTTTTTTTGTTATAAAATCTCTATGTAGATGAAGACAGTGAGGAAATCTATATTTTGCATGCCCTTCCTACAGTTATGATGGCCCTGATAGGCCCAGATCCACCCCCAATATTGCCTGAGGATCAATGACTCACCCCATACCTCTCAGAGATACTATCTAAACTCCTGTCAAAAGGGCCAAATGATATAGGGAAAATGCCTGTAGAACCAGTAAAAGTGTTTCTCAAACCTGGTGCCTAATCCTCATACTTTTTTGTCCCAAATACCCCAGGATGCTGCTTGGTTTACAGTTATTGATCTTACCAATGCCTTCTTTAGCATTCCGTTATACCCAGACTGCCAGTTTCTATTTGCATTCACTTAGCAGGGACGACAGTTAACATGGACAGTTATGTCACAAGGGGCCCAAAACAGTCCCAACCAGTTTGCAAAAAAAACTATGAGCAGGTGTCTTTTGCCATTTCTGCCATTGTTAGCCTCCTTAAAGCATCTGGCAGCACTGAACTGTCGGGTTTCGGCCTCGGGACTTCAGTTCTGCCTTGGTCAAGTGATCTTCTTGGGTCACTGTCTCCTTCAGGGTGCCAGACACCTCGCAGAAGAAGGAAAAATAGCTGTCAGCTCCCTTCCTTTCCCAAAAGATGAAGCTGAACTCCAGCGTTTTCTTGGACTATGCACTTATTTTTGTCAGTGGATACCGGATGCATCCCGCATAATGCAACCCCTATACAACGCCTTGAAAGACGGTATAATGAACTATAAGGAAAGATGGCAGTGATGAGGATTACCTCCAACATGATTGTTCAAAATTTCTGACTGAAGAAACAGCTACTCCACCAAATGTCAGTGAGAATCCACTCCCAAATCCTGATCTGGTGTTATACACGGATGGTTCAAGATATGCTGATGAGTTTGGTAGATTCCACACGGGATATGCTGTTACCAGAGGACACTGTAGTGGACGCAGCTGTGCTCCTGCCCTCACAGTCAGCACAAGAAGCAGAACTCCAGGCTCTGTCTACTGCATGTACTTTGGCCAAGAACAGATGGGCTAATATATACACGGACTCACGGTATGCATTTGGTATTGCTCATGATTTTGGGGCTCTATGGGCCAATCGAGGGTTTATTATTAATGCCGGAACCCCAGTGAAAAATGCTGAAGCTGTTAAAACCCTCATGGACTCAATCTAATTACCTACTCAGGTGGCTATTATCAAAGTTAAGGCGCACGATCCTAGGAACAGTCCACAGACTGTTGGCAACGCATTTGCGGATATGCAAGCAAAAGCCGCCGCTCTCTTACCCGTTGAACCAACTATACCAACTATGGTGACCACAAGCTCTCAGCGTAAACAGTTACAAGAAGCAATGACCCTACAAGAACCTGATGATCTACAACAGGCTGAAGTTTTCTGTCGGACCCCGCGAGACCGCTTAATGACGATGCAGAGAATGTCTCCAAAGGAAGAGGTGAAGCAATGGAAGACTGATGGGGCACGTATGGATAATGGTCTCTGGAAAAGGACCAACTTGTGTGTCTCCCTAAGCGGATGTACCCTGCTATTGCCATATGGGCACATGGACCTATATATCAAAGAAAGAATCAGGCCCTCGCACTGGTGCAAAAATTCTACTGGGCCCCGGTTCTCCAGTTGGCCGGAAGCATTCCCTGTTACCAACATGACTGCAAAAACCACAGCGAAGAAACTGGTGATGGAAATTATATGCAGATATGGGGTTCCAGAAGTTGTTGAAAGTGATCAAGGTCTGGCCTTTTCTTCTCATGTGTACTAAGAAGTTCTGACAATGCTTGGATCCACTGTAGCCCTCCATACTCCGTACCACCCACAATCCAGTGGAGAAGTTGAGAGGCTGAATGGCACACTGAAGGGACAATTGACCAAAATGATGCAGGAGACTACGGCTCCATGTCCAGAGCTCCTACCCATTGTACTCTACCACATCCGTACTACCCCTATTGCAAAACATGGCCTGTTCCCATATGAGATATTGTTTGGTGCTAGGCTCCCAGTTGCAAATTTTCAGCCACAGCAGTTATCAGAAGAGACTGACCGTGTTGTTCAATGTTATTCTGCTTAGTAAAAATCTTGCTAACACCTATGTTCTAGTTTTCTCTTCTTTTCCAGATTCAGCAGAAACCGACACTTGTCATAACCTGAAGCCTGGTGATTTGGTAGTCGTGAAGAGGCATGTCAGGAAACACGGACTAGAACCCTTGTATGACGGTCCCTATGAAGTCCTCCCCATCACCCAACAAGCCAATAGCAAATGAAGGGACATAATGTTTTGGTTTTTCGCATTTTCCATATTATTATTGGTAGAAGTTAAAAGTTAAAGTTAGAAGATATTCAATGACTCAGAGATCAATATGATAAAGACAGTGATCGTACTAAGGACAGTTGGTGGTCAGACACCTTCTCCTTTCTCAATCCAGCCAATTGATTTAAGGGAATTGGGGGCTGGATAGCTGGGATCTTACAGAGCTTGTTACACATTGCTGCCTGTATCCTTGTTGTATATGTGATACTAAAACTTGTTCTTTGGTGTATGTCTGTATGTATTAGGAAATTCTGCACTAAGACAGCTAATGATGATACCAAAGGCGTCGTTGCCCCTGCTCTTCTCTGCACCGATCTCAAAAGGCTACTTGATGAAGATGTTGAAGCCAAGCACATGGCTACCTACAAAAGTTCCCCATCACCGTCATCAAAAATTGTTATTCGTGAACTGCAGTATACAGGGGGGACGGGTGCGCCGCGACAGCCATGACTGATAACACGGCATCAGTCATGTGAAGACCAGTACCCCTCAAGCTGTTAGCTTGGGATAGCACCTCTGATGCTGCATATGTGTTAAAAAAATGTATCTAGGGGGGAATGTTAAGGGTTAATGCTAAAATCAGAGTTGAAGTTTCGTTTTATCCATTCAATGTAAGGTTTCGTTTCTCCGTTTTTGTTGCTGTAAGATAAATTTTTATAATTGGCATGGGCTGTCATGAAACCAGATTGTTCTCATCAGGTGCAAAGATAAGGGAGGTGGGAATGTTAAACTCTGAAGAATATGCCATTATACTACTTTCTACGCTATCTAGGTACGGACATATATGTAGTTTCCGGTTTTCTTGCAATATTATTGGCTTATAAAGTGAAATGATGCTATTGGTACTTGAGAACCTTGCATAATTAAGCAAAAGATTATAAAAGATGTGACTAAAATAAAGGGGCTTAGTGATCTGCCTCGATCCTCCCGTACAGAGACCCCAGTCTCCGTGTGGTCATTTGAGTTGCTAGCAACACTGGAATAATTTGGAAATCACTGGCTCAACCGTGAAGGGTTAATTTAGCCCTCCCTAAATAGCTACCTCGACATAATGACTGGCACAAGGTAGAGGCATCGGTGTAGCGATTGGTGAGGAATATGATCCTGGCTGCAGCATTCAAGACAGATTGGAGAGGGGAGAGTTTGGTAAGAGGGAGACCGATTAGAAGAGAGTTACAATAGTCGAGACGAGAATGAATAAGAGAAACAGTAAGAGTTTTTGCAGACTCAAAAGTAAGAAAAGGTCGAATTCTAGAGATGTTTTTGAGGTGCAGCTAACAAGAGCGAGCCAGTGATCGAATGTGGGGGGCGAAGGAAAGCTCGGAGTCAAGTATGACCCCAAGACAGCGGGCATGTTGCTGGGGAGTAATAGTGGAACCACACACAGAAATGGCAATGTCGGGTATAGGTACATTTGTAGAGGGAGGAAACACAAGGAGTTCAGTCTTTGACAGGTTCAGTTTCAGATATAGTGAGGACATGATGTTGGACACAGCGTTTAGACAATTGCCGGTGTTTTCTAGAAAGGCTGGCGTGATGTCAGGAGAAGAAGCGTATAATTGGGTGTCATCAGCATACAGATGGTACTGGAAACCAAATCTACTGATTGTTTGACCAATAGGGGCAGTGTACAAGGAGAAGAGGAGGGGACCTAGAACCGATCCTTGAGAAACCCCAACAGTAAGGGGAAGGTGAGAGGAGGAGGAGCCAGCAAAAGATACACTAAAGGAGCGGTCAGAGAGATAGGCGGAGAACCAGGAGAGAACGGTGTCCTTGAGGCCAATGGAACGGAGCATAGTGAGGAGGAGCTGATGATCCACAGTGTCGAATGCTGCAGAGAGATCCAAGAGAATTAGCAGTGGAATATCCGCAGTGTAAACCGCACCGTGTGCACAGACCATTTCTCTTCTAACCAGAAGACGCTCATTTTCAGGGGATAACTTCTGTGGTCGGTCTGGACATCTCTGTGAGATAGTTGCAGCTCCATCTTTGATAAAATGTTGTAACCTTTTTGCTGCAGTTTTCTGACTGACAAATAAGGGTGAGTTTCCACGTGGCGTATTCATTGCGCTTTGGAAGGAGCAGAAAGCCCGCTCCGCCCAAAGCCCCGCCCCCTTCTGTACGCACAGTGAAACGCTATGTGCTATGTATGTGATGCAGTGATACCACCGCATCGCATACATAGCATCTCCGCAAGGTAAACAGACATGCTGCGTTCTAAAAAACGCGCCTCATGTCCGGTTTCGTGGGGGTGTCACCTGCGTATTAGGACCAGATATGGAGTGGGGCTGAAATTGGGCCCTGGCATTTGAAATTACAAAGGCCCATGGTGTCCCCGTCCCCGAGCAGATGTGCATATATTACTAATATTATCCTGGGTGGAGGCAAGCAAGACTTACTACAAGAGCAATATTTCTAGTGATACCTGTGGTCTGCTAGGGTAAGTGATGGAGTCGGCGATTTTGTACTCTTTACAGTATGGGTGTCCTGTGAACACAGATTCTACTAACAGTGTAGCAGACAAGGCAGCCCACAACCAGACAGGCCCTTCTGGCATTTGCTAGAATTGCCAGATGGCCAGTTTGGCCCTGATTAGGACGCATAGTGGAGATGGGATTTCATAAAATCCCCTCCACTATGCTGTAACATCAGGACACTGCGAATTAAACGCTGCGGCTGTATGCAGCTTTCAATCCGCAGAAAATCCGAGTGTAATACGGCCCTTGGAAACATACCCTAAAGTTTTGCTGATCTTCTTGTAGCTTTCACCTTTCGGCTACGCTCACACTAGTATATAAAAATGTTGGTCGGATTCTCATCCTAGAGAGCGGGACAATCTTCTCTCACTGGTCATCCATGTGCTCACCGTATACAATCCGTTTTTTTTTTACTCAGCAGCTACTGATAGTGTGGCGCCCCTGAGGCTTCAGTCGCCACAGAGGTACTGCACCTTCTCCTAAGGTGTAGTGCCCCACCATCCAGGTAAGGTGGGAACTCCTGACCACACTCCATACCTGCATTCCACACACAGGATAGTTCAGTGGGGCCACCTAACAGCTTCAGGCTGGGGGTTAGCAGAGCACCCCTCGTGGAATCCTGCTTCGTAACATGAGATGTGCTGGGAGGCGGGTGGAGTGAGATGATACAAAAGAGTGGGAAGAGTGAAAGTTAGGAGTAGTTAGTCAGAGGAGAGAGAAGAGAGAAGATGGGTGTCTGAGGGACGTGCTGCAGCAGGTCCCGGTGAGCTGGGCTGCTGGCACGAGAAAGACAGAGAAAGAGACTGATAAGATTGATAACCTAACCTTCCATAAGAGAGATAGAACAGATCGGAACGAAGGAGAATAGAAGGACGGTGAGAAGCTGGTTGAAGAAAGATAGAGAACCCTTCCTGTCCAGAGCGCAAAGGCCGGGGCCCGGTCCCCGAGGTTGATTGGATCTTTATGTCCGGCAACAGACATTGGAGGAGTAGTGAGCCACTAACGCCTTGCTCCCATCATAGACTTGGGACACAACAGCACTTGAATAGAGAGCCAGGACGCAGAGAGGAGTCCCGGAAGCAGGCTACAGCTGTCTGCCATACAAGTAAAGACTAGGAACACCTAGAGAGAGGCATTCCAGGGTAACTATGTACTGGAGTGCTTCGCACCTAAAGGCGCATTGGAGGAGTCGTTCAGGAAGGTACATGTTGGCGGAGTGTGGAAAGGAGAATCCTATCTGGCCTGGAGGTTGGCTGGAGTCCTGACCTGGAGAACACGGTACGGAGGCAGGTAGTTGTGTGAACTGCAAACAGTGAGTAAAGCTTTGGAACCGCATACTCTGGTGTCCTCCAGTTATTCCGCACCGGTACACCTGAGTACCAACATCTATACCATTCTGCGCCTCTCCTCATCCATTGCACCTACACTGCCCTGGGACTACAGCTCCACCTGTGGGGAGCTACACCATCTTTGCTGCACCACACCATCAGTCCCAGCGGATCTGCATGCAGCGTTGGCTTACCATCTCCCTTGCCAAACACCACGGGTGGCGTCAGGAACTATCCATATAAACTATTAACATCACCGCCATTGATATTGGGCACCCAGGGCCACGGACCGGGTCACCGCTGCTGTGACACCTTCCCCCTGACACCGGCCCGGTACCGAGTACCCCGCTGCCCTGGGTGTGACGGGGCGACCCAATAGTTTACAGAACCATTTACAGTTTCGTATTCTAAAGAATTGTAAGAATGGTTGATGAAAATGGCTTTCATATATTGTGTTTCATTTGTTTTTTTCCTGCCTTATTAAATGGTTGGTCACCCCAAGACTTAAACCCTCATAGCCTTTACTTAGGTGACTGCCTGGATTAGCATAGGCCATCAATGCAAAAGTAGTGGACCACCTGTTTAAGGGTAGGTCTACATGATGATACGCTTTCTACAACATTCAGATTGTAGTTTTGCATTGTGACATCACATCTAATGATTTCCTATGGTATCACATTTCACCTTGCAACTGCGACACAAAGTCACAAATGTTTCGAAATGTGTTGGATTTTCTGTTACTGTTTGCCAGTCACAGGCAACTCACTTGCCATCAACATGCAATATGACTTTTCTGAGATTTCGCGCTTCTTTTTACAACAAATCACAGCTATAAAGTCGTCATGTGACAGCAAATCACCGATAAGTTGCAAAGGAATTTTTGGTTGTGCAACTTATCTGAGAATTGCTGCCGTGCGGCATCGGGTAATAAAACTATCATCAAATGGGAAAGGTATAACACGTCACTTAATATATAGTTATTGAATAAAGTTATCTGTGACCTTGCTGTCACCTGCTGACTATTACTGTGCTTTCTTATCACTTATATAACTGCACCTGTTGTGTCTCATAAGTGTTGCCCTGGCGGCAAGTGAATGTACAAAAAAAAGTTAGATAATCAAAGTGCAGGTTATTTGGCACCACTCTAATTGTATTAGCACATTATTTTTTTTTTCCCATTCACCGAACAAGTCAGTCAGCTGCAGCGCTTGTTGGGGCTCAGCTAAGTGGTCAGACGCAGCATATTAGAGAAGAAGAGAAAATGGCACTCACCAAGCAATGCTGAATAATTTTTCTTTAATCCATTAGATCAACAAACAATACAGCAGGCAGGGAGCGTGTAGGGAAACGGTGCAGGAGGACGGCTGTTTCATGCTGTCAGAGAGCTTTTACGGGTTCAAATGATGAAACTGCCGTCGTCCTGAACCCTTCCTGCCTGCTGTCTTGTTTTTGTAATTGATTATAGAAAAATTATTTAGCATCGCTTGGTGAGTGCCATTTTCTTTTCTTCACTATAATGCCATAAAAAAAATTACAGCAGAGCTTTTCTAGAAGCATTAGAAAATGATACACAGAATTCCCCAATGTACACACCACATTCCTCAACATTGAAATTGGAATGGGATGGATAGACAGGCCAACGATATGCAAGGGATGAAAACAAAATTCTCAAAACATCTCAATTTATTCAGTATCTGGTATGAGTTTCACATTCAGGAATACACTGACTTACACGTCTTGGCATGTTATCAGTGAAGCTTTTAATGATTGTCTGAGGCATGCTCTGCCATGCTGAATGTATATGGACATGCAAATCATCAAGATCTGTTGCTGGCAGTTCCCTTGCCAATCAATTATATCTCAGATGTGCTTATTTGAAGAGAAATCTGGAGATGCTTCAGGCCATAGTAGAACATTTCGGCCATACAGACTGCTCACAATAATATAAGCAACGGGCGGTTTGGCATTGTCATGTTGAAAAATGACTCCTGGGACACTTTAGAGAATTGGCCATACCCCAGGTTACATGACCAAATCAATGTAACGCTGAGCTTTTAGTATAGTTATTGAGAATCTGCCTTCAGTGTAATGCAATTGCGGAGCAGTTGAGTGCAGCCAACACCAGGGGACACTGTTATGGGAAAAAAGGGTTGCACTTACTGTGTAGCACCTTGGTGCAGAAGTGCAAGCCGCCACCAGGAGGCGGCAGAGAAGTCAGACAAGCTGGAGTCAGTAACAAGCAGGAAGACCAAGTACCAGAGGTCACAGCAAAGCACGATGTCAAGGACGAGCCAAAAGTCAGAGTCAGATGGGAGCGCGGTATCCAGAACGTGAGACGGAAAGAGAAGTCGAGGTGTAAGCCAGGGAGTCAATAGGGTAACATAGCACCAGAGACGGAGAAACCGGAGGCGGAGTTCAGAGTTCAAGCCGAGTCATACATTGTAGGGAAATCACCAAACGTACACAAAGTCAGGGATAGGGAACAGGTCAGACACATACACACGGGAAGTCAGAGGCAGAAGGATCACTAGGGTATATGGATCAGCTGCTCAAGCCAAGGACCAGAACTATCACTGACAAAGGCTACCAAAAACAGCACCAATACATAGCCACTCAAGAACCAAAGAGAGGCAGGAAAGGTTAACCCCTCCATGACCAGGCCGGGGAAAGAAACGCAAGAAGCAAACCCCAACCTGGATCATGACAGTACCCTCCTCTCAAGGGGGGGGGGCACTGGACCCCCAGGCTTCCCAGGATACTGAGCATAAAAGGTCCGGACCAACCGATCGCATGGACCAATCATGCCGGAACCCAGGACCGGTCTTCTGGACCGTAGCCACTCCAATGGACCAGATACTGGAGTGAGCAGCAGACCATGTGAGAGTCCACAATCCGTTTTACCCCATGCTTATTCTGGCAATCCACCGAAATGGGTGGCGGAGGAGATGGAGATTCCCCGGAGGAAGACCCTAACGGTTTCAAAAGAGCCTTATGCAACACGGGAATCCGTAAAGACGGGGAAGGCACAAATGTAAGGCCACAGGATTGATTACCTCCACAATCTCATAATGACCAATGAACTTGGGCCCCAACTTAGCAGAAGGAACTTTAAGCTTAATATTCCTGGTGGACAACCATACCTTATCCCCTACCCGGAATACTGGCCCCACAGATCGTCTTTTGTCAGCAAAGAATTTATACCTCCCCTGAGCCTCCCAAATATTCCTCTGAACCTCCTGCCACACCTCCCCCAAATGTTGCACAGCTAGATCAGCCCCAGGGTACCCTTAATTTAGTTGGGAAAACTCCCCAAAATGAGTGTGAAACCTATAATTACAGAAGAAAGGGGAGGTACCCATGGACTGATTAATGCGAATATTAAAAGCAATTTCAGCCACAAGCAAAGAGGAACACCAATCGTCCTGCCGGGTTGTGGTCAAACGACGCAAGATTTGTTCCAAGGACTGATTGGTTCTCTCTGTCTGACCATTAGTCTCAGGATGATATGCTGAAGAAAAGGTCAAACAGATACCCAACCTTTTACAAAAGGCCCTCCAAAACTTGGACACAAACTGCACCAAGGACATCTCAGCCACAACCACACCATGCTGAAGAATGGAGGAAGGAGTTTCAGGAGGTGATATCGGGTCTAGACTACAGGATAAGGCATGAGCCTTGACATTTTTAGAACTGGGACGAAAGGTAATAGAGAATTGAAACTGTGAGAAAAAAAGTGACCATCTCGCCTGTCTTGGTGTCAAACTCTTGGCAGACTCGATGTAAGCCAGATTCTTATGATCTGTAATCACAGTGATTCGATGGACCGCCCCCTCCAAAAAATGCCTCCATTCTTCAAATGCCAGTTTTATGGCCAATAACTCTGTTACCTACATCATAATTCTTTTCTGCAGAAGAGAATTTCTTCGAGAAGAAGGCACAAGGTCTTAAATTTGTTAAAGTGGCAGGTCCCTGGGACAATACCGCCCCCGCCCCCATCTCCGAGGTGTCCACCTCTACAATAAACGGTTCAGATGGATCCGGTTGAATCAATACAGGTGCAGACATGAAACACTTCTTTAGCGACTAAAATGCCACTGCGGCTGGAGCAGGCCAAATCTTGATAACAGACCCCTTCCAGGTCAAATCAGTGAGGGACTTAACAATTTGAGAAAACCCCCTTATAAATTTACTATAATAATTAGCAAACCCCAAGAAACGCTGAAGACCTTTAAGATCCCTGGGTTGAACCCAGTCCACAATGGCCTGAACCTTTCTGGGGTCCATACAAAATCCCTCAGCCGACAAGACGAACCTCAGAAAGGACAACTCTTGGACCAAAAACAAACATTTCTCCAGTTTATCAAACAGACAGTTTTCCCGGAGTCTCTGGAGAACTGCACGCTGATGACCTATGTGGGCCTGCTTTTCCACAGAGCACACCAGAAGATCATCAAGATACACTACCATAAAGCACCCAATAAAGTCAGAAAAGACATAGTTGATAAAATTTTGGAAAACAGGTGGCGCATTAGTCAATCCAAAGGGCATAACCAAATTTTCAAACAGTCCCTCAGAGGTGAGAAACACAGTTTTTTACTCATCCCCCTCCCACATATGGATGAGATTGTATGCCCCCCGAAGATCCAATTTAGAAAACCACTTAGCCCCAGACAGTTGGTTGTATAAATCAGGGATCAATGGGAGGGGGTATTTCTCACAGTGATTTTATTCAACTCTCGGAAATTGAGGCATGGGCGCAAACCACCAGCTTTCTTTTTAACAAAAAAGAACCCAGTCGCCACAGGGGACATGGAAGGGCGAATTTACCCTTTGCGAAGACTCTCAGAGATATATTCCTTCATGGCCGTACGCTCAGGACTGGACAAATTTTGCATCAGGAACAAGATCAATGGTAGAAACAAATGGGCGGTGTGGTGGTAAAACCTCAGCCTTTTTTTCAGAGAACAACTCCGTAAAGGCCTTCAGGTACTCCAGAATACCCTCCAGACTGACGGATGACATAGACATAATAGTAAGACAAACTTCAGAAAAATTAGGTCCCCACTTCACAATATCCCGGGACCCCCAATCAATAACTGGATTATGAAGCTGCAACCAAGGAAACCCCAACACCAGGCCAGCAGGGAGATTCTCCAAGAAAAAACATGAAATACACTCCTGGTGTAGGGCCCTTACCTTGAGGGTGAACTCTTTAGAGATTAAATTAACCACGCTCTTGGTGAGGGGTGTAGAGACAATGGCCACGATTTTAATGGGATTTCCCAACCTAACTGTCCCTAACTTACAGCTGGCCACCAGTTTAGCGTCAATTAGGTTTATGGATGACCCACAGTCAACAAAAGCCAAAGTTGGAGTGAAGCAGTTCTCAGCACCAAGTTCCACTTTTTACAGTACTTTAAGAAATGAAAAAAAAAAAAATACCTGAGTCTGGTCAACCTCCTCGGTAGTTACCCAGACTTAGGCATTTTCCCGACACCTTGGGAGTAGGACAGGAGGGACAGTCCTTCTTCCAGTGTCCTGGTGCACCGCAGTAAAAACAAAGTTTGCCTTCCCGTAAGTCTCCTCTCCTTTTCCTTGAAGGTGATGGCCCCTACTTCCATGGGCTTAGCAGGTTGTGAAGGTTCCACTTTAACCGGAAGGAAAGGAGCTTCCCGGTGCACGACTCCTCTCTCCCATAACCTCCGATCCATGTGAACGGCCTGAGTCATGGCCGCTTCCAGAGAGCCAAGAGGAGGATGAAAAGCCAGGGCATCCTTTAAATGATCAGAAAGTCCCCTCTGGAACTGACACCTGAGTGACAAGTCGTTTCAGGACACTTTTGGGGACCATCTCAGCAGAGAGCTTTCCTTGCGATAGACCCACAATAGTGTCCTCTGCCAATCTGTCTCAGTCTGGTTCGTCATAGATGAGGCCCAGATCCTCAAAAAACTTATCAACAGACATTCTCTCAGGGGTGGTCGGGGGTAAGGAAAAAGCCCAAGACTGCAGACCCTCCCTCAGTAAAGATATAATTATCCCCACCCGCTGACTCTCATCCCCTGAAGAGCGGTTGAAGATCGGGGTTTAAGGGAAAATAATAATTTGCATCCCTCCCTGAACATGCAGAACTTGTCCTTTTCACCAGAGAAGGCTCTACTCTGTACACCTCACACACACACGTAGCTACATCCAATCTATAAACCCCTCCTGACCCCTCCTGTGACCTCATCACAGGTCCTGAGCGCACAGAGCAGGGATTTATTAGTGAGGGGCTGGTGCTGTGGTGGCGGGTGGGTCTGGGAGGGGGTGGAAGGGGTTGGTACATGGGGGGCGTGGCGCTATGGTGGCGGATTACAATGGGACAATTTTCCTTGGACTGGTGGGCCCCCCCACACAACTGGGCCATGGGCTACTGCCCAGATTGACCTTATTATAATCCGCCACTGCCTGTACCTAACATCAAAACCAGCTAATAGTGTTATGATGAGTCACCGAAGGAGGAAAAACCAAAATACCAGCTAAGTCCAGAAAAACCAGAGAGGTTGGCAGCTATCGGATTGCAGACCCCTGAACCTATCCACAACAACTAGCAGTAGCCGTGGGGGGTTCCTACGGTGCCCTAGACCCCTAGATCACAGCCGGAGAACTATATAGCCTAAAGACAGAAAAGGGAAAAACTAAACTGCCCCAGAGCAGACCCCAAAGCAATAGGCAGCCCCCAACATATAATGACAGTGAAGCAAGATGAAAAACACTAACACAGATAGAAAGATAGGTTGAGCAAATGATGGGGCCCAAGCTAACCACATAGGACAGGATAGGAAAACTGCTGTCTGCCATCCGCAAAAACCCTATCAAAATGAGTCAACCGACTGATAGGAAAAACAGGCCCTGAAGTCGCTAGGCTTCAAAAGACTATATCAGCACTCAGGTATATTCTGAAGACAGAGCAAAATATCAACAGATCAGAGACAAAAATGGAGTTCAGCTCACCCCCGGACGGGGATGGCAGAACTCCCAAAAAACAAGGCAAAACAAAAACAAAACTGAAGAGTACAAAGAAGAGCAGAAAACTTAGCTTTGAGATGCAGGAATCAGACTGGTCTCCAAGAATCCAGCAGGAAAATCACCAGCCAGGAAGAAGGGCATCGGCAGCCTTATATCCAGTCCTCAATTCCAGCCACCCAGTCATCATCTAGCTGCCCATGTGTTTGGTAATCAGCCTCACTACCTTCCTTCACCAGAGTAGGGAGTTCATTAGACCTCAATGGTGAAGGGAAAAATGAACTCACAACATAATAGTCTGCAATCACCTGCTGACCTGGACCCATGACCTGTTAGACAAGTTACTTCACATGAGTCACACAGAGGCTTCTGCTTCATGAACTTCCCCAGATAGAAGAAGCAGCCTCCGATGTGCAGCCTGTGGCCGGATACACAGGAAGAGACGCTCCTCATCACAGGCTGTGCCCCACACGTCAGCAGAGGGGTTAACACCACAGACAAGTCGCCATCTCCTCACACACTGGACACGACGCGGCATCTGGCATGCCCGCTGTCTTGGGGTCATATTCGACACCGAACTTTCCTTTACTCTCTATATCCGGTCACTCACTCTTGTCACCTGCATCTTAAAAACATCTCCAGAATCAGACCTTTTCTCACCTTTGAAACTGCTAAGACTCTTACTATCGCTCTTATTCATTCTTGTCTGGACTACTTCAACTCTCTTCTGATCGGTCTCCCTCTTACCAAACTTTCTCCTCTCCAATCCATCTTGAATGCGGCAGCCAGGGTCATATTTCTGTCCAGCCGCTTCACCGATGCCTCCATCTTGTGCCAGTCATTACACTGGCTACCTATTCGCTACAGGATCCAGTATAAACTCATCTCTCTCACCCACAAAGCTCTCCACAATTCTGCATCGCCTTATATCTCCTCTCTCATCTCTGTCTATCACCCTACACGTGCCCTCCATTCTACAAATTACCTAAGACTAACATCCCCCGTAATCCGAACCTCGCACCTCCGTCTCCAAGACTTCTCTCATGCTGCGCCAGCTCTCTGGAATGCACTTCTCCAGACAATCAGACTGATACCTAGCCCCGACCTATTCAAGCGCGCTTTGAAAACCCATCTCTTCAAACAAGTCTACCACATCAACTACTCAGTAAACTAACTTTGCCCTGTTCCCTCCTTCCTTCCAAATATTATTCTGAATCTGCACCCTACTATTCATCTGTCTCCACACCCTCCATGCACACGATAACGGCACTTGATACTTGACTATTGCACTTAAACACACGGGTTGATTACTGGATCATGCAGCTTTATATGAAAATCCCTATTTATTATAATTGCCAGACCTGAAATAACAAGCACTTTTCACCTACTGTGTCCCCACCATTTCCTTGTAGATTGTAAGCTTGCGAGCAGGGATCTCACTCCTAATGTCACTGTTTAAATTGTCTTAACTTGTATCGAATTTATTGTCTGTACATGTCCCCACTTAATTGTAAAGTGCTGCGGAATATGTTGGCGCTATATAAATAAAAAATATTATTATTATCTGGCGACGAACAAGCGCACATTGCGCAATGTTAATCATATCCCAGATATTCAGCATGTGGAGGACCAAGGGGGACCAAAAAAGACCCCAGGATTGGGACAGGAGCATGGGAAAATGGACGGCGGTTGGAGGGGCAGGGTTTATATAGGGATCAAAGTAAGTAAATATATATACATGCGGGCAGCGCACACATGCACAATCCTCAGGTTGTATAACTTTCAACTGGTCAAAACATTTCTCTCAGTAGGCCCAGAAAGAAATGTGGCAGGAATAAAGTACACCTCACAGTAACTTATGTGTGAGGCAGAGGTGACAAGACCCACCATCTCGTGCCCACTTTACTAAAGGTGCCCACTGCCCATATATAACAAAGTTGATGGAAACAGATGACTTCCACTATGATGATTGGTTACTGGCCTCCCGACCACAACCATTTCACAACTAGTCACACCCATGTCCACACCCCAATCACAATCACACCTATTTAATCACTGACTGGTACTGAGGGCACAGTGGCTGGTACAGTGGGCACACTGACTGGTACTGAGGAAAAGAAAGAACAGAGAGAGAAAAAAGAAAAAGGAGAGAGAAAGAAAGAACAGAGGGAAAGAAAGAAAGAAGAAAGAAAGAGAGAAACATAGAGAGAAAGGAAGAAAGAACAGAGAGAAAGAAAGAGGGGACAGAAAAAAAGAACAGAGAGAAAAAAAGAAAGGGGGGAAGAAAGAAAGAACAGAGAGGGAGGGAGAAAGAAAGAACAGAGAGAAAAAAAGAAAGAGGGGAAAGAAAGAACAGAGAGAGAATGAAAGAAAGAAAGAAAGAACAGAGAGTGAGAGAGAAAGAAAGAGGGGAAAGAAGGAACAAAGAAAGAGAGAAGGAAAGAAAGAAAGAAAGAAAGAGGGGAAAGAAATAACAAATAGAGAAAAAAAGAAAGAGGAAATAAAAAACAGAAAGAGAAAGAAAGAAAGAAAGAGAAAGAGGTGAAAGAAAGAGGTGAAAGAAAGAACAAAGAGAGAAAAAAAGAAAGAGAGGAAAGAAAGAACAGAAAGTGAAAGAAAGAAAGAACAGAGAGCGAAAGAAAGACAGAAAGACAATGAAAGAGGGAATAGAAAGAAAGTCAAATAGACTGACGATCATCCAATGAATGAGCAAAACACTCGCTTATCAGGTGAAATGATCTTTTGTGCCTCACAAAGAGATCATAGTTCTTGGTGGCACATCATCCTGTGTAAAAAAGACATGTGCTGGCGAGAATATTGCAAACTGAATGATTTATTACAGATCATTCATTGAACATCTGAAGTTGAGTCTTCCGGTGGGAATAAGCCACACATCGGGAAATTTAATGTACCATAAGGCTTCTAAACATCTATGCAAGGTCAGCGTTAAGCTTGACGCTCGACCATACACAAAGCAAGCAACTCCCTCCTTCTGCAGGCATACCATATTTTTCTAATTATACAACACACTTTTTTTTCCTCTAAATTTTGGAGGAAAATGAGGATGCGTTTTAAAATCTGAAGGTAGCTTACCGGAGTAGCAACTGCGATGGAGCGGGGTCACAAGAGACAGGATCGTTGCTTCAGGAGGCTGTCGGAGGCAGCAGGAGAGAACCGGTGCTGCTGACCCTGCAATCTCTTAAGATGTCGGCACCAGTGAGCGGAGGAGTCTCCTTTTCCATTGATTTCCTTGTGGTGAGCTTTGGAAAAATATCTGCCGGATCTCCCAAGAACTCAATCTACACATGTGCGGAGTCCGGCAGCTGTTTTCCCAAAGCCCACCACAGGGAAATCAATGGGAAAGGGGACTCAACTCACCAGGTCAAACATCTTATGGGACCATAAGACCAGCAACATCGGCCCACTTCTGCCGCCTCCACCGGCCTCCTGAAGCAGTGACCCTGCCTCCTGTGACACAGTCCCCTCGGCAAGCTACCATTAGGCTAAGTGCACACGTTGCAGAAATTTTCTGCTCAAAAACCTGAATCCCTTCCCAGAAACCGCACTTATTTTTCCGCTTGCGTTTTTTGCGCAGTTTTGATGCGTTTTTGATGCGGTTTCTTTCCGCAGCGGTTTACCGCATGGAAGAGGCCTAAAACGGGGAAAATCCGCAAAATTAATGAGCATGCTGCGTTTTTTACCGCGATGCGTTTTTTTCGCGGTAAAAAACGCATCAATGTGCACAAAAAGTGCAAAATGCATAGAAATGACTGTGCAGCTTATTTTTAGCGGTTTTATAGCGAAAACCGCGGTAAAAACCGCTAAAAAAACGCTGTGTGTGAACACAGCCTTAAACCAGACTTGAAGATGCATCCCCATGTTATTTAAAGATGTTTTTTTCCTATTTTCAACCCCAAAAATTGGGGTGCATCTTATAGTCCACAAATTACATATATATACAGTATATATGAGCTATTCAAAGGAATATTGGGTGGATCTAGAGTCCCCGGCTGCTGCAATTTTGAAGTAGCTGCTTTGTTCTGACAGCAACCGAGAACTTCCCACCGGTGAAGGTAGCAGTTGATCGACGGCGGTGCTGGGTGTCTCACCCTTACTGATAAGTTATTGATGGCATATCTTAGCCTAAGGATAGGCCATCAATAAAGACATAGTGGCCAATCCCTTTAATGCAAGAAAAAAAACATTGCTTCTTACAAATGTCCAGATTTCTCATCTTGGATTTTATACTTTTTTTTCCCCAAATCAGAGTGTATTTACTGATGAAAAAGCAGCCTTGAGACCTTTGCACCCAGTAGCACTCATTCTCCAGCATGTGGCAGCAGCAGATCATTGCTAACCCTACTGCTGCCATTTCCTGCTAATTGGATTGAGCCTTAGAAATGTGGAAGTTTCTTCACAACTGCACATGAGAATGTTCTGGGTAATGTCAGGTGGGTGCTGCCCTGCAACTTTCTATAATGATTGATTATTATTATTTTATTTCCCTGCAAATAAAGTCAATGCAGCACAAGTGAAGGGGATTTCAGAGCAGATTTCTGCCATAACAAAAGGTACGTACTGGAAATGTTTGTTTTGAACTCTGTCTTTGAGTTCAATGTGCTCAAGGAACAGGGATTTCTTGAGGTTACCCAAGCAAGTGGTTATTGGGGTCCTCCCGCCATCGAATGGGTACAGAAATGTGCACGTAAGTTGTAACCCCTATAATAATCTGCTACTGGCACGTACAGGACACCACAAGATCTAATAGGACGTTTATGAATCAGTCCATAAGTAACTGGCTACTAACAAAGAGTTTGTTTCCTGTCAAACCTTTGGGGTTATAAGGGTATGGTCACACAGAGTTTAATTTTGCTGTGTAAAAAGCTTATTTTCAGTGTCAAAATCTGTGAAAAATAGTTTTCAATGGGAACAACTCCATGCTGTTCATGCCTTCAAGTTTTATACTAAATGCTTTCCAGTAACTGATATGTGATTTATTAGGGTTTGTGGCCACATATTGTCTTTTACGCTCCATAACCCGCCTGAATAAATAAATGCTCAAAAGAATGAAAATATGAATTTCTATGTAAAAACTGCTATATGTTCAGTCTTTTCAACTTATTTTTTTTTTACCTCTTCAATTTCCTGAAGATGCAGTAAAAGGGACATGACCATTCTTCTGACTGCTCCCTCTCGGTTTGCGCACACAAATTTAGGCAATATAAAATAAAAAAACTGTGGGAAAAGACCAAAAAGACACCGAAGGAGACTCTTCAGGACAAATGTCCTGAAGTGTCTTCCTCCTGAAAAACTTGCTGGGTTCACACACCTCTAAAAGACGTTGTGCACATACCCTTAAAGTGGATTCAACCTGAAAATCCAGGAAGGTAGTGCAGACAAATTCACGCCATTGAATGAGGTGACTCCAGATACTGTCAAACTGGAAATATACTGCAGGAACCTGAAATTCTGCCTCAAATTACTAATAAATATTAGGTTAAGTTTCCACAATGAGAATTTGGAAAGGTTTTGATTTTGCAGATTTTCTGCACCTTTTGGGTAAAATTAGCCTACTTGCGTTTTGTTTTGTTTTTCTAAGTGCTGTTTTTACATAAGTTTTTGATGCTGCGGTTTTTGTCTCATTTTGGTATGTAAAGCTACTTTGTTTTTGAAAATTGCTGGTATTTGGCTTTGACAACTTTATTGATATTTTTTTCATGTGTGGATTACAAGTGTATTTGGTGCATTTCCAGGTCGGAAACACACTACAAATGAATATGCATTTTTGTTTTTCTTCACTTGCAAATTTTCTGCATCTAATGCAATTCTATAGTGATAAAGCCGCATATAACACTCAGTGTAACCACAAGGGAAATTAGCATATTGCAGATTTATTTAAAAAAAAAAAAAAGTGCTGCAGAATTTGTCTATGCAGCGTAAAAAAAAAAAGCACAGCGGGCATAAGATCTCTATAAATCCCATCCACTTCACAGCAAAAATACACAGCTTTAAAAACTCATCTAATGTGATCTAAGCCTTAGACGGCGCCGTTGTTGGGTCAGTGTGTCCATTTTTACTATCAGTGATTTTCTCCTATAAATCATAAATAAATTGCAAAGCTTCTCCTATCCATTACGATGTTTATCACAGATAGGACACTGATGGCAAAACGGACATATTTCAGCTTTTTTTTTTTTTTTTCTTTTTTTTTTTTTACTACTCAGTCTGCAGAAAAAGGCACAGATGTGTAAATAGTCCCAGAACAATGTGGATGAGAACACTTGCATAAAAAACAGGCGTGTGAATGAGGCTCACTCTTTGGGGATGGGGTTTAGAACCAAAATGTTGCCTATTTGACCCTTTTATCTATATTTCTGTTTTTTTCCATAAGATCCCTTTCCCTGAGGCTTCCTGTTTTTAGAAGCATGGAGACAGGGCCGGCGTTAGGGGCAGGCAGCCCAGGCAACTGCCTAGGGCCCCCGCTCCCCCAAGGGCCCCCAGCTAGCTGCACATCACACAGCCGCTATGGGGCCCGTGAGGCATGGGGGCCCGCCTGCCGCCAGCGCCAACTCCCCCCGGTGCCGCACTGACCTATACAGGCGCCATAGATGCCGGTACAGTTCAAAGCAATGATGGAGGAGAGCGCGTAAGCTGACGCTCCCCCTCCCATCATTCCCCGCTCTGCCTCTGACACTGCGGGTGTGCGATGACGTCAGCATGGGCACGAGGAGAGGTGAGGAGTGTGTGGGTTTTTTTTTGTTGTTTTTTTTAATGTAATGGTGAGTACTGGACTGTGGGGCCATTCTTTTGGGGGGGGGGAGATATGTGGGGTTGTGCTGTATACCATGTGGGGCTATGTTATATACTATGGAGGGTACATTATATTCTATGGGTGAGACTTGTATAATATGGGGGGCTACATTATATTCTATGGGGAGGTGGGCTGTATTATATTCTATTCGGGGCTACATTATATTCTATGGGGGGCTGTATTATGTTTATTATATTCTATGGGGTGTGATCGAATCATACTCTGAGGGGGCTACATTATACTATATTAGGAGGCCACATTGTATTCTATGGGGGGCTGCCATATATTCTATGGAGGGACTGCATTATACTATGAGGGGGCTGCATTATATTCTATGGGGGGGTTACATTATGCTCTAAGGGGTGGCTGCATTATACTATAAGAGGTGGGCTGCATTATATTTTATGGCGGGGCTGCATTATACTCTGTGGGGTGGCTGCATTATGCTCTATGGGGTGGCTGCATTATACTATGTGGGCTGCATTATACTGTATCGAGGACTATGGGGAATACATTATACTATATGAAGAACTATGGGGTGCATTATACTATGGTAAGTGAATTGTACTACATGGATGATTGGTGGTGTATTATACTATATGGAGCACTATGAGGAGTGTATTTTAATATATGGAGGGCTATGAGGAGTGTATTATACTATATGGAGGACTAGGGGGCACATTATATTATATAGAGGACTATGGGGTGTAAACTGTAGATGTGCTGCTGGTAACATGATACTGTATGGGGACAGAATGATCCATTAGTGATCGTTCTGTCCCCATCATTCTTTCTCAGGTGGTGGTAAGAGGCCGGGAAACAAGCGTCGTACGACTTCAATATTGTCGATCACACTCATTTAGCGGCCTGAACTCGGCTCATGTAACTACAATCAAAATTCTTCTGTGTGATGTGCAATATGTTAGCATTTGGGGCCCCATTTTAAACTTTGCCTAGGGCCCCACTTTGCCCAAAATCGGCCCTGCATGGAGAACAAATATCTACCAGTTATTTTCCCAATCACCAGATTGTATGTCCTGAATAATCTTGGGCTCAGTTTTCGTATAAAATACACTACATATAATCTGTAGTGATTACAGTAATGTGCTAAAACTGGAAAGCTTTTTGATGAAAGAATTAAATATTAACTTTCCTGTGTATGTAAGAGTGAGGATCCTTGCCCCTTCCCCCATTCAAGGCTAAATCTGTATTCCAATGACCAATTGTAGGAGTGGAAAAACAAACACACACAACACAGGCCTACACAACTTTACTGTAGGCTAAATTGGGATGTGTAAACCTTTGTGTGTAACCAAGAAGAGCATCAACACTAAGTATAGGGCTCACAACTGGTAAGTGTTCCACAGCGTTCTGGTCCTTGGGTATGTTTGATCTGATTGTTTATATTATACTGTAGGGGATAATTTTTGTTGTATCCTATAGTTCCATAAAATTCAACTTTAGGGGTCTTTCAGACATTTTTGACTATTTAGAATTTGTGGAATGTGACCTTTAATCCAGAGTTTGAACTACAAAAAAGTATCCAGTAGACTTTTTTATGGAGCATATGTTTAGATAAAGCTGCATGTAGATAACTGATAAATAATATGTGTGAAATTATGGAAGAGGATGAGTAAAATTTTCCTAAAAGCCTTTTTGTTTGTAATATTTACACAAGAAAATCACATAGCAGATAATGTCGTCCGGCACACCACAAATTCTCCTTTTAATGTCACCTGCTTAACCAGCAGGAAGTAAAGTTCCGCCTCAAATTTTGGGCAGCACGATGGCTCAGTGGTTAGCTCTGTTGATTTGCCCCACCAAGAACAACATCTGCACAGAGTTTTTATGTTCTCCCTGTGTTTGCATGGGTTTCCTCCTGGTACTCCGGTTTCTTCTCACACTCCAAAGTAATACTGATGGGGCTCACAATCTAATGCCGGTTTCACACGTCAGTGGCTCCGGTACGTGTAGTGACAGTTTCCTCACGTACCGGAGACACTGACACACGTAGACACATTAAAATGAGTGTGTCTCTGCACATTTCAGCGTGTTTTCACGGACACACGGTCCGTGTGAAAAACACGGAGACATGTCAGTGTTTGCGGGAGCGCATGGTCTGCAAAACGTGCTGAACAGGTCACACTGTCCTCCGTGTACACGGCCGGCCGTGGGGGAAGAAGTGCTACAGTAAGCGCTGTTCCCCAGTGGCTGGTGCTGAACGTGGCTGTCATTCTTCTCTCCTGCCGGCAAGAGAGAAGAATGAATGAAAACCCGATGTGGGGTCCCCCTCAGTTAGTGAACCAACCTGGCAAAACTAACAGCTGGGGGCTGCTATTCTCAGGCTGGTAAGGGGCCATTGATCTGGGGGGGGGGGCCAGACTAAACATAGCAGCCCCCAGCTGCCCAGAAAAGGCGCATCTATTAGATGCTCTTATTCTGGAGCTTTGTTGGGTTCTTCCCACTTGCCCTGTAGTGGTGGCCATAAGGGAGTTAATGTCACCTTTCTATTGTAAGGTGACATTAAGCCCGGATTAGTAATGGAGAGGTGTCAATAAGACACCTATCCATGACTAATCCTATAGTAAGTAAAGGGTTAAATACACACCCAATAAGAACAAAGCCTTTCAATGAAAGAATACAACACACACATTGTTTAAAGCTTTATGCTTTATTATACTCCTAAATCCAATATGACGCCATCATTCTCCTGTAAAAAAAAAAGTATAAAATAATAAACCAACAATATCCAAAATACCTGTCTGGAGATCAGTCAAGTCCCACAGCGTAAATCCATCTGGGGGGGGGGGTTTAATCCGTTTACAGGCAGAGCGTTGCTAATGCGACCGATCCGACTGTAAACTACTGGGGAATGAATGGAAGCAGCCGGCGCAGACTCGGTGATGAGCGGAGACTTTGTGCTTATTGTGTGCAAAGCTGCTGCAGGGAGAGAGAAGCCGTGATCAATCTGTGCCTGCTACGCGCCCAGATGAAACACCCTTCCTCTGGTGCATGCAAGCAATAGGTCATTCTGTGTAATTTTATAGGCCCGAGTACCGCAGGATGAATGAGGCCAGAACAAGTAGAGTTGGTTTTAGATTGTATGGCTGAGAGTGCCTTCAGTTCCTTCGTTTTGTCTTCCACACGGTCCCCATCTGAAGCACAGATTTTGCACCTGCTGTCCAAGGGCATCTGTTTTCCATATCACCCCCTTGCAAATCAGACAAGCAGTCTGAATCCCAAGTCATGCAGCAGTCGCTTCTGTTTTTTTTATGTCTCTGCTGGCTGTGGTTCTGTAGGCCATCCACCTGGCCTTGACTCACAATTGGGGTCGGCGGCAGGCAGACCAGGCAGCTGCCTAGGGCCCCCGCTCCCTCAGAGGCCCCCAGCTAGTAGTACATCACACAGATGCTGTGTGGCCCATGAGGCAGGGGGGCCCGCCTGCTGCCAGCGCAGAATCCCTCCCCGCCGCCGCATTCTCTCGGGGGGGGCTATATACCATGGTGGGGCTGTGCTATATACCATGTGGGGGGTACATTATATTCTATGGGGAGTTGGGCTGTATGATATTCTATTCAAGGCTACATTATATTCTATGGGGGGGCTGTATTATATTATATTCTATGGAGGGTGATTGCATTATACTATATGAGGATCTACATTGTATTCTATGGGGGGGGCTGCATTATATTCTATGGGGGGCTAGATTATATTGTATGGGGCTTCATTATACTTTGAGGGGGCTACATTATATTCTATTGGGGGTGCATTATACCATGTGAGGAGGGCTACATTGTATTCTATGGAGGGGCTGCATTATACTATATGAGGTGGGCTGCATTATCTATGAGGGGGTTACATTATATTCTGTAGGGTGGCTGCATTTTATTCTATGGAGGTTACATTATATTGTATGGGGTGGCTGCATTATACTCTGTGGGGTGGCTGTATTATACTATATGTGGGCTGCATTGTACCGTATCGAGGACTATGGGGAATACATTATACTATATAGAACTATGGGATGCATTATACTATGGGAAGTGAATTGTACTACATGGATGACTGGCGGTGTATTATACTATATGGACTATGAGGAGTGTATTGTATTATATTATATGGAGGACTGAGTAGTGTATTATACCGTATGGAGGACTGAGTGTATTATACTACATAGAGGACTATGGGGCACATTATATTATATGGAATACTATAGGGAGTGTATTATACTATATGGAGGACTACAGGGCACATTATATTATATGGAGGACTATGGGGTGTAAACTGTAGATGTGCTGCTGACAACATGATGCTGTATGGTGATCTGTTAGTGATCGTTCTGTCCCCATCATTCTTTCTCAGACGGTGGAAAGAGGCTGGGAAACAAGTGTTTAACAACTTCAATATTGTTATTCACACTCATTTAGCGGCGCATGTAAATACAATCGAAATGCTTCTGTGTGATGTGCAATATGTTAGCATTTGGGGCCCCATTTTAAACTTTGCCTAGGACCCCACTTTGCCCTGCCCACAAGTAGAAGAGATTGAGTGCACTGATGTCAAACAGAAAAAGTGGTTTGGTAAGGAGTACATGGGAGGGGTATAGTAAATGGTCAGCAGACCACCGCTGCAGATTTATGATGAACCACAGGTACCAACTTCTGCAGCTTTTTGCTGCATGTAGACCAGCAAGGTGAACAATGCAGGAGATTATCATTTATGTTTACAGCACTGGTGATGTACATGAGGACTGAGGAGCTGTTACATACAATACACAAATAGAAATTACAATAAAGCAACTAATAGTGACAGTCAGTTACTCTGGGGTGAGGTGAGGACCCTGCCCTTGCGGCCTTACATTCTACTGGATAATGAGGAAAGAGACAGTTTGCTTGGGGCTTGCAGCAGCTCTGGTAGTAGTGAGGTGGCAGTGTGGTCATTGCAAGCTGACATTGTTCTGAATAGATGGGTTTTCAAATTCCGCTTGAAAGTTCAGAATGTGGGTGATCGGACATGTTGTGACACAGAATTCTACAGAATGGGGGATACTCGTGAGAAGTCTTGCAGAAGATTGGATGAAGAATGTACGATTGTGGAGGAGAAAATGAGGTCTTGGGAAGACCATAGAATACAGTGGCATGTAAAAGTTTTTTGGCATCCCTGGTCAATTACTGTTATTGTGAATTGTTAAGCAAGTTGAAGATGAAATTATCTATAAAATGTCTTGCATTATAGATTACACTTTTCCTTCTTATTTTAGGCAAAAAAAAAAAAAGTTATGCAGTATATATTTTCATCTTTTACATTTTAAAAATTACAAAATGGACAGATGCAAAACTGTGGTTACCCTGCATGGTTAGTACCTATTAGCACCCTCCTTTTGAGAGTATCGCAGCCTGTAAACGCTTTTTGTAGCTAGGAGTCTTTCAATTCTTATTTGAGGGATTTTCATCCATTCTTCCTTTTGAAAATTCTTCCAGTTCTGTGAGATTCCTGGGTCGTCTTGCATGCAATGATCTTTTGATGTCTAGCCACAGATTTTCAATGATTTTCAGATCAGGGACTGTGAGGGCCACTGTAAAATCTTCACTTGAGCCTTCTGAGGTAGTCTATTTTGGATTTTGACATGCATTTAGGATCATTATCCATTTGTAGAAGCCATCCTCTTTAACTTCATTTTTTTTTATAGATTGTGTTATGTCTGCATCAAGAATTTGTTAAAATTTAATTACTTATTCTTCCCCCTACCCATGAAATGCTCCACGTGCCATTGGCTGCAACCCAACCCCAAAGCATGATTAATCCACCCCCATGGTTGGAGGGATGTTCTTTTTCTGAAATTCTGTAACCTTTTTTTCTCCACAAAAATCTTTTGATCATTGTGGCCAAAGTATCGTATTTTAACCTCATGGGTCCATGGGACTTTGTTTCCAAATTGCATCATGCTTGTTTAGATGTTCTTTTGCATACTTCTGACACTGAATTTTATGTTGAGGATGCTGTAGAGGTTTTCTTCTGATGACTCTTCCATGAAGGCCATATTTGTGCAGGTGTCACTGAACAGTAGAACAATGTGACTCCAGAGTCTGCTAAATCTTTCTGAAGGTATTTTGCGGTCAGGCAGTGATTTTGATTCGCCTCTTTAGCAATCCTACGAGCAGCTGTCACTGAAATTTAGCTTGGTCTTCCAAACCTTATCTTGATCTTTACTGTTCCTGTTAACTGACATTTCTTAATTATATTTCAAACTAAGGAAAGGGCAACTTGAAAACTCAGTACTATCTTATAGACCTGGCTGCTACTGTGCATCATGGCCAGCCTCTAACTATTAATTCAGCTGTCTCTGTTCATGTTGCTTCCGCCACCATCCCCTCATTCGCTCAGAAAGTGCGGGCCATCATGTGCGTGCTTTTGCCTTTCTCACCCTGGTGCTTGTCTGTCTGCAGTGCAGCATCACTGCTGCCTTCCCACCTCATATGGTTTCCTGTTCCAAGATGATACACCTCCCACCAAGGACAAGTTGTCGTTGCTTCTTGGCAGCCTGCCACACATGAGCCAATACATGCTGCTGTCTGTGCCTGCACAAGGACCGACAAGTTGCCCAGATTGTTACAAGTGCTGATTACTGGGTGGCCACCCTGCTGGATACTTGCTACAAGAACATTGTGGCATTCTTGCTGCCATCACTAGAGCGTGATCAGAAAATGCAGGAATACAAGTGCACGCTGGTAGACGCACTACTGATGGCGCCCTCTCCTGACAGTGGGGACTCGGTGAAAGCACAAGGCAGAGGAGGAGAGTCCTTAATGCAGCCGTGGCACCAGCACCCCCTCAAAAGGGAGGGTTAGCATCGCCAAAATGTGGAAAACCTTCCTTGGCACTCCACGACAACCATCACCACCATCTCATACGGTTTGTATTAGCAGGAGGCAGCATTTCTGTTATGCCTGTGTTGCACCTCACTCGGGGATTAATAGTTTAGACACTAAAAAATGCAACTGACCCTGCCGGTTCCTCTATAGACTAGATATCCTGACACAGAGATAACCCTACCCACAGATCTAAGATGGCAACTCGGACCTAAACTGCCATCAAGTTGCTTCAGGTTCCATTTAAAGAACCGGAGGCCAGAAAAGAGTGTGAATTAGTGACGAGGACAAGTGTGCTGAGCAAAGGAGAGATCTCAGAGTCAGAAAATGCCTGCTGGAGGACAGAGTATAAAGCTGCACCCAAAAGGTGACAAGTGGATAAATGAAAACATCTGTGTTAAGCTAGACAGACTGCAGCCAGAAAACAGAACCTAAACACCCAGCACAGCAGAAAGAGAAGCCGACCACAAAACACAAGCTCAAGGGATCAAGTCCATGAGCACAACAGTTTCAACAACTTGGTGGAAGAGTATGTGTCCACACGTCTCCATATACTGTGATGGGTCTGACCCATTTCACTTCTGGGTCTCCAAATTGGATACATGGCTTGAGCTTGCCCTTTGTACCTTGGAGGTGCTGGCCTGCCTTGCAGCAAATGTACTGCCAGAACGTGTGCTTAACATGATAGTGGGTGTGATAATAATAATAATAATCTTTATTTTTATATAGCGCTAACATATTCCGCAGCGCTTTACAGTTCGCACACATCATCACAGACAGGCGCATGCGCCTGTCCAATGCCAATGTGTGCAAGCTCGCATTCATTAAAATGAACCAGGTGTGGATTCCACAGAACTTTTTAGCTGAATAAAGACGTATACCAGCTGCACCTAACCATTGTTAGACTCCACCGCAGTTTGTTTGTTCTACTTTCCATTCACAGTGTTCCCCAAATTTGAAATAAAAAAACGTGTTTTGCAGAGTGCTCCTGTAGGAGTGGACTGACCTATGGACCTGTCTTATGTGGAAAGAACATGTAAAAGATGATGTGCACTATGCTTTATTATATCTGTATGGCCAACAGCTGGAATTAGTACAGGACGACGTACTGTTAGGTTTTGGCCACAAGATGGAGACAGAGCAGTGAGAAAAGGACTCAATAACAGTCATGGGACTGGGAAGGGGATTTCCAGAAGGATGAGATAAAAAGGAAGGAGAGTCCCAGGGGAGGGCAGACACCCAGGAGGAGGAGAGAAGTGAGAAGAGCTCAAGACAGGACGGAGGAAGGAAAAGCTCAGGAAAGAGAAGAGACAGTTGTTCGGAGAGGGGGGTGGCCCAGAGAGGACAGCTACAGGACAGCAGTGACTAACGGAGGCCTGGGGTAACGGACGGCTGGATACCGAAGAGTGAGTAAGTGTTACAGTGGGCAGACTCGGTCATGGGAAACGCTGTGGCCGTGGGCCTAACGGCAGCCACGGCGAAAGAACCCGGAGGGTTAGCGCTCACAAGAGTAGGAGGAGGTGACGTGTGCCTGGGATCAGCAGCTATCGTGTTGGCTGTGGATGTCAGGGGGACACCTAATAAAGTTGGACCTGGTTGAACAAGCTTCTATGTCTGTCGACAGTCCATCTCATAGCCGAAAGGGACCCCCCCAGTCGGCACACACACACACACACACACACACACACACACACACACATTTTTTTTTCAGAGTACACGCAACAAGGCAGTTTTGCAGAATAACCCCACAGAGATGCTTTTCAGATTAGTCCCACAGAGATGCGTACAGAGTACACATGTTTTTACGAAAATTAGGAAGGGGAAAGGGAAATTTGTGCTCACCAAAATAGTCCTGTAAGCCGGTCGTGCCTAGGGATCAAATGGCTGACCACCATGTGTTGCAAACATGAAGAGAGAAGGAAGATCCGGCACTGGAGACTTGATAAAATCCACGATAAGTTTTATTCACATAATTTCATGATAAAACCATAAAGGGGAAAACAGACCCCCCCACGCCTGACGCGTTTCGAACCTTACACCAGGTTCTTCCTCAGAGACATGAAACATGGTTTTATCATGAAACTATGTGAATAAAACTTATCGTGGATTTTATCAAGTCTCCAGTGCCGGATCTTCCTTCTCTCTTCATGTTTGCAACACATGGTGGTCAGCCATTTGATCCCTAGGCACGACCGGCTTACAGGACTATTTTGGTGAGCACAAATTTCCCTTTCCCCTTCCTAATTTTCTAAATATACTGACTAACTGTGCTCCCATCAAGCCACACATTTGTTAACATGCAAGCCGGGACTAAAAATATTACAGCAACTTGCTTAAGAAGAAAAAAAGCTGATGAATTATTTGGCATTTCCTCTGATAATGAGGATAAGATTAGTATGGACATGCATTCACTTTTCTCTGAGTTGGAGAGAAAGATGACTTCTCACCTTAAAACCTGGTGGGACTCAGTGACTCTTGAGAAATACGTTAGTCATAACATGATACCGCGAGGTTTGAGATTAAAAAAAAGGTACCGACTGTGATTTATAATGATACCTTTCTACAGAAGTGGAATGATATTTTGAGTGAATGCTCTTTGAAACTAATGTCTCTTATTGTGGAGGAAGAATCTGTCAAATTGACCAACATTGAAGCTTCCATCAAAGATTTGGAGTCTAAGTTGGATGTATTTTCTGATCATATGACATTTTCTAAAAGCTATGAACGATTACATGCTAATATTGATAATTTGGAAAGCGGCATTACCAAGTCCAAGAAAAATAAGTTCCTGCGTGATCGCAGGGACTATGACTCTAATATGGTTTATGCTTGGAAACAATTCACTCCGTATAAGCCTAGATCTATTCTCAAGAGGAATCAATCATTCCGTAGTAACAACGTCAGTTTTTCCTCATGTGAACAGTCTTTTAATTCACCTACTACTTCTGAGGGTTCAATGGACTCTAGTCTGGTGTTACCTTTAACATCACATGCAAAAAACGATCAAAGAAAACAAGGCGAGGTGGACGTCGACGTAAGAAGAAAGCATCAATATGGTCTGCGGAATGTGAATCATTGGAGGAAATAAACGGTAACATTGCTGCGTCTGATGAGTTTACAGTTATAAACATTTCAGCTACCATACTGAGTGAAGCTCAGCTGAGCGTTTTGAAGAGAGGACTTTCCTTTGTTCCTACATGTAGAGGGGATTTGTTTCAAACATTATGTGATGTCAATCGATTCGTGCGATTATTAACAGTTAAGAGACATTTCTTTACTCCTGATTCTGGTATTGGCAATCAATTTTCTGATATATCATCCTTGAGTTCAAACAATGTTGATTTGTTGCCACTTGCTGCTCCTGTTAGAGATCAAATTTTGTTTGACATGTTGTCTAGTTTGGAGAACACAAATCAACATACAACAGTACAATGTGACACAAATGTACAGATATCTAACCCCACTTTTTATCCCCTGATATCTAGAGTGCCCATTATGGATACTTTCCAGAGGGCAATAGAACGTGATGTTAAATCTCTGTTGGATTCAGATGTGCAGTCTTGTATGAATTTATCTGCAATTGAGCAGCATGCGCTTCATTTACTAAGTAAGAACCAACATATAGTAGTCCGCCAATCAGACAAGGGGGGGTCAGTGGTGATTCTAGACTCACTACTATATCGCAATGAAATTTTATCCATGTTATCTGATATTAATACATATCATCCTCTCAACAATGATCCTACAAGCTGTATTCAGCAGGGTTTATCTGTGATTTTGCAGGAGGGTCTTGCTTTGGGAGTATTGGACAAGCGCATGGCTGATTTTTTATATGTGGATAAACCAGTGTGTCCTGTATTTCACGCCTTACCCAAAATTCATAAAGGCGTGTTTCCTCCACCTTTCAGGCCCATAGTGGCCGGTATTGGAGGGGTTAATGAAAAACTCTCCGAGTGGATAGACAGAAAATTACAACCTTTGGTTTTGAAAACACCAGGTCACATTAGAGACACCAAACAGCTTCTGCAGGCACTTCAGGAGGTTGCATGGGGGCCTCACCACACATGGATAACATGTGATGTTGTTGCTCTATATTCATGTATACCTCATGATTTGGCATTATCTGCTGTTTCCACCATTTTGACTGAAGAAAGTAATTTCAGTTCTGATCTTAAAAAATTTATCATTATGGCGTTACAACATCTTTTGAACACCAATTTTTTCAAATTTGACACTAAGTACTATCTTCAGGTGTGTGGCTGCCCGATGGGGTCAAAATTCTCTCCTACTCTGGCCAACTTATATATGTCCTTTTGGGAGAACAAATATATATATACTATAGATAATCCCTATTTAGACAATGTATTGTGGTGGGGGAGATACATTGATGACGTGATCCTATTGTGGTTTGATCGTTGTGATGTATCTCCCTCTCCTGGCATGCTTAAGTTTTTTTGAGTATATTGGGACTAATTCTTTGAATATTAAATTCACCCACGAAATACATGGCATTTGTGCCACATATCTGGATGTTAAAATTATGGGAGATGTCAAAACGGGGAATATATATACTTCCCTATATAGAAAAGATACCAGTGGTAATGCCATATTGCATGCGGATAGTTGTCACCCGCCACATGTGATACAAAATTTACCGTTGGGGGAATTAATCCGTGCCAAAAGATCATGCTCTAATGACGCTCTTTATGAATCCGAGCGTCGTAAAATTTGCACCAGGCTATCAAAAAGGGGTTATAAGAACTGGATGTTAAATAGGGCTATTAAGAAAGTGGATAACAAAACTAGGAGTAGTTTATTGCAGAATGACATGGTACACACTAATCAAAATAAAAATATTCCCACTTTTTCTACCGCTTTCAGTTCAGATTACAAGGGTGTTATTAAAATCATAAATAAACATCTTCCCTTACTGCATCAAGATCCAGTCTTATCGCAGATATTGGCTGGTGGACATAGGTGTGTTCCAAAGAGAGCTAAAAATTTGAGTCATTTTTTGTCCCCCTCATTGTATTTGTCTGATTGCAGTAAACCTACGTGGTTAAATTACTTGGGCAATTATAAGTGTGGTGAAAAATTGTGTGGTTTGTGCCGCTATATGGATATTACAGATAGATTTGTTAATTTTAGTACACAACAAACCTACAAAATTAAAACCTACATGAATTGTAACACCACACACTTAGTGTATATGGCAGAGTGCACATTGTGCAGTTTATATTACATTGGCTGTACTACACGCAGCCTGAAGAGGAGACTAAGTGAGCACATCACCGCTTCTAATCCAGAGTCTATGTCCAGTCGTAGGAATGTGTCTGGCTTGTCCAAACATTTCCTTGAAATACACAAGGGTAATTTATGCAGTCTTAAAGTTAAGGGAATAGAACGGGTATTGAAACCCCCCAGAGGGGGTGACTGGGAACATTTACTACACTGTCGGGAAGCCTTCTGGATACTTGCACTTGATGCACGATATCCGCAAGGTCTAAATTATAGAAATGATCTTATGTATTTCTATTGAGTGCTGAGATTTTTGGTGTGTGGTTTTTTTTTTTTTTTTTTTTTTTTGTTGCTTGTCATTTGATAGTTGCTATGTATTTCTGCATTTATACGTGTGTATTGCACATGTTTTTATTTATTCTATGTCTTGTCCATTGTTGTATAGGTCTTTTCCTTTTTTTTTTTTTTTTTTTCTTCTTGCAAGGGAGTGACTCCACCAGTGATTTGAGGGCTTAGTTGTCTGCCTCTTTGATTATACACATGTGTGGAGTCCCTCTGCTGATTAGGAATGTTTATAATCATTTTGTGAACTGTTTTGTTTCATGTCTCTGAGGAAGAACCTGGTGTAAGGTTCGAAACGCGTCAGGCGTGGGGGGTCTGTTTTCCCCTTTATGGTTTTATCATGAAATTATGTGAATAAAACTTATCGTGGATTTTATCAAGTCTCCAGTGCCGGATCTTCCTTCTCTCTACATGTTTTTACGCACAGTACTCCTACAGACATCAGTGAAGAGTATAATTTTTTTTTAGGCTCACAACTCATACAGACACTGCGGCTCCATTTACCTTAGAGTCCAACGCCCACTTGATGGCTAAACATTCTCCACTATGGAGTAATTTTTCTCGCAGGTAGACAATTTCCGGCTGAGATACATTATGAGGTGCTCTTCCTGTTCACCTCTTTAGATAGGACAGCACCCAGACCGACAGCTGACGCATCCGTATGGACCACAAACTCCTTGGAGATATCAGATACTACCAGTACCGGCTGTTTGTACAGGGACAGCTTCATTTCCTTTAAGGCCGCCTCAGCTTCTGGAGACCACATGGCCATAGCCGACTTCATCCCTTTAAGGAGGTCCGTCAGGTGGCTACCATAGCGAAGTTCGGGATGAACCAGCGGTAATATCCCACAATGCCCAGGAACGCCGTGACTTGTTTGTTTGAGAGGGATTGTGGCTAGCCCTGGATCGCCTCAACTTTATTTATCTGGGGCTTTATTTCGTCCCTGCCTACAACATATCCCAAGTATCTTGCTTCCTCCATTCCCAAGGCACACTTCTTGGGATTTATGGAAAACCCCGCCTTCCATAGAGCATCAAATACCACCTGGACCATGCTCTGATGGCTCCCCCAATACTGCCTGAAGATTACAATATCGTCCAGTTAGGCCTCTGCATACCTCTTTGTTGTGAATTCTCTTACTTCTGAGTCGGTGCTTCCTCTGGTGGTTGCTGTGGGTAGTGGAGCTGGCCGGACTGACAGAGGTCTGCCACCTGATGATGATGATTGGAGATCCATACTCCTCGGTGACCTGTTCATAACACCTCTTGTTGGGAGCTAGGATCCGGTCTATGGCTCTCTGGAACGTTGCTGGAGCACCTTGTAACCCAAACGGCATCCTTGTGTATTGGAAGCATCCATCTGATGTCGAGAACGCAGTCTTCTCTTTGGCACCCTGGGACATGAGGATTTGCCAATTCCCTTTTGTGAAGTCAAGGGTAGTAATGTAACGAGCTGTCCCTAGCCTCTCAATTCGTTGACCCGGGGCATCGGCCAGGCATCTGTCTTAGAAACCTCGTTCAGCTTCTGAAAGTCATGGCAAAATCGTCATTGTCTCTGCAGAATGCACTCCTGGGTCTTATCTGCCTCCAGGTGACCATCCATCACATGGGAATGGGCCATGACTAACACCCTGGGTCTGTAGGGCCCTGGCACCAGTAAATACTCTATCACCTTACCCATTGGCTTGGTTATTCTCTAAAGCAATTCCCAATTACAGCAAAATGATGGAACTGACTGTTGGTCCCCGGCTCCTGAGGCACAATATTTAATACAGTAACCTTTTCAAATGCCTCTTTAAGATTTAGGTCCCTGAGTTTGGGCAGTTTCAAAGTTTCCCCCAGAAACCTCCAGCTCGGAGACATTGGCCTCAGTGGCTGCCGCCTCAACCTCATCACCAACAAGTACACAAAATGGAAACCTGTCATCCGCAGCTTGAGACAAGGTTTCTTTGGGAGCAACCTGGCTGTTGTCCGGACAATCAGACGTTCTCGCTTTTCCCCACAAGTCCCAGAATAATACAATATTCAGGACTTGTTACCAGATGTCACACTATAAAATATGACTATCCTATAAAAAAATGTAGTGGTTTATTTGGATTCTTCCATCAAAGAAAAGATTATTACATAAAAATAGATGCATGATAAAGAGAGACTGTCCATTTGTTCATAGATCCTTCTTTCCTAGAACTCTGAAAAAGGCATCTGTCTTGTAGTGTGTAGCTTCCCTGAAGTCACATATGATGATTAAGTTACATACCAGCTGTCGATTCAATGTCGTAGCCCAGCACAGATGACTCCTCGAGTCTGTGTCTCGTGGTGGTAGGGAAGGAGAGAGCGAGCCACTCTTTCTAGAGTAAGTCCCAACATATATATCTGTCTGTTAGAGCACGTGGTGTGTGTGTGTATATGTGTAATATATATATATATATATATATATATATATATATATATATTACGAGTTGACATTTACCATGAGCTAAACTTACAAAAATAGCATGTAGTGTCAGTGAAAGCAATGTATTCAGTACAGAACTGAGTGTAATCAGAAATCAACCAATTAATATTTAACAATTCCCCCTTTTGAGGGTGACAGACATTAATTGGAACCCTCAAATATAAGATCTTTCTTCTTTAACAAAATAGTTTAATATCAGATTGTTATACGTACTCAATGATATCAATTCATGTTATGGTAAGCCGTGAACAATATTCATATACAATATGTTTAATTATACTTCCCTAAATTTAAATTGAAGCATCTCGGGTCCAATCATCATCATCTGGTCTTCATTTTGATGTCTTCTGTCTTCTTGTTTCTTTTAAAACAGTTTTTTCCTATTTTAATTCCTCTGACATAACATATAGATGTTGTAGAAATCGTGTCGTGTGTCAAATCAAAGTCCATAAATTCAAATGTTAAGAAAACAAAGTCTATAGATGAAATGCAGCTTTAATATCTGTGCAGTGTCACCTTTAAAAACCTGGACTAACATTGGCTCTCCTTGAATATTTCTGGAATCCTCCATCCGCACTGGTCTTAGAACAGGTGTGACGTCTCTGGTCAGCAAAGTAAGGGTTAAAATGACTCTTCCTTGCTAAACATAGCACCATTACCAGTCCTCAGTCCTAATGCACAGGACACATGTCAGGGTTGTAGCTTCCTGACAATTACCTTGTTGTTCACCAGCTTTTCATTGAAGCTTTACAGGTGATTGGAAACCACTGGAACTTGATAAGAACGTGATAACACAGTTCATCTCTGCATCATAGGAGCATCGTTCTCTGTAATTGTGGTTGTCAGTGGTAGATACTGCACTTGTAATTAACACAGTCTATTACTCAGAAAAAATAGCTTTGTTACCTTCTGGGACTTCTGGATCACATTCTTCTTCTTGCAACTGATAAGAATTAATTAAATTTAGAAATATGAAAAGTCTTTATTAACGTAATTTCAGTATCTTGCTTGAAGTCTTTATTCCCTATTCTATACCAAATCTGGTAATTTTCCTAACCCATAATATCACAGCGTACCATAGCAATCAGTAATATCCATATAATTATCAGAATTTGTACCATATATGGATTTTAATATTTGAAATGATAAAACAATAAGTGAGAATACATTATTAGCCATATTCTTCATGTAATAGAATCTTTTTTTTTTATGTCATAGGTGTCAGTGTGTTTATGTAAAAAGTTTTCATCTTTATTAACCCCTTTCTGCCATCCGACGTACTATCCCGTCCATGGGACCTGGGCCCCTATGCCCATGGACGGGATAGTACGTCGGCGCGATCAGCGGCGCCCACGTGGTGAGCGCCGCTGATCGCGGCCGGGTGTCAGCTGATTATCACAGCTGACACCCGACACAATGTGTCAGGGGCGGTCACGGACCGCCCCCGACACGTTAACCCCTTGCACACCGCGATCAAACATGATCGCGGTGTACCGGGGGTTAAAGGGAAGCATCGGCAGGGAGGGGGCTCCCTCCGTGCTTCCCTGAGCCCCCCACGGCAGCGCAATGTGCAGCGCTGCTGTGAGGGGCTCCTTTCCTCCAGGCCCCCGAATCCAAGATGGCGACGGGGGGCCTTCGGGGGCCTGAGGAAGCTGGCTTCCTCAGTGCCTGCAAAGCGCAGGCATGAGGAAGCCTTCTGCAGTGCCTGTGTCAGATCGCTGATCTGTCACAGTGATCTGTGATGTGACAGATCAGCGATCGGTCACAGGACAGTGATGTCCCACCTGGGACTATTTAATAAAGTAAAAAAAAAATAAGTGTTAAAATAATTAAAAAAAAAAAATCGCCAAATAAATTAGAAAAAAAAAAAAAAAATATTCCCCCAATAAATCCATTTTTTGGAAATAATAAAAAAAAAAACAATAAAAGTACACATATTAGGTACCGCCGCGTCCGTAATGACCCGCCCTATAAAACTGTCCCATTAGTTAACCCCTTTAGAGAACCCCTTAAAAAATAAAAATAAAAAACGAAGCAAAAAATAATTTATTATCATACTGCCAAACACAAAGTGTAATAACGCGCGATCAAAAAGACGCATATAAATATCCATGGTACCGCTGAAAACGTCATCTTGTCCCACAAAAAACGAGCCACCACACAGCATCATCAGCGAAAAAATAAAGTTATAGCTCGCAGAATAAAGCGATGCAAAAATAATTATTTTATATAAAATAGTTTTCATTGCATAAAACCGACAAAAACATAAAAAAAGACCTAAATGAGGTATCGCTGTAACCATACTGACCCGAAGAATAAAACCGCTTTATCAATTTTACCGCACACGGAACGGTGTAAACGCACCCCCCCCCCCCAAAAGAAATTCATGAAACGCTGGTTTTTGTTCATTCTGCGTCCCAAAAATAGGAATAAAAAGCGATCAAAAAATGTCACGTGCCCAAAAACGGTACCAATGAAAACGTCAACTCGTCCCGCAAAAAATAAGACCTCACATGACTCGGTGGGTCAAAATACGGAAAAATTATAGCTCTCAATATGTGGTGATGCAAAAACTATTTTTACAATAAAAAGCGTCTTTTAGCATGCGACAGCTGCCAAATATAAAAACCGCCATAAATAGTAAATCAAACCCCCCGATATCACCCCCTTAGTTAGGGAAAAATAATATTAAAACAAAAATATTTATCTCCATTTTCCCATTAGGGCTAGGGTTAGGATTAGGGTTAGGGCTAGGGCTCAGATTAGGGTTAGGGGTGTGTTGGGGTTAGGGTTGGAGTTATAATTGGGGGGTTTCCACTGTTTGGGCACATCAGGGGCTCTCCAAATGCAACATGGCATCTGATCTCAATTCCAGCCAATTCTGAGTTGAAAAAGTCAAATGGTGCTCCTTCCCTTCCAAGCTCTGCCATGCGCCCAAACAGTGTTTTACCCCCACATGTAGGGTATCAGCCTACTCAGGACAAATTACAAAACAATTTTTGGGGTCCAATGTCTCCTGTTACCCTTAGGAAAATAAAAAATTGGGGGCAAAAATATCATTTTTGTGGAAAAAAATGATTTTTTTTATTTTCACGTACGAGTGTTATAAACTTCTGTGAAGCACTTGGGGGTTCAAAGTGCTCACCACACATCTAGATAAGTTTCGTGGGGGGGCGGAGGGGGCGGTCCGCCCCAGGCGGCACGTGTGTGGGGGCGGCGCGGCAGCAATTCAATTCCTCTTCTCTGTCACTCTGTGGCCTGTGGGAGAACAGCGCGGACTCCGCGGAGGCGCACAGTGCAGGCGCTTTCAAATTCTTCTAGTACCTGGCTTGCTGGACTGGAGCCTCGGCTGCTGTCCGCTCCTGAGCCGGTGCTTGGCGGCGGGCGCACTCGGAGACCCGTCTGCTCCTGGAGGAGGTGTTCGCGCTGAGCCGGCGCAGCAGGACTCAGAGCGGATCCCGGGAGGGACACAGGAGCCGGTGAGTGAGGGGGACGGTGGGAAGCGCTGCCGGGTTGCCCGTGATATCTGTGAGGGGAGGACGAGGGAGACACGTGACCGGCCTGCCACACACCGCCCGGTCAACCTGGTCCTTGACAGCCTCAGGCCTTGAGTCCTGGAGATTGACGAATGCTGAAGTTGGTTTCTTATTCGGCTATTTTTTATTTTCTGTTTTTTTCAGGTTTTTCAATAAAAATAAAAGTATATAATAAATATGCAATCATGTGTCCTTTTGTGAATACACTTAAAAACAGATAAAAAGAATTAGAAGGCTGGCACAGAAATGGGCATCAAAGTGGGCTATGAGGTATGGTATTGAAGGGGTTAAATGGCTTTGTGCCACTGATCTGACACGTGATTTACATACCTTGTGATGCCACACATGAAATTCATGTCAATCCAGCCTGGCACAAATGGGTTATGGCCATCAAAACTGGCATCAAAGTGGGCAGAGAACCAATTTTCACACATGTGAATAAGTAACAGCTAAATTTAAGGGGTTAAATGGCTTTGGGCCACTGATCTAACACCTGAACTGGCATCAAAGTTCTGATGCCCAGAACCCATTTGTGCCAGGCTGGAGTGACATGAATTTCATGTGGGGCATCACTAGGTATGTATATCAGGTGTTAGATCAGTGGCCCAAAGCCATTTAACCCCTTCAATACCATACCTCATAGCCCACTTTGATGCCCATTTTTGTGCTAGCCTTCTAATTTTTTTTTATCTGTTTTTAAGTGTATTCAAAAAAGGACACATGACTGCATATTATTATATACTTAGAATGTTTTATTTTTATTGAAAAACCTGAAAAACAAAACCCAAGTTTCGAAAATAATTTGTACTTTCTGTTTTTTTTCTGTCACATTATTAAAAATTATTATAAAAAAAGACATTAGGTCTTCATCCAGCATCATCAAGAAGATGAAAGTCTATAAATTTAGAAATAATAACAGCAGACATCTTTGAGTGTAGTGTGGTCTTTTCAGATGCATCCGGATTATCAACGACCAAAGGGGCGGCAAATTTTTCGTCCGCCCCGGGCGCCACAAACAATTGCTACGCCACTGGGTCTAGTGTCCAAAATGGGGTCACTTGTGGGGAGTTTCAATAGTTTAGGTACATCAGGGGCTCTCCAAACGCACATGACACCCGCAGACCATTCCATCAAAGTCTGCATTCCAAAACGTCACTACTTCCCTTCTGAGCCCCGACGTGTGCCCATACAGTAGTTTTCTCACACATATGGGGTATCAGCATACTCAGGACAAATTGGACAACAACTTTTGGTGTCCAATTTCTCCTTGTACCCTTGGGGAAAATAAAAAAATGGTGACTAAAAGATCATGTTTGTGGAAAAAATACGAATTTTTTATTTTCACGCCCGGGCATTATAAACTTCTGTGAAGCACTGGGGGGGTCAAAGTGCTCACCACACATCTAGATAAGTTCCTTAGGGGGTCTAGTTTCCAAAATGGTGTCATTTGTGGGGGGTTTCCACTGTTTTGGTACATCAGGGGTTTTCCAAACGCGACATGGTGTCCGATCTCAATTCCAGCCAAAAACGTCAAATGGCGCTGCTTCCCTTCCGAGCTCTGCCATGCGCCCAAATAGTGGTTTACCCCCACATGTGGGGTATCAGCGTACTCAGGACAAATTGCACAATAACTTTTAGGGTCCTGTTACCCTTGGAAAAATAAGAATTGAGGGTGAAAAGATCATTTTTGTGGAAAAAATATGATTTTTTTTAATTGTACCGCTGTACGTTATAAACTTCTGTAAAGCCCTTGTGGGTTCAAAGTTCTCACCACATATCTAGATAAGTTCCTTGGGGGGTCTAGTTTCCAAAATGGGGTCACTTGTAGGGGGTTTCCACTGTTTAGGTACATCAGGGACTCTCCAAACGTGACATGGCGTCCAATCTGAATTCCAGCCAATTTTGCATTGAAAAAGTCAAACGGCGCTCCTTCCATTCTGAGCTCTGCCATGCGCCGAAACAGTTGTTCCCCCCCACATATCAGGTATCTGCGTACTCAGGACAAATTGCACAATAACTTTTGCAGTCCAATTTCTCCTGTTACCCTTGGTAAAATAAAAAAAATTGAACCTGAAGTATTTTTTTTATGAAAAAAAGTTAGATGTTCATTTTTTTTTTTTTAAATATTCAAAAAAATTCCTGTGACGCACCTAAAGGGTTAATAAACTTCTTGAATGTGGTTTTGAGCACCTTAAGGGGTGCAGTTTTTAGAATGGTGTCACTTTTGGGTATTTTCTATCATATAGACCCCTCAAAGTGGCTTCAAATGTGATGTGGTCCTAAAAATAAAATGGTGTTGTAAAAATGAGAAATCGCTGGTCAACTTTTAACCCTTATAACTTCCTAACAAAAAAAAATTTTGGTTCCAAAATTGTGCTGATGTAAAGTAAACATGTGGGAAATGTTAGTTATCAAGTTTTTTGTGTGCCGTATCTTTGATTTAAGGGCATAAAAATTCAAAGTTGGAAAATTGCGAAATTTTCGCCAAATTTTCATTTTTCTCACAAATAAACGCAAGTTATTTGAATGAAATTTTACCACTAACATGAAGTACAATATGTCACGAGAAAACAATGTCAGAATCACCGGGATCCATGGAAGCGTTCCAGAGTTATGACCTCATAAAGGTACAGTGGTCAGAATTGTAAAAATTGGCCCGGTCATGAACGTGCAAACCACCCTTGGGGGTGAAGGGGTTAATACAACTTTATCAATATAAAATATTTATTATACCAATAATATGTAAGAATGTATAGCCATGAACCAAAATAAGAATATATGAGTGAGCGAATGGATGGATGAAAGAATTGTTGCATATGACTCAGAATTGAAACATTTTCCTTTGTAATGGAATCATATCATTGCTATATTTAATGAAGCAATATTCTCATACTAGACATTACTTTATTAAATATTGATTTTTTTTTTTTCTTGATAGAAAATATAAAAATTTAAAAATAGAATAATAAAAATTGAAAATGAAAAATAAGAATAGAAATAAGGCCTTTATGTTGATACCAAATGCAGAGTAGATATGTCCTCAGTAACCTATACCCTTAATATTTCCATGATCTGGATTATTTCATAATTGTCATAAACTTGTATTAGCAAAATATTCAAATTATGCAACTTTGCATGTAATACTCTTCTTAGTATAAATAAATAACTTTTTATAATACTTAATGTTATTATACCCAATACTTATACCATTGTACCTTATTAATATTTCTTCTTTATTAAAATGCGTGAAGAAGAGGTATTGATCAAACGTGATGATGTAGTCGGGATCAAAAACACATTTCCCCCTTAATACCGTTTCATGAAATAATTCATTTATCAAAACCAAAATTAAAAATTTATAAATTGAGAAAATTTTATACTTTATACCATTTATTTTTCTGAAGATGTGTAACCATTAAAATTAATTTAAATGTAGATTTTCTTCATAAAAAACCATTTTGATGTGCAATTGCACTTATTCACAATTAACTAAATCAAGAAATAATTACTAAAGAAATATAGAAATATATGTTGTGTAGATAATATTTTGTTATATATCTTTATATTCTAATAATTTAGCTGATCTACATATTTCTTATAAAGACAGTTTGCTTTTATTTTTTCTAACATACATAGTCTTGAGGCCTCTTTCATACATTAAACGTATCACATTACTCCTTAGCAGCTGCTCATACACGCATCTGTCATCTGTCACTCAGACTGTCACATATAAGCTCACATCACAGATTTCACATATGAAGGTGTGATGAATACATGTATTTTATCCCAAATTATTGTATCCTAATGATCAATGCGCATTGTAAACTATTAAATTTAGTATCTTAAAATTTCTTTAAATATTCCCCAAATACACATTACATAAATATATAGTAATAGCTGTACTTGACACTTGGGCATTCCTTTGTCTTGCGAAGGCTGGGGTGTCTCAAAAAATTATTTTCACTAAGGCTACAGGGACATGGTATACCTATTATTAGAACAAAGTTCAGATGTCACATGCTGTGACGTTATGTCATGCCATGCAGCACACAGAAAACTAATTTTAGAATTAGTTATATGAATATTATTTAAGTGTTAAATGTATAAAATAATGCAATTATTGCAACTTCCTGTGTAAATAAAGGCATAAATCCTTGTAAGAGAATTTTTTCCTGATTAGGTCATGCTTGGAAATGAAAATTCTAAGGAAAAATAAAAGATAAGGTTAATATCATATTCATAATTCTAAATATTACTGGAGTAGATTTTAATTTTCACTAAAAAATACAGTTCTACAATCTCTACTTCTACAAACATATATATATATTGTATGAATATGTATCTACAAAACTATAGAACTACAGAATTATACTCTATAAAATAATTACATATAACTGACTAATATATTGTTTAACACTTTTACACAACATTTAATTACATTTTTAGCCAATTCCTAAACCCAATCTTATTTCTCTGTAAAAAAAAAAAAAAAAAATGTCCTGAAAAGTTCTTGCCATTTTGAAGCTGATGGATTCTCTGAGCAAAGTGTTCAGTTTACAGCCAATGATCTCACTCTCCACCTGCTTCTGTCTGTCAAATTCCACCATGTTTTTTACAGAAAGGTCAGAACTCATCATTCCATAAGGCTTAAAGCAAACATGTGATTTTCTTCATAGATTTGATTACGGGGATAACTCAATTTAGAAGACTTTGGTACTGGCTTCTGATAAGATTTTACTCTGTCTTTGCAAAATTAGCACGATTTATCCTTCTGTCACGATTTTCACATTTCCTAGCAAAATCAAGGGATTGCGCACATTCAAATAAAGAATCTTTTTGTGACGCAATAACACGAGATGCAGGATTTAGAAAACCAAATTTGTTTACAAAACTCTTTATCAGGGATTGCGTTTTGACATTCTCAGTGAGCATTCTGTACAAGCGATCAAATATGGACATGAATGTAAAAGTACATTCTTTCCGACCAATCCTTAATTTTTGAAGAATATCAATATCTGGATTATTTTCATTTGATGCACAAAAAAATCAGAATTTTTAATCTGTCTATCATTTAAGTTCGCCTGTGTTTCACCAGATATCCTTAATGATAACTGCCTGGAAAAGGTTACCGGAATCCACATTTTAAACAACTGTTTTTTTTCCTCGTTAGTCAAATCAAACTTGTCAACACAGCTCTCAAAAACCTCAGCGTTTCTACAAACTTGGATTTTGATACTGTATGCAGGAATGATTTTGCATAATTTTAACAAATTTTTCCTAACGTCTATTTTTAGTGGTACGTCTTTCCCTTGTACGGCATCTAAGTCAGTTCTGAAGTCTCCTCCTACTTCTCCATTTTGTTCCACGTCTGCAAGGTCACCTTGAATGGCTGCTGCTACAGACATTTGCCTTTCACCTTGTAACTGCTTCTCCACATTACAATGAATCTCGGGAACATTAATATTTTCCTTTTCACAGTCATTTTTAGATTTCTCTGACACAAGTTTGTGAAATACATCTACCATTTGTAAAACATTTTTCAATTTCTCTCTTTCTCTAGTAAAGGACACCAGCTTAGAATTTAACTTTAGATTTTCTATTTCACATTCTGCATATAAGCTGAGCCATAAAACGTCTAACTTACACTCGTCTACAGACTTAAATTTCAATTTACTTTGTTTAGAAAAAGATGTAATGACATCCATGTTTCTTACCTTGAAATATCTCAGCTTGTAGTTCCTTTGATGGACAACGCTGGGCTCTTGTCTTCACACGTCTATCTTCAGCACGTCTGGCACTTTTAGTACTTCTCAATCCATTTGGCAATTTTTAGTCCTCACTTCTAGGTTCTGTCTGATTCTTGTGACTTGTACATAGTAGTGGAGTTCCTGATAATTTGCACACGTTAGCAAAGTTCATTCCCCCTTTTGGGCAAGTTGAGGGAAATCCGCAAAAAAGTACAAAAATTCATATCTGGCTGGCTCTCCTCCAATGTTAAAAAATGCTTATTCTTGTATAACATTCAGGACTTGTTACCAGATGTGACACTATAAAATATGACAATATCCTATAAAAAAAGTAGTGGTTTATTTGGATTCTTCCATCAAAGAAAAGATTATTACATAAAAATAGATGCATGATTATAAAGAGAGATTGTCCATTTGTTCATAGATCCTTCTTTCCTAGAACTCTGAAAAAGGCGTCTGTCTTGTAGTACGTAGCTTCCCTGAAGTCACATATGATGATTAAGTTACATACCAGCTGTCGATTCAATGTCGTAGCCCAGCACAGATGACTTCTCGAGTCTGTGTCTCATGGTGGTAGGGAAGGAGAGAGCGAGCCCCCCTTCCTAGACTAAGTCCAAACATATATATCCGTCTGTTAGAGCATGTGGTGTGTGTGTGTGTGTATATATATATATATATAGACATTTACCATGAGCTAAACTTACAAAAATAGCATGTAGTGTCAGTGAAAGCAATGCATTCAGTACAGAACTGAGTATAATAAGAAATCAACTGATTAATATTTAACACCCGCCCTATTATAATAGGGTGCAATAAGTTCTTGACCACGCCGACCTCATGGGACTCGCTGCCACAGTTTGTGCTGATGACCACTTGGGCCACAGGATAGTCCTTAGCGTTGCCATGGATACAGTGGACGCCCACCCTAAACAAGGCATTTAATTTAGCCAAAAGAAGAAAATCCAACTCCATGAACCGTGAATGTTTTATTCACATGAAATGCAAGGACATGCAGAGCAAGTGATGCAGCTTACGTGACACGTTGCATCAACACGTTTCAGTTGTGTGCGCACCCTTAACAAATTATTCTGTGTGCATGGAATTGTGGTTGGCCAGTCTAAACAAGGCATTAAATTTTGCCGATTGGCGGTTGTTTAATGACTAAGATCAGGCATTTTAAATGCAGCCGTAGACATTCAGGCCACCTTTTCCTCTGTTGTGGTATCCTAGAAAAAAAATTCAAATTCTTATAATGGACTTGTCTCTCAGATATCAGTTTACATGCTACAGTCAGATCAGTTTTATGGCAGATAACATATTTTAATTATGGTAGATCAAATTGCCATTTACACAAAACATTTTTTGTTTGATTAGAAAGAAATGTGTTGTGAACTCATTTTTTGGTCTACCAGTTGTGAGTTCTCCTTGCGGGCTCCCTCTGGTGGTAACAGGAGGTAGTGAGGTCGATTTAATTAGTAGAGATCTGCCACCTGATAATGGGGATAACGATTCAGACTGGATTTACGACAGCCGACGCCCTATTCTGGTGCTGGTGATTCCTTCTGGCTTTTCAGGTCTTGGTTTTCAGCTCTGTTCCAGTCAGTTTTTTTTCCCGGCAGCATAGATGACAAGGACCCATATACAGCTCTAGAAAATTAAGAGCCCACTTTCAAATGTTCAGTTTTTCTGATTTTTCTCTTTATATGTATATTTTTGAGTAAAATGTAAATTGTTCTTTTCATCTACAAACTTCTGTCAACATGTCTCCGAATTTCCAAGCAATAAATGTTTTTTTTTTTTTTTCCTGAAAAGGAGAAATGGTCAAAATGTAAAAAAAACCAAAAAAAACGATGCTTTCAGACCTCAAATAATGCAAAGAAAACAAGTTCATAATCATTTAGAAACAGCAATACTAATGTTTTAACTCGAAGTGTTCTGAAATCAATATTTTGTGGAATTATCTTTCTTCACAAAAAAACTTCAGATCCAATTTGTTTTGTCACCAAGGGTAACAGGAAAAATTGGACCCCAAAAGTTGTTGTTCAATTTGTCCTGAGTACGCTGCTACCCCATATATTCAGGTAAACCACTGTTTGGGCGCATGGCAGAGCTCGGAAGGGAAGGAGCGCCATTTGACTTCTCAATGCAAAATTGGCTGGAAATGAGATCAGACGCCATATCACGTTTGGAGAGTCCCTGATGTGCCTAAACAGTGGAAGCCCCCCCCCCAGTTCTAACTCCAACACACCCCTAACCCTAACCACAAACCTAACCCTAATTCCAACCCCAACCCTAACGGTAAAATGAAAATAAAAACATATCTTTATTTTTATTATTTTTCCCTAATTAAGGGGGTGATAATGGGGGGGGGGGGGGGGGTTGTCACACACTAAAAGACGCTTTTTATTGCAAAAAATAGTTTTTGCATCACCATATTTTGAGAGCTATAATTTTTCCATATTTTGGCCCACAGTCATTTGAGGTCTTGTTTTTCTGCGGAATGAGCTGACATTTTTTATTAGTACCATTTTAGGAGGCAGAATGAACAAAACCCAGCAATTCATGAATTTCTTTTTTTTGGGGGGGGCATTTACACCGTTCCACGTGTGGTAAAATTGATAAAGCAGTTTGATTATTCGGGTCAGTATGATTACAGCGATACCGCACGTATATCTTTTTCTTTTTTTTTTTTTTTTTTTTTTTTTGTTTTGGCGCTTTTATACAATAAAAACTATTTTTATATAAATCATTTATGCATCACTTTATTCTGAGAGCTATAGCTTGTTTTTTGCGGGACAAGATGACATTTTCAGCGGTACTACTATTTATATCCGTCGTTTTGATCACGTTATTCCACTTTTTGTTCGGCAGTATGATAAAACGTTTTTTTTTTTTTTTTTTTTTTTTTTAATGGTTTTCACTAAAGGAGTTAACTAGTGGGACAGTTTTATAGGTCGGGTCGTTACGAACGCAGAGATACCAAATTTGTGTACTTTTATTGTTTAAAAAAAAAAATCTAAAATATTTTTACAATTTATTTTAAAAAATGTTTTTAATTCTTACTTTTTTACATTTTGTCCCACTATGGGACACTCAATCTGTGCAGGCTGATCGCTTCTATAGCATGCATATCTGCATGATATAGAAGCTGTCAGCGCTGCAGCTTCAATACACTGACCTGAGAGACTTCCTGGTCGTCACTGCACATGACAGAGTCTCTCAGACCTAGAGAACCGGATGTCGTCATGGCAACATTGGATCTCCATGGCAGTGATCGGGACCCCGCATCATGTCGCGGGGTCTCCGATCCAAAGGCAGAGGGGCTGTCACAGCTGACAGCCTCTCTGCCTGCTCCCAGAACGCTGCGATTTAAGTTTGATCGCAGTGAGCCGGGGATTAAATTGCCGGGTGTCAGCTGTGAGAATCAGCTGACACCCGGCCATGATTAGCCGCGCTTCCCCCCGTGAGCTCGGCTGATAGCGTATGACGTACTATTCCGTCCATGGGGATTAAGTCCCAGGGCACATGGACGGAATAGTACGTCAAAGGTCAGAAAGGGGTTAAACACGGATGTGTGACTGAGGCCTAAGGGAGAGTCAGCTGAGATGCCTCGGCACCATTCCAGTGATTTCAACGCTGAGTCTTTTGCATAACATTGTTATTCCACAGTGGAAGTGTGACTGTTGCAGCCCATCAGCGGGTACTGATTGTCTGCAGTGTTCACATGTCATAACAATGTCATACAAGTACCAAAAGACCTAGTGCTGACATGACTGGAATGGTGTCGATGCGGGAAGTATCTGTTTTTATTTTCAACTAGCTGAAGAGCCCGGCGCTGCCCGGGCATAGTAACTAACTGTGCTGTGGTTAGTTATAGCAAATTATAATTATCCTCCATCCCATAGTCCTGTGCCCATATACCCATCATACATATCCATGATCCCATAGTCGAGTACGTCCAAATGGTGGACAACCCCGTTTAATATCCCGTAGATAATCCTATATTTAATATGTCCTATGTATAATATTTAGGTCATTATTTGGTTCTGTTTACGCGGAGCTGTCAAATTGTGATTCATTGCCATAATTAAGTCTGTTAATGACCTGATTTTTCAGAATTATCCAAAGCATAATTTATTTGTGGCCAATACTAAATGCATTGACCAGCTTAACTCTTTATGTACTGTACTTAATTCGAGAGCTACCGGTAGCTGGTAAAGAAATGGGTTAAAATGAAGTGCAAGGTCCCGGTGGTAAGATAATAGTGTGGCACTGTGTTGCCTGGGAAATCTGGTTGTGATGTGGCAGGAATGGATTCTCCCCATGGAGGGAGTAGGGGGAGCCTCATTCAGCTATTATAAATTGCTGCTCTCACTGTAGCAGTAACAGAATGACTAAACAGTAGTGATTGAGTATATTGATCCCCATTCACGTGACAGCTATGGGGGATTTGAAAAGCTTAATCTTCTCAGAAGGCTAGTGATTAGCTGCTGTTGTAGCTTAAGTTGGCAGCCAGACATATATTTGAGATGTAGTATTACATTGCAGATACAAATATTAATGGCTTTACCAATACTAACCAATAACAAGTGCTCCTAATATTACATACTGTCCTGTTGCCCCTTTATAGCCCATTGATATTATATAATTATTGCTAACTATATTGTACTATAAATATTAGAATTGCCCAATGTGAATGCAGAAAAGATGCAATATAACCTGTTATGAATGAGTCACCGTAGGAGGCAAAAACAGAAATGCTAGCTAAGTCCAGAAAACCAGAGAAGTTGGCAGCTATCGGATTGCAGACCCCTGAACCTATCAACAACAACTAGCAGTAGCCGTGGGGGAGTCCTACGATGCCCTAGACCCCTCGATCACAGCCAGAGAACTAAATAGCCTAAAGACAGAAAGGGAAATCTAAACTGCCCCAGAGCAGACCCCAAAGCAATAGGCAGCCCCCAACATATAATGACTGTGAAGCAAGAAGAAAAAACACTAACACAGACTGAGCAAATGATGGGGCCCAAGCTAACTAGATAGGACAGGATAGGAAAGCTGCTGTCTGCAATCCGCGAAAAACCCTACAAAAATAAGAGCCAACAGACTGACAGGGAAAAGGCCCTGAAGACGCTAGGCTTCAAAAAGACTATGTCAGTACTCAGGTATTTTCTGAAGACAGAGCAAACCGACAAAAAAGGAATTCGGCTCACCCCAGCAGGGAATGGCAGAATCCAGAAAAGCAAGGCAAACTAAAACCAAAACACAAATGCAAAAAGGCAAAGCAGAAAACTTGGCTTTTGAGGAGCAGGAATCAGACTGGTCTCCTAGAATTCCACAGAGAAATCACCAGCAAGGCAGAAGGGCGTTGGCTGCCTTATATCCAGTCAGAGATCCCCCGTCGCCCAGTCATCCTCTCCCAGCTCAGGTGCTTGGTAATCAGCCTCACTACCTTCCTTCACCAGAAGAGGGAGTTCATCTGACCTCAATGGTGAAGGGGAAAATGAACTCCTAACAATAACCCTATCATCTAGCAACCTTCACACCAAACAGTCGCACTCCTGTTCCTCTCACCAATTAGAGGTCCCAAGTGTCACCAACAGCATTCACTCATCACCATTATATACAACTCTGGCAAAAATTAAGAGACCACTGCACAGTTTTATAAAAATCAGCTTCTCTACATGTCTGACAGCCATTCCATTCCAGTGTCAGTTGAATTCCAACCAGAGTACACCTCATTCTACTTAATGTGCTTCTGATTAGGGGATCACCTGAACCAAATCTTATTTAACAAAGAAAAGTATAAAAAACCCTGCTGTGGTGTTCACAATCCTCTTGCTATAGGACAAGCTGGATGGCAAAAAAAAGTGCTAGTAATATCCCAAAAGTAATTGGAATGCAAAAAATAACTTTTAACCATGCCAAAGGAGTTGAAAAGTCTTGAGTGAGGAAAAGAAGGGCTCAATTCTGGCTTTACTAGCAGAGAGATACAGTGAGCGTCATTTGCCTTCATCCAAAAAATTTCTAGGACTGCAGTCAATTATAACAAGATCAAGCAGCAGACATCGGGGACAACAAAGCTACAGACCGGCAGAGGGCGAAAACGACTCTCCACTGACCGGGATGACCGTCATCTTATTCGAATGTCACTCAGCAACCGCAGGATGACATAAAGTGACCTACAAAAGGAATGGCAGCTGGGGTGAAGTGCATGGCATGAACAGTTCATAACAGGCTCCTAGAGGCAGGGTGTTAGGCGTCGGGTTCCTGTTGCTGCACAGCGGGAATCCCGAGCCCTGCTCCCGGCGGTCTCCCATTCTTCCCGTGCCACCGAGGAGGTTGCTCAGCAAACTCGTCGGTCCCGACACTCTGCCCAGACCATCTCCGTGGGTTTGCTTGCTGCTCCCACCTCTGGCACAGCTGTGGCAATGCAGGCTGCTCAGCAGCGAGATTCTCCAGGGACTAAGTCCTCATGTCGGGCCACTGAGCATGCCCGTGGAGTGATCTCCTATTGGAGATCGAAGGTCACATGCTCAGGTCCTGCTCCTGTTCAGATTGGCCCATCCGAGAAGCCAGGAAGGTCCCGGACGCTCGCGGCTATGAAAGGTTTGCATGGCCGCTTGGCCATGCGCTAAGATACTCTGTATTTTCAGACCATGAGGAGTGAGTGATGTATGCACGTATGAATGTCTCTGGTGACTGACTCATTATGAAACCCCTACCCTTGGTACGCATGTGTTGTGCAGCCTAGCCTGCTAGCGCCCAGGCTTAGGTGTAGGTAGAGCAGAATCTGAGTCAGGCATTAGTCCCCATCAGTGACTCGACACGCCACAGTGCACGTGCTCCACACTCCGTAGCCAGCGTCTATAGCGGCGTTCGTGGCAGCTACGCCGTGCGCTCAGAGGGCCTAGAGGAACTCTAACCCTGTGTCCTTGGGGTAGAGTTCTGTGGCCGCTTTCTGTGCGCTTTTTGGCCGGGCTCAGTGAGCTAAACAGGCTCCGGTATTTGCGTTCAGCCGCTGTGCGGCTCTGTGAGTCAACAGAGTTCGCTCCTGTTCACACTGGGTGATGTAACCCACGTGTGACTGTTTTCACGCCGCTCTATTCTTCCGCCATTACCTAGCAGCAGTGTGCCACCTCTGCACGGTGGACCCCGGGCAGCGAACGCACCTACTATTATTTATAATTTGGTGCGTTCCGCCAGCCCTAGCACAGGGCTCAAGTAATGTAAAGCTAGAAAAAAGCCTTTCATCAATGAGAAGCAAAGGAGAGCCAGGCTGAAGTTAGCCAAAGACCATAAGGATTGGACTGGAGTAAGGTAACCTTCTCTTTTCAGCTTTGCCCAACACCTGGTCATCTAATGGTTAGACTGAGACCTGGAGAGGCATACAAGCCACAGTGTCTTGCACCCACTGTGAAATTTGGTGGAGGATCGGTGATAATCTGGGGATGCTTCAGCAAGGCTGGAATTGTGCAGGTTAATCTTTGCGAAGGATGTATGAATCAAGCCGCATACAAGTTATCCTGAAAAAAAAAAAAGTTGATTCATTCTGCTCAGGCAATGTCCCCCAACTCTGTCCTTCTGGAAAAAAAAAAAAGTCCTCAGTGCACCATGCCACACACGTAGGTCAATCAATGTGTGGATGAAGGACCACCACATTAAAAAATCCTTTTCATGGCCAGCCCAATCTCCAGACTGGAACCCCATTGAAAACATCTGGAATGTAATCAAGAGGAAGATTTATAGTCCCAAGGAAACAACAAAGAACTAGTTACATTTTTGTACCAGGAGTGGCATAAGGTCACCCAAAAGCAGTGTGAAAGGTTAGTGGAAAGCTTGCCAAGATGCATAAAACGGTGATTCAAAATCATGGTTATTCCACAAAATTTTGATATCTGAACTCTTCCTGAGTTAAAACATTAGTATTGTTGTTTCTAAATGACTATGAACTTGTTTTCCTAGCATTATTTGAGGTCTGCAAGCACTGCACTTTTGTTATTTTGATCATTTCTCATTTTCTGAAAATAAATACAAAATTTAGTGCTTGGAAATTCAAAGACATGTCAGTAGTTTATAGAATAAAAGAGCAATTTACATTTTACTCAAAGTATATCTATAAAGAGAAAAATCAGACAAGCTGAACACTTTGCAGTGGTCTCTTAATTTTTTGCCAGAGCTTTATATGGAGCTAAATTTGTTTTCTTACTGAAGAGGACCAATATGTTGTACTGGACACATGATGTAATAGGTGCTGCAGAAAAGAACACAATTTTTTTTTTTTTTCACCTCTCTATTGTGAAGATAGTCGAAGTGGGCATCACTAGAAAGATTTCAGTGGAGGCATGCAATTCTTAATCTTTCGAATGCGGTCAAGTCATTTTTGACAACCAACCTTGCTAAAGCAAACAGCTGGGGGCTGGTATTCTCAGGCTGGTAAGAGGCCCTGTATATTCCACCCCCCCAGCCTAAAAATAGCAGCCCGCAACTGCCCATAAAAGGCACATCTATTAGATGCGCCAATTCTGGCTCTTTGCCCTGCTCTTCCCACTTGCCCTGTAGCGGTGGCAAGTGGGTTAATAATTGTGGGGTTGATGTCACCTTTGTATTGTCCGGTGACATCAAGACCAAGGCTTAGTAATGGAGAGGCGTCTATAAGACACCCATCCATTACCAATCATCTAGTTGTATTGTTTGTAAATAAAGATACAGCCAGAATAAAGTTCTTTATTTCATATAAGACTAAAACACAGTTTTCCATTTTGATTTATTTATATAGCACCATTAATTCCATGGTGCTGTACATGAGACGGGGTTACATCAAAATACAAATGCCACTTACAGTAAACAAACTAACAATGACAGATGATTGGTACAGAGGGAAGAGGACCCTGCCCCTGTGGGCTTATATGCTACAGGATTATGGCAATGAAGACAGTAGGTAGGGGGTTGAGGTGGCCGCATAGTCATTACAGGTTGTAAGCTTTTTTGAAGAGATGGGTTTTCAGGTCCCGTTTGAAGGATGTGTTGGGGCACAGAATTCCAGAAGATGGGAGATATTCTGGAAAAATCTTGGAGGCGATTGGGAGAGGAGCGAATAAGCGTGGAGGAGAGAAGGAGGTCTTGGAGGACTGGAGATTACGTGAAGGAAGATATTGAGAGATTAGTTCGGAAATTTACGGAGGAGAAAGGTTATGGATGGCTTTGTAATTCAGTGTTAGTAGGTTAAAAAGAAATTGGGAGCCAGTGAAGGGATTTGCAAAGAGGGCACGCAGGAGTGTAGTGTGAGGGGTGCCAAGGACATAGTCGTGGCCCGCAATGATAGCTGCTTAGGTGCACCCTAGCCACCCGCCACACACACACACACACACACACACACACACAAACACACACCCTCTGACTCACTTGACTGGTCCTCGGGTTTCTCCCTGAGCCGGCGGGGGTTCCTTGCGTCAATTACTTGACAAAGACTAGTAGAGTCGAGGTCCAATTTTAAAGTGTTAACTTTACTCAACACTTGACACAGCTCGTCCAATTCACATACGGATACAGCACACAGTTCCTTACACAGTTTGACATTCTCTGTCGCTGCGCTGTTCCTTGCCTCCATAGGAACACTGCTGGGTCGCACCGTCCTTCCCAGCACCGCAGCTATCCGTCTGACCAGCTTTAGGAGTTCCCAGGCCGTTTCACCCCAGACACTCAGGCGTCTGCCTATGTAGCTGTCCTGCATTCTTTCTCTTTTCTGGTGTCTTTTTAGCCCTGGAAGAGCTGGGCTCCTTGATTAACGTTATGGGGTCCACCCTCCCTGTATGGGCTCTCAGGCCCTACTGACTAAAATGCTGGGAACTTGTTGGCTTACCCACGGTTGGCCCATCTTATGTTAACTATTTACTGCATATTAATGTGTCCCCATCTAGTGGACTTGCATACTTCACTTTCCCTAGCTAATTATACATATATATAATATGCTACCCAATACTATACATGCAACAGACATTATAATACAGACATGAGAAAGGGGAGTGGAGCATCACGTTATCTTGGTACACCCCTTACAGTAGCGAGGAGAGAGATTAATTAGTCGGGCAGCAGAGTTATGGACAGACTGGAGGAGTGCGAGTGTTAAAAGGTAGGCCACAGAGAAGGATGTTGCAGTAGTGGAGGCGGGAAATGATTAGGGCATGCACAAGCATTTTAGTAGATTGAGGGTTGAGGAAAGGATGGATTCTGGAAATATTTTTGAGCTGGAGGTGGCGAGAGCTTGGATGTGCGGTTTGAAGGACAGGGCATAATCAAGGGTTACTCTGGGGCAGTGGCTTACCGGGACAGGGGAAAGTGTGAATTCATTTATCATAGATCAGGTAGGGAAGGTATGCGAGATGGAGGAAAGATAATTAGTTCAGATTTGTTTATATTGAGCTTGAGGAAGCTAGAGGAGGAGGATATGGCTGATAGACACTCTGGGATTCTGGAGAGCAGAGAGGTAGGTCTGATTGTCATCAGCATAAAGATGGTACTGGAAGCCATAGGACTTTGAGTTGTCCCAGGCCAAGGATATAGACTGAGAAGAGAAAGGGTCCAATGATAGAGCCTTGAGGGACACCAACAGAGAGAGGGCAAGATGAGGTAGTGTGGGAGTAGAAAATGCTAAATGTGCGGTTGGTAAGGTATGAGGAGATCCAGGATAGGGCAAGGTCTTTGACACCAAAGGAAAAGAGGCTCTGTTGTAGGAGGCAGTGGTCAACTCTGTCGACGGCAGAGGACAGGTCTAGAAGGAGGAGTATAGAGAATTGTCTCTATAAGTAAGTCATCAGTAAGTTTGGTCAGGGCAGTCTCAGGGGAATGGTGGGGACAGAAGCCAGATTGTAGGTTGTCGAAGAGCAAATTAGATGCAAAGTGAGAGGAAAGGTCAGTGTGGACGTGCTGCTCAAGGAGTTTGGAAGCAAATGGGTGCAAAGATATGGGGCGATAGCTGAACATGGCGGTCGGGTCAAGGGATGGCTTTTTGAGGATAGGTTTGATTGTGGCATGTTTGAAAGCAGAGGGGAAGGTACCAGAAGTTAGTGATAGGTTGAAGAGATGGGTTAGGGATGGGATTAGTGTAGTGCTGAGGTTGGGGAGAAGGTGGGATGGGGTCAAGTGCACAAGTGGTGAAGTGTGATTTGGAGAGGAGATGAGCAAACTCTCCTTCAGTGATTATTGGAGAGGGAAGTTATGGAGTTAGGGCTTTGGTGTGGCATACAAAGTGATTGATTGTGGTAATAGGACAACAAAGACTTGCCTTGTTTGGTCCATCATATTTTTGAAGTGCGTGGCAAAGTCCTTGGCAGAGATTAGGTAAGTCGGAGGGGGGCAGTGGTGAGTGGAGGAGGGAGTTAAGTGTTGAACAACTGTTTGGGATTGTGGGGTAAGGAAGATACAAGGGATGTAAAGTAGGCCTGTTTAGCAGAGGTGAGAGCTGATTTGAATAAGAGTGTTGCATGTTTGAATGAGCTGAAGTCATCTTGCGAGTGCGTTTTTTTTCTTCCAACGGCGCTCTGCAATTTTGAATACTTGCCGAAGCTTTTTAGTGATGTTATTGTGCCAGGGTTGTCTATTGATTTGTCGCACTCTGTTATGCATGATAGGGGCGACTGACTCGATGACTGATGCAAGAGTGGCATTGTAGAAGATAGTGGTAGTGTCTGTGTCGTGGAGTGAAGATATGGAGGACAGTGGTAGAATAGTCAGTGTGAGTGTCCAGATGTGTGAGGTTTCTGCGGGGGTGCGCATGTCGCTGGGCATGGGTGACAGGTGAGGACAGGGATGAGAAAGTGAGTAGATGGTGGTCAGAGGGAGAGGGCAGCTTGTGAAGTTAGGGAGCAGAGACGGGTGAAGACCAGGTCTAATGTGTGTCCGTCTGTGTGGGTGGCTAAGAAGGACCACTGGGTAAGTCCAAAAGATGAAGTGAGCGACAGAAGATGGAGGCTGCCGACTGGTGGGTGTCGATGGGGATATTGAAGTCACCCATGATGATGGTGGGAATGTCAGCAGTGAGAAGGTGAAGGATCCAGGTGAAGAAATGGTCAATAAAGGCAGTGGTCGAGGACCAGAGGTCGGTATTATGGCCACTTGGAGGTTGGAGGGGGAGTACATGCGGACAGAGTGGAGTTCAAAAGAGGGAAGGATAAGGGAGGGTAGAGGTGGGATTGGGTTAAAGGTACAGTTGGAAGAAAGGAGAAGGCACACTTCTCCACCATGTCTGTTGCCAGGTCGAGGAGTGTCGGTGATTTGGAGGCCGCCGTAACATAGCGCAGCAGGGGAGTGTCAGCCATGTTTCGGTGAGGCCCAGGAAGGAAAGATTACGTGAGGTAAAGAGGTTGTGAATCATGTGGCATTTATTGCAGATGGAGTGGGCATTCCAGAGTGATCCAGAGAGAGGGAACAGGGTAGTGGGCGTCAAGGGCACGGATTTGAAGTGGGCAAGATTTCTGGTCTTTATATTGGGTTGGGAGCCATAGAGGGGGGGTAATAATGGGAGGTATGAGATGTGGGGGTCCAGGATTGGGAGATATGTCACCAGCAGTGAGGAGAAGCAGAGAGATGGAGAGCAAGTGGGAGGAGAGTGGGTGGCTTGTTTAGTGTGTTTTTCTTATTTTTAAATCTTTTTTATTAATTACAATAGCATACAGCAATGAGAGAACAGACATTTCCAGACAAATTCAGAAAAATACAGTTCTCCTGAGAGTACAAAATATATATATATATATATATATATATATATATATATATATATAATATATATGTGTTTTGTTTTGTTTTTTAAACTATAAATTCCCCGGATACCCCACCTTACCCCCCACCCCACTATCTTCTGCATTCTGTTTAACCAGAATATGTTTATGGTATAGGAGTGTGGCCACCAATTCTTTTAAGAAGGTACCATTCAGTGTTCTCGAATTGGGATCTAAGTTGGTCTCTGGTGACCTGTGGTAGAGTCGGGATATATATGGACCATGTGGTTAGGAAACTATCTACTAATCTCTCTTTACATGTTAAGGCATCCAGCCAAGCCATGCGGAAAAGAAACATTATCTTAGATTGTATGAGTGTCTTAGGTGGCGGTACTGGGCTCAACCAATGTTGCAGTATGCTTTTCCTAGTCGCGGAAGCCCATAATATTAGTGTGGCTCTTATATGTTTTGGGCACTTAGTTGAAGCCTGATCAAGTATGTTAGAGTGCCCATTGGGGAGTGAGCTTGAATGTTATTCCGCATTTATATTGGACCTCTGTATGAATATCCTCCCAGAGCTTGAAAAATATTCAGAATTGAGAGTCCTCAGTGGTTGATACCTTTTAATGGCTAACTGAAAAGATGGTAACACATTGCAAGTCTCGAAAGCTTGCAATGTGTTACCTTCTTTTCAGTTAGCCATTAAAAGGTAACACATTGCAAGCTTTCGAGACTACTCAGGTCTCTTAATCAGGCATAGACTAATACAAAATCTGAAGGGTCACATATTTATGCACAATACAGCACAGAAAAAAAGCAATAGATGAGGCAAGTGACATGAAGCAGAATTATGATTATGGGAGAGGGAGAAACATAAATATTGCTCCAGTTCATAGATAAGGAGTCCGGATGTTTTATTGTCCTCTGATTGGGGTCTCCTAATGTGTTGTGATGCCGTCCTAAGACCTTGTGGGGGCATCACAACACATTAGGAGACCCCAATCAGAGGACAATAAAACATCCAAACTCCTTATCTATGAACTGGAGCAATATTTATGTTTCTCCCTCTCCCATAATCATAATTTTGCTTCACGTCACTTGTCTCATCTATTGCATGTTTTCTGTGCTGTATTGTGCATAAATATGTGACCCTTCAGATTTTGTATTAGTCTATGCCTGATGAAGAGACCTGAGTAGTCTCGAAAGCTTGCAATGTGTTACCATCTTTTCAGTTAGCCATTAAAAGGTATCAACCACTGAGGACTCTCAATTCTGAATATTTTTCTATCTACTGGCTAACATGGTACAAAGATATACATCTTTCCTCCCAGAGCTTGCGACTCTTTGTGCATCCCCACATATGGTGTATGATGTCTGTATTTTTCATGCCACATTTGGTACAGGCAAATATACCTGAGGGCGACATTTTGTACTTAGTATATGGGGTAATATAGGCTCTATAGAGAAGTAGTAGGGCCATGTCCGTATAACAACTAGATGAGATGACTCGTCTGAGTGTCAATGGCTACCAAAATGTCACTAACCGTAATATCACATAAGTCCCTTGCCCATCTCACTGGGCCTGTATTGCCACTTTCCCATGACCAGCTGCTACGTATCAGAGCATAGATACTACTAGTTGACGCTATTTGTGATCTAGTGTTTCTTAGTAAGTTATTCATTTTATTTGTCCCCTCCCTCTGCTGACCATCCCTCAGACACCTTTGGGCCAGACTTCTGGCTTGAAGGAAGAGGAAAGGCCTATTAGCGAATATGGGGAAGCGATATGCTGCAACACTGAACGTGAGAATAGAAAACTTATCTAGTAAGTCAAGTGCCATTTTGCACCCCTGTTTGGCCAAAGCTACATAAAATGGGGATGGTTTACCATGCATGAAACTGGTGTTACGTGTTACAGAACCACTCAACACCCAGAATATGTTGTGCAGTTACATGCATGTATAATAGGTTCCATGTGAGATGCATCTCCCTAATGCATCAGTTCACAGGCTGCGCCCCTGGGCAGAGGGGACACGATATTCTTCTTTTGTCCGCCCTTCCCCCACCTTTGTAATTCCCACAGTAATCATCGGCAGGCTCCGGCCACCTGCGGCTTTTGTAATGCATGTCTGGCCTGCCGCTTTTCTATTGGCCGGCCCTCTGTATCTGTGTGATATATTCTGTGTCCTGTGAATAAAGTGTTGTCAGACTGGAAATACATGGAGAAGCAGTGATCTTTTATATGCGCCCATGTAACCAAGGAATTCCAGCCAGCATCATTCGTTCAGACTCCAGCCAACGCAGAGCGGACCTCCGAAAACACGGGGTGGTACTGAAAGAGGTACCCCAGCTTGGTAGACCCCGTTACACTGGTGGCAGTGGCGGGATATGATACCCCCTTCTACAGGAGAAAAGGAATGCATGGAAAACAACTACCAGAAGTTAAAGAGGACTACATTCAAAGATCTGGTGGAAGCCCGAGGGTTGATCGCCAACAACAAAACAAAAGCGGATTTAATAGCAGCCATCATGGAACACGACAGTACAGCGCCCCCCCCAATGTGAACGTGGAGGAGACCGAATTCTAGAGGGAGGTAAAGAACGGATTGGCGTTCTATGGCCCAAACCCTGCAGTAGAGATCATACGAGAGGTGATGGCTGATGTGCGTACTGATCTGAAGGAAAAGATGGCCGAGCGGACCAGGATAGAGCTAGCCAAGATGGAGATGGCAGAGCGGACCAAAGTGGAGCTGGCCAAGATGGAGATGGCAGAGAGGAGAGTCAGCGAGCAGGGGGAGCTCTGGCCTTCGACCAGGTACCTTCAGCAGTAAGCCACAAAAAGATCCAGTATAATGCCTTCCGACAGTTGGGGGAGGCAGAGGAAGACATTGATGGCTTTCTGCAGGACTTTGAGCGGCAGTGTGCCCTTCATCAAGTGAAGTCGGAGGAACGGGTTCAGATTCTGGCCAGCAAGCTGACAGGCCGGGCAGCGGACGCCTATCGCACGGTACCTGATGAGGACTGTATGGACTATGAGCGGATCAAAGAAGTGATCTTGGCCCGGTATGCGCTGACACCAGAGGCATACCGCCAAAAGTTCCGCGGACTTATAAAACGCGTAACCGATACCCACGCTGAATGGGCCTGTAAATTACAGCGGTCACTGCTACAGTGGGTACAAGGGAGCCAAGCAACCACTGAGGACGTCCTCCAGCTCTTCTTGTTAGAACGATTCTTTAATGGACTAACCCCCGAGACACAGGAATGGCTTTGGGACAGGTGGCCAACGACTCTTGAGGAAGCCGCTCGTCTGGCCGATAAACATCATGATGCCAGGAGGCTGCAGTTGTCTGGATCAAAGATGGTCACTAGGGGCCCGCCCATGGACCTGGAGGGCCCCAAACCACTGAAGATTGTAGGGGGACCAGCTAGAAACTTGGCCTACCACAGTTCCCCTGGGGCACGATGACACACCTGCCGTCAGCTGGGCCACCCGCAAAGACAATGTCCCAACCGGACTCAGCATACCCAGTGGCCAATGGCGGGAACAGCTACCTTCAGCCGGGCTGCTGTACCCTGCTACCAAGGCGAAGCTAACCCGGCATTGGGGGCTACGACTAACCAAGGGGTGGAAGAAATGGAGGAAGAGCTGCATGAAGTAGACCCCGTGCAGGCAGCCCGGGCAGATAATCGACAACAGCATCGACAGGTCGTGTGGGTTAATGGGAAACGTATGCAGGGACTAAGAGATTCCGGAGCAACTGTGACCCTTGTGAAGCCTCATCTCGTCCGGGACCAAGAGAAGACGGACCGGACAGTGGCAGTCTGTGTAGCAGGGGGAGCCATACATTGACTGCCCACTGCCAGGATTCACCTGAACTGGGGAGTCGGGGACGGCCTTGTTGAGGTCGGCTTGATGGAGGATTTGCCTGCAGACGTCTTCCTGGGAAATGACTTGGGGGCCCATGTTGTCTGCGTTCTCGGTGGCCCCTCTGGCTGAGACATATCCTGTGACCACCCGGAGACAAGCTCGAGCTGCGGAGGCGGAATCACACTCAGAGGAGGCCCAGGTAAGACATCCCAGCCCTACACGTATTCCCATAGCCAGACACATTTCTTGGGCCACCCCAGATGAATTTAAGAGGGAGTTACTTGAGGATCCTTCATTAGAGGGATATCGTGGGAAGGCACAGGAGGGGAGAGGGGTACTGGAAGGGGAACAGTTTGTATGGAAGCAGGGACTCCTCTACCGGATCACAGAGCAGCACCACACAGGGACGAGCCCCACTATAAAATGACAGCTGGTAGTTCCCAAGAAGTATAGGCAGGAGCTACTGCGAATCTCTCATGACATACCCTTGGCCGGGCACTTCGGCGTCAGTCGCACCAGGCATCGTCTGACACACAACTTCTTTTGGCCGGGGGTAACCTATGATGTTCGTCAGTACTGCCAGACCTGTGACAGTTGCCAGCGCATTGGCAAGAGGGGGGATCGATGCAAGGCCAAATTACACCCCCTCCCCATTGTGGAGGAACCATTTAGCCGAGTAGCGGTCGATCTGATAGGGCCTTTAGCCAAACCCAGTCCGTCAGGGAAAAGGCATATATTGACAGTGGTAGATTATGCCACACGGTATCCAGAGGCGGTTGCGTTACCTAACATACTGGCAGAGACGGTGGCGGCCGCCCTGCTCCAGGTGTTCTCATGGGTTGGATTTCCCCGGGAGATTATCTCGGACCAGGGTACCCAGTTTACAGCAGAGGTGACCGACCAACTGTGGAAGCTGTGTGGCGTAAAGTCCATTAGAAGCGCCCCGTACCACCCGCAAACCAATGGGTTGTGTGAACGCTTTAACGGGACATTAAAACAGCTCATTGGGACTTTTACCAGGACATACAGGGACTGGGAGAAATTCTTGCCACACCTCCTGTTTGCCTATCGGGAGGTGCCCCAAGAAGCCACGGGGTTCTCCCCATTCGAGCTGGTATACGGGAGACGGGTAAGGGGACCCCTAGACTTAGTACTGGAACACTGGGAAGGGGAGGGCCTCATAGAAGGGGTACCTATTGTACCCTATGTGCTGGAATTCCGGGACCGCCTACAGGAGCTGACTCAGGCTGTACGTGAGAACATGCAGGCGACCCAGCGGCTCCAGCGCATATGGTACGATCGGAGGGCCAGAGAGCGCACTTTGGAAATAGGACAGAAGGTCCTGGTGTTAGAGCGCACTAAGCAGAATGAGTTTCAAGCTGCATGGCAGGGGCCCTACCAGATAGTGGGGAAAATAGCCGACACAACCTATAATGTCGCCGATTGTGACGACCCCAGCGTTATCCGCATGTTCCATGTGAATATGCTGAAGCCCTACCGGGAGCGCCCTGAAGAGGTAGTGGCCATCTGTGCACCTGAAGCAGAGGATTTAGCCGGACTTCCCTTGCCGGATGTCTTAGTGGAAAGGACTCAGTTTAAAACATGGGACCAGGTACACTTGGGTGAAGACCTAGGCCCCCTGGGAGAGAGAGCAGGCGGAGGAGTTGTTGAGGCAGCGACAGAGGATGTTTTCAGGGAGACCAGGGTACACTCGCCTGGCACAACACAAGGTTGAGACCCAGGATCAGACCACCCCCCCTGCGACAAAACCCCTTCCGCGTCCCTGAGTCTGTACGAGAGGGGATGCGACAAGAGATGCTGCATTTAGGGGTCATTGAAGAGTCAGTCCCTGGGCATCCCCCGTAGTGTTAGTGCCCAAGAAGGATGGGACTACACTGTTTTGTGTAGACTGTCGTAGGCTCAATGAGAAAACAGTGACGGATGCATACCCCATGCCGCGTGTGGATGAGTTGTTAGACCGGCTGGCGGGGGCAAAGTATTTGACCACCATCGATCTATGCAAAGGCTACTGGCAGATTCCCCTTAGTCCTGACGCTATTCCCAAGTCGGCATTTGTCACCCCGTTTGGCTTATTCCAGTTTCGAGTTATGCCATTCGGGATGAAGAATGCCCCGGCGACCTTCCAAAGGCTGGCTGACCGGCTTCTGGATGGTCTCCAGGACTATGCTTGTGCCTACCTGGTCGACATCGCCATCTACAGTGCGACATGGGAAGAGCATCTAAATCACCTAGAGACCGTATTGGACAGGATCCACCAGGCTGGAATCACCTTGAACCCAAACAAGTGTCACGTGGGCAAAGCAGAGGTTCAGTATTTAGGGCATTGGGTGGGAAGTGGGAAACGGCGACCAGAACCAGCCAAGATTGAGGCCATAGCCAAGTGACCCATCCCACGCCCTTAAACTCCAGGTCATGGCGTTTCTAGGGACAGTGGGGTATTACAGGAAATTCGTTCCCAATTACAGCAGCGTAGCCAAGCCCCTCACTGATTTGACCCGTAAGAACCAACCCCGCCAGGTAACCTGGACCTCAGAGTGTGAGGAAGCCTTCCGCCAACTAAAGGACGCCCTCACCAATACCCCTGTATTGGCCGCACCCGATCCAACTAAACGTTTCCTTGTTCACACAGACGCTTCTATGTTTGGATTGGGGGCAGTACTGAGCCAAGTCGGGCTGGACGGCCAAGAACGCCCGGTAGCTTACCTGAGTCGGAAACTACTGCCCCGTGAAGTAAGCTATGCGGTCATCGAGAAGGAGTGCCTGGCGGTAGTATGGGCACTCGTGAAGTTGCCACGATATTTGTATGGACGACAGTTTTCCCTCCTAACGGACCATAATCCCCTAGTCTGGCTTAATCGGGTCTCTGGAGACGACGCCAGATTGCTGCGGTGGAGTTTAGCCCTACAACCTCTGGACTTCACCATCCACCACAGACCCGGCAAACAAAACGGTAACGCCAATGGACTAAGTCAACAAACGGAACTTGTACCAACCCCATAAACTTCGGTCATCCCCCAAACCGATCCGTTGAGGATCAGACTGTGTATGCCGATCGCATCGCTGGAAAGGGGAGCCGTGTTACAGAACCACTCAGCACCCAGAATATGTTGTGCAGTTATATGCATGTATAATAGGTTCCATGTGAGATGCATATCCCTAATGCATCAGTTCACAGGCTGCGCCCCTGGGCAGAGGGGACACTATATTCTCCTTTTGTCCGCCCTTCCCCCGCCTTTGTAATTCCCACAGTAAACATCGGCAGGCTCCGGCCACCTGCGGCTTTTGTAATGTATGTCTGGCCTGCCGCTTTTCTATTGGCCGGCCCTCTGTATCTGTGTGATATATTCTGTGTCCTGTGAGTAGAGTGTTGTCAGACTGGAAATACATGGAGAAGCAGTGATCTTTTATATGCGCCCATGTAACCAAGGAATTCCAGCCAGCGTCGTTCATTCAGACTCCAGCCAACGCAGAGCGGACCTCCGAAAACACGGGGTGGTACTGAAAGAGGTACCCCAGCTTGGTAGACCCCGTTACAACGGGATTACCCAAAAATAGCATGAAGGGTGAAAAACCAGAGTGCATGTGGCAAATTTTCCTGCACTTTCGCCACACCCGTATGGTTTGCCATAGGGTAGGGTGTTGATCCACATCACCGGGAAGATTGTCGTTGCTTAAGTGTAGTAAAGCAGGGAGCGCAGTGTGGAGGTAATATTGCTGATCTAGGTCTACATTGGCAAAATGGGAAGTTCCCTGCAACCAATCAATAGCATATCGCAAATTGGCAGCCAGATTATATCGCCCAGTGTCTGGAAGGTTAACCCCTCCTGCCTCCCTTGGGGCTTGTAATTTGGCAGGCCGGTTCTAGTCCTCTTCCCTGTTCCCCAAATAAAAGAGCGGAATGCTTTGTTTAGAAGATGTACGTCCATTTTAGATAACAGTAGGGAAAGAGTCTGCAATAAATACATAAGTTTTGGAAATATGACCATTTTGATCAGATGGCAACGTCCGGAGAAGGACAGGGAATAATGTTTCCAAGAGCTTAAAAGGCGAAGTATCGAGGCAATCAGTGGCTTTATATTTATCTTATATAAGTCGGTTAGATCTGCCGGAAGGTGAATGCCCAGATATCTTATAGAGGAATTGCACCACCTGAAGGGGAATGATGGGATCGCTCTTTCCTGTTTGAATAAGGCTAATGCTTCAGATTTAGCAAAATTTATTTTGAAACCAGAACAATGGCCAAAGTTATTTAGGGTATCCATAATTACGGGGAGAGCCTTGGTTGGGTTAGATATGAATAATATGTCATCGGCGAACGCCGCTATTTTGAGTGTAGTACTCCCAACGGTTATTCCTTTATACTCTGACATATTTTGTAAAGTCCTGATTAGTGGGTGTAGGGCTATATTGAATAGTAGGGGTGATGAGGGGCAGCCTTGACGAGTGCCCCTCTGAATTTTAAAAGCCGATGATAATGCCCCATTTATGGCCAGCCAGGACACCGGTTCATGGTATATCATAGTAATGGCTTTACAAAACCACGATCCAAAACCTCTGAGTGCTAGGACATCATGAAGATAGTCCCAAGCGACCCTGTCAAATGCTTTGTCAGCGTCCAAACTGACCACAATAGCCCCCAAATCTCCACTCGCCCTCCCATGGGAAATAGCTCCCAGAGCTGTGCGGATGTTATACGTTATTGATTTCCCATGAACAAAACCAATCTGTTGGGTGATATTAATTGAGAGATTAGTTTTTGGACTCTGATTTCAAAATTTTTACAAAATTATCGGCAAACAGAGTTCAGCAGCGAGATCAGTCTGTATACATCCACTCGCATTCGATCCTTGCCCGGTTTGGGGAGTACAATTATATCTGCGTCAGTAAATCCATCAGGCAAACGTCCCATCTGGACGATTTTGTTGTAGACCGCACACAAATGAGGGGCCAGTGCTCCTCCCAAAATTCTGTAGTACTCATTGCTATATCTGGCTGGATCGGGGATTTAGATATTTTTAGAGTGCTGATGGTTTGACAACTTCTGCTACAGACATCGGGGCATTAAGGGCCTCTCTGTGCTCCTCAGTCAATTTAGGTAGCACTTCTGGTTTCAGGAAATCGGGGTTAACAGTCCCTATTTTTGGCGCTGCGCAATAGAGGGACTTTAAAAAAAAAAACAAAAAAAACCTCGAAATTCTTCCAAATTTCCTCGTTACTAGTTCGGACAATGCCATGATTATTTTTTATTTTGCGAATTCTCGTGATTTTACGATATGGTCTAGTTAGTGATGCAAGCATTTTGCCCGGTTTATTGCCCCACTTGAAGTATTTTTGTTTTTGGTAGTCTAGATTGCAGACGGCTCTCTCATGGGCCAACATGTCTGCTACTCTCTTCGTTTCTAGGTACTGATTCTTCATGAGTGTCGTATTGTTAGCTTTAAATCTTTTGTATGTCATGGTCACTGGCGTAGCGTGGGGGGGGTGGGGGGGGCGGTCCGCCCCAGGCGGCATGTGTGTGGGGGCGGCGCGGCAGCAGCAATTCCACCCTGCAGTGCAGTGCAGCGGCGGGCAGGGAGCGATGCGATCACGGCGGCTCCGCTGCCTGCAAGAGTGAATAGCAGGAGCCGAGCGGCAAGGGTCCGTCCTGCTTCCTGCCCGGAGGCCGCGCTTCCTGTTTCACACAGAGGAGCGCCGCTGAATGACGTCATCATTCAGCGGCCGCTGCTGTGTGAGGGAGGAAGCGCGGGCGATGCTGCGGACAGGTGAGAGGAGAGAGGTGGTGTCTTGTGTGTATGTATGTATGTCTGTGTGTGTGTGTGTGTGTGTATGATGGAGCAGGCAATGATGGGAGTGATGGTCTAGAAGGCAATGATGGGGTGATGGAGCAGGCAATGATGGGGTGATGGAGCAGGCAGTGATGGAGCAGGCAATGATAGGGTGATGGAGCAGGCAATGATAGGGTGATGGAGCAGGCAATGATGGGGGTGATGGAGCAGGCAATGATGGGGTGATGGAGCAGGCAATGATGGGGTGATGGAGCAGGCAATGAGGGGAGTGATGGAGCAGACAATGATGGGGTGATGGAGCAGGCAATGATGGGGGTGATGGAGCAGACAATGATGGGGGTGATGGAGCAGGCAGTGATGGAGCAGGCAATGAGGGGAGTGATGGGGGTGATGGAGCAGGCAGTGATGGGGGTGATGGAGCAGGCAGTGATGGGGGTGATGGAGCAGGCAGTGATGGGGGTGATGGAGCAGGCAATGATGGGGGTGATGGAGCAGGCAATGATGGGGTGATGGAGCAGGCAGTGATGGAGCAGGCAGTGATGGAGCAGGCAGTGATGGAGCAGGCAGTGATGGAGCAGGCAGTGATAGGGTGATGGAGCAGGCAATGATAGGGTGATGGAGCAGGCAATGATAGGGTGATGGAGCAGGCAATGATAGGGTGATGGAGCAGGCAATGATAGGGTGATGGAGCAGGCAATGATAGGGTGATGGAGCAGGCAATGATAGGGTGATGGAGCAGGCAGTGATGGGGTGATGGAGCAGGCAATGATGGGGTGATGGAGCAGGCAATGATGGGGGTGATGGAGCAGGCAATGAGGGGAGTGATGGAGCAGGCAATGAGGGGAGTGATGGAGCAGACAATGATGGGGTGATGGAGCAGGCAATTATGGGGTGATGGAGCAGACAATGATGGGGGTGATGGAGCAGGCAGTGATGGGGTGATGGAGCAGGCAATGAGGGGAGTGATGGGGGTGATGGAGCAGGCAGTGATGGGGTGATGGAGCAGGCAATGATAGGGTGATGGAGCAGGCAATGATGGGGGTGATGGAGCAGGCAATGAGGGGAGTGATGGGGGTGATGGAGCAGGCAGTGATGGGGTGATGGAGAAGGCAGTGATAGGGTGATGGAGCAGGCAATGAGTTGAGTGATGGGGGTGATGGAGAAGGCAGTGATGGGGGTGATGGAGCAGGCAGTGATGGGGGTGATGGAGCAGGCAGTGATGGGGGTGATGGAGCAGGCAGTGATGGGGGTGATGGAGCAGGCAGTGATGGGGGTGATGGAGCAGGGAGTGATGGGGGTGATGGAGCAGGCAATGATGGGGGTGATGGAGCAGGCAATGATGGGGGTGATGGAGCAGGCAGTGATGGGGTGATGGAGCAGGCAGTGATGGGGTGATGGAGCAGACAATGATGGGGTGATGGAGCAGACAATGATGGGAGTGATGGAGCAGACAATGATGGGAGTGATGGAGCAGACAATGATGGGAGTGATGGGGGTGATGGAGAAGGCAGTGATGGGGGTGATGGAGCAGGCAATGATGGGGGTGATGGAGCAGGCAATGATGGGAGTGATGGGGTGATGGAGCAGGCAATGATGGGAGTGATGGAGAAGACAATGATGGGGTGATGGTCGAGAGGGCAATGATGGGGTGGTGGGTGAGAATGCAATGATGGTGGTGGAAAGGGCAATAAATGGGGGTGGTGGAGGAGGAGGAGGAAATGATGGAGGTGGTGGAATGGGCAATGATGGGAGTGGTGGGGGAGAAAGCAAAGATAGTGGTGGATAAGAAAATGATGGAGGTGGGGGAGAGGACAATAATGGGATGCGAGGGGAGGAGGACAATGAGGGGTGTGGGGGATTGGGATGGGAGGAAGGGGGACTTATAATGGCCTTAGGAACAGGGGGAGGTGGAGGAAGACATTATCGTTTATTATGTCTAACACAGTCCCTTAGTATATAGTGTACTCACTAATTCTGTATAACACCATCCTTAGTTACATAGTTTCCTCTTTTATTATGTATAACACCGCCCCTTATTACCTACCATCCTCTCTAGTTATATATGGTGCCGTCCCTTATTATATAGCTTCCTCTGCTGTTATGTATAGTGCTGTCTCTTACATAGTGTATTTTTGTTATTCACAGCGCCCTCTTTTATTACATGGTCCCCTCTCTTGTTAGATATAAAATGACTGCTGATCGAGGAGCCGGTGACCAGACGACCAGTCCATCAGCTCCTCCATTAGAAAGGAAGCTTTCCCATGCTCCATCAGCCATCATTGCATTATACAGCTAACAAGACAGGACGGTATGTAATAAAAAACAGGGCTCTATATAATCCAATATGTAAGGGACGGAACTGTACATAAGAGAAGGCACTGTGTATGGGACAGCATTATACATAATAAAGGAGACTATGTAATATATACCTGTATGTGTGTGGCTATATAATATCAATAATAAATATATATATATATATATATATATATATATATATATATATATATATATATATATATATATATATATACACACACGTAGCTTTGACGCCATAAAAGGAGGGGGGCCCAGACACATTTCTTGCACAGGGACCCCAAGCTGTCAGTGTCCGCCAAAATAATTTGTACTTTGTTTTTTTTTCTGTCACATTATTAAAAATTATTATTAAAAAAAGCCATTAGGTCTTCATCCAGCATCATCAAGCTAATACATACATATATATAGAGAACTGCAAGAAGTTGAAAGTCTAGAAATTTAGAAATAATAGCAGAGTTAGTAGCAGACTAAAAATTAGATCTTTGAGTGTAGTGTGGGCTCTTCGGATGCTTCCGAATTATCAACGACCAAAGGGGCGGCAAATTTTTCGACCGCCCCGGGCGCCACAAACAGTTGCTACGCCACTGGCCAGGGTCAATGCTATTTGTGATTCTAAAGTTAGACGCGATAGTGTTTTTTTTTTTTTTTTTGTTTGTTTTTTTAAATTACTCACAAAGGATATTACTTGCCCGCGCATAACTGCTTTAGAGGTGTCCCAAAACAGGTGTGACGTTTCAGTGTGTTCTGAATTATCTGATTTTAAATGTGCTCCATGCAAAATTTAGGTATTTCTTAAAGTCCTCAGACTGGTATAAGTATGAGGGGAATCTCCATCTCCTATTACATTGAATAGACTGCTTTAGTTTGAGATGAAAGGTGACTGGTGCGTGGTCTGAAATGTAGATATCTAATATTTTTGACTGTTGAACCTGAGGCAAGAGTGCAGAACTCGGCACCAAGTAGTCAATTCTAGTGTGTGAGTCCTGTGCGTGCGAGTAATGAGAAAAGTCCTTTTCCAATGGATGTTGTATTCTCCACACATCCACCAAATCTAGATGGTCAGAGAGAGACTGTAAGGCTGGAGTCACACTAACCTGCGCAAAATACGGTCAGTATTTTACATACGTAATACGGATGACAGACCCCTAAATAGTGCTCCGTATGTCATCCGTAATCAAGGTGTGGTCGCGTATTTTGCGCATGTCAGCATCCGTATGCAATCCGTATGGCGAGATTTTCTCACAGGCTTGCAAAATGGACATATAATGGAGCCCTATGACAGGGTTTCTAAAAGACACCTGGTGCGTATTTCTCGCAAGCCACATGTGTGGTCCGTGTGTAATCCGCATTTTTTGCGCACCCATAGACTTGCATTGGCGTATTACGGCCGTAGTACGCTGACAATCGCAGCATGCTGCGAGTGGCACGGAGCGTAGGACACTGAGGAGAAATATACGGCTGGTGCGAGTGACCCCATAGAAAATCATTTGTCCGTGTCTAATGCGTGCTTTCTGCGCCTCTCACTCTCCCGTGTTCCTCGCCAGTGTGACTCTGGCCTTACAGTTTCCCCGAAGTCCGTACATGTGTCGCTAGGTTGTTAGATTTGTCTAGTTCTACATTGTATACCTCATTAAAATCCCCGCCCAATATTAGAGAATTCGTGTCCCAGCCTGCAATATGTTCCAGCACGGAGGCCTGGAAATGAGGGTCGGGCGTGTTCGGTGCATAAATGTTAACTACATTATAAATCATCCCCTCAGTACTGAGTTTGGCACAGATAAACCTACCCTCAGGGTCTTCTATCGTGTCTATTACCTCATACTTAACATTATTATTAATCAATATGGCCACCCCTCGTTGCTTTTTGAAGTATGAGGCCTCCGCACAAAGAGAATTTTTTTGCTTCTAAGCATTGGGTGTTTACCTTTTTATCCAGTGGGTCTCCTGGAGAAGAACCACATGGAAGTTTTTCTGAGGTAGGTAGTTCAGTATCTTTTTCCGTTTTACCGGGGAAATTAATCCGTTAATATTCCAGGAGCACCAGTGACAAGACACCAGGTCCAAACTTTCAAAATTTGATTTTGCTGCCATTTAACCTATTCCCTTACGTGGTACCCTGAAGTAAACATTAGGCAAAAATGAATGGGACCCCCACCCATCCCAGCGAGTAGGCCTTAGAGTCCCAATAGAGTGAGATTCTTCAAAATGAATGCAGAGATGTTCCCCAACCAACCCACTCCCCCACAAACCCACTGTTGTCAACGGGAAGAGAGAGCCTAACTCCGCCTCTCCCTCCCATGGCAATAAACTTTGTACGGCGTGCACGCCGCAAAACCACATAAACAAAATGAACAGTTGCAACATATGCATGTAAATGTAGAACATATTTCAACATCACCTCAATCGATATACTAAAGTGTCACCAACAAAGTTATATGCAATTGCCATCATGGCGGCTTGGTGGCCTCCTGAACGCACTTCAGAGCCTCCACTGGGTCGTCAAAGGTGTAATTCTTCCCCGACAATGTAAAGCGAAGTAATGCAGGATGCTGCAAGCCAAATCTCACATTGTTATCTATCAACATTCGGCATGTCGGCTGAAATGCTATGCGTTTGGCTGCCACCGCCGCTGAGTAATCCTGGAACATCAAGATTTTGTGGTTTTCATAAAGAAGTTGAGGTCTTTTCCTATATGCAGACAATAGATGGATTTTATCCTGGTAGTCCAGCACCTTAAACAAAACAGGTCTCGAGCCGTCTTTCTCTCCACCCCTTGGCGGGCCCACTCCGTGCGCTCTCTCAATCGCGATTTGACCTGACTCCAGAGGCATTTCCAGAGTCTGCAGGAGCCACTGGGATGTTAGCTTAAGTAGTTCCGCAGGGTGGATTGACTCCGGCAATCCTACCAATTTTAGGTTGTTGCGTCTGGATCTGTTCTCCAGGTCATCCAGTTTATTTTGCAACTCGGTGATGATCCTCTCTTTACCCTCCAAGCTCTCCTCCCTTGCTTTAGCGGCATCCTCCAGGTCTGAAATACGCTGCTCCGCTTCTGCTATTCTGGTACCCTGAGCCGCCACTTGTGAAAGTATGGTGTCTATTGAGGCTTGGAAGGTGATAAATCTGGAGTCAAATTCAGGCATCAGACGCTCTTATGTCTGCTATAGAGTGAGGATTGCCACCACTCGTATCCTGAGACAACTTAGGTGATGGGGGCCTGGCTGATTCCGGGAGGATGTGTGCTCCCCCTTTGTTTTGTTTGCCTATAAATTTGTCCATTATGATGAACACTGAAAATGCTGCTGGAGAGGTTGGTGATGTTTACAATAACCGGCGACTACATTAAGGATTGTCGCCTTTCCACTTTCCGCATAGAGTATTTATATGATCATTGTACCCCAAAAGACTGCTCCCTGAGAGCCAATCCAGATGTAATGGCTTGTTATGATCTCAGTAAGGGGCCCTTGATACGTTGGGAGTGGGCGTCAGTCACGTGATAATAGCTCTGTGGGATTTAATTAGCTCTTCAAATTCTATATAGAAAAGTCTTGTTTAGTGTTTTTATTAGGAGAAATCTGAGGTTGAGGAGCAGATCAGCAGAAGAGGTCAGGAGGGGGGGCAAGAGGGAAGGAGAGATTATTACTTGGTTAGAGGGTGACAAACACCCAGTGTTCGGGCAGCCAGACCCAAACAGTAACACGGACTTCCTGGTGTTTGGCAGGTATGGACTGGGACTGAAATTCAACCCTGGCATTAGAAATCACACAGGCCCATTCTGTCCCTGTCCCCAAGCACCAGGTAGGATATATTATCCTGGATGGAGGAAAGCAAGATTTACTACATGACCAATATTTCTAATGATACCTGTGGCCTGCTGGGGTAAGTGATGGAGTCAGCGACTTTGTGCTCCGTCACAACTCTTAACAGTGTGGGAATGAGAACACTGATATTGTTAACAACGTAGCAGACAAGGCAGCCCATGACCAAACAGGCCCTTCTGGCATTTGCCAGATGGCCAGTCTGGCCCTGGTGTTCGGTATAGTACGTTACTGTTCGAGTTCACCCATCGCTAATGACTAGAAGTATTTGTAATGAGACTGCAAAAGATGAGTGAAGAAAGCTGTTGGTCAATCACATTCTGCGCGCTATTCTTTCATCAGTATGCTACTGTCTGCTTATGATTGGTCTGCATCAGAGAGAGTAAGAAGTACACTCCCCCAGTGAAATCTCTCTGGTAATGCCCACTTGCACTTAAGAAAAAATAACTGCCAAATGCTTTATTGCTGATATCTCAAGAAGCTAAATAATAATAAAAAGTTTAATTCTGCTCTGCAGTGCCTATTACATTATATGTCCAGTTCAACATGAAATTTTGGGAAAAGATGCATCCTTTAGTTATTTATCTCTAGTAAAAGCACCATTAAAGGGGTTGTCTGATTTAAAATGTATATGTAGCCATAGGGTTGCAGCCCTATAATAAAAAAAATCACATCAGGTCCTGCCAGGTACCGACTCTGTCTTTTTTAACATGCTTGCACCAGTGAGGTCTGCCATGCAAATCACTGCTGCAGACAGTCACTGGGTTTAGACCTGGTACTGATGTAGAGGGCATGAGCTGATCAGCCCAATTTACTGCAGCTAAGGCAAATGAACATTTGCATGTATTTGTACAACATTGAGTCTGCTCTTGAAAGTAAGACCCATTTAACAGTAGGTGTTTCACTGGAACATTAGAGTTCATATCATCAGTCTGTGGTTGCCCTATTCAATTAAGAGCTTGCATTTGCTGCCACAGATTGTTGATTTTTCTAAAATAAGCATATTTAATAAGAACAGTTAGTTATGTGTCCCTAATGCCAATGGATCGCCCGCTAGGGCCTTGGGGTACTCTGTACCGGGCCTGTTTTTAAAGGGGATGTGTGACGGCAGCGGTGACCCAGTCCATGACCCTGGGAATCCAATAAAAGGGATAGTGAAAAAGTTTTATAAAGTTTATTATAAAGTGTTTGTGACGCCACCTGTGGTATTCGGTCAGGGGACCGACGCTGCTATGCAGATCCTCTGGGATGGTGACAGGGCAGCAGAGATGGTTGAGCTCTCTACAGGTAGAGCTGTATCCCAGGGCAGTTTGGATGTAGATGTTAAAGGTGGGGATGGTGAATGTGGTGCAGGGCAGGTGATGCAGGAATGATCAAAGGACACAGCTGGGTGCAGTTTCCAAAGCTTTACTCACAATTCTGGTGTGCACAGATGGCGCTGTGTCCTCCAGGTGGGGGGTCCAGCAAACTCCCAGGTAGATGGGATGCACCTTTCCTGGACTCCTTTCTGTATGTTCCTCTCCTGGCCGTCTCACTGCTGGATTTCCTCCCTTCCTGCCCAACACCTCACAGTCAGTGTCACGAGCCAGCAGCTGCGGACCTTGTCGGGCGACGTCCTCTCTGCGTCCCCTTGCTCCTATGTGGCTGCCTTTTCAGCGAAATAACTGTGGCTGAAGCACCTAGAGGTGCCCCTGCCTCCTGCTTGCTAACTGAGTCTGGTGATTCTCCACTATTCTCGGGGGGCCAGTACCCCACTGCGACATGGTCCCTCCACCTGACGGCAGTCAGCGTGGATACAGGCCCCACGGGTAGACTTCTCACTACCCGTGCCCCAAGGACCCCTTATGCCTTCTGGAAGCTTCCTTCAATCTATCTATCTATCTATCTATCTATCTATCTATCTCTCCAGCTCATTCTGACAGGGAGCTGCCTCACAGCATGTCGCTCCACTTTCCTTCTCTCTGACATTCTCCTTTACTCTCTCTGCACTGTTCTTCCAACTCTAAGCTCCTCCAATTTTCCTACCTTCTCCACTCATTCCCCCCAAATCCTTTACTACCCAACCTGGGATGAGACCATCCTCCCCTAGGGTACGTCCAGGGTGCCCTGCTGCAATAGTCTGTGTTGAGTGCAGGTGTTAGAGTCCTGGGTGGCACTCCCTCCTTACCTGGGAGTGGGATACCATCTTCTGGATGAGATGCAGTACCTCTGTGGTGACTGAACCCTCAGGGGCGCCACACCAACCCTAAGGACCAGACTTTCTAGAAAAATTTGGGTCTGTATCTCCATGGCTCCACCGTAACTGCTTAGTATAGGGTGCAGCAATGCTGGCTTTGTTCATAATGGGGGGGTCCATGGAGGGATGTGGGATTCCGGCACAATCTGCATGCTAGGATTCCACAATCCAGAAGTTTAAACCCTACTTTCCTTCAGAAAGGAAAAAGGTACAAAGTCAACTCACCAATGTAGCAAGCTGTCCTCCAGGGCCCAGAATCTTTATTGCCGAGATCTCAATCTGAGCATGTGCCTCCTCCAGCAGCAGCAATTTTCCCGAAGGCCACCGCATCACAGTAATAAATATGTGGGGAGCTCCGGGCTTTAATAAAATGCCAGCGGGGCTCCCCCCCCCCCCCCCCCCGCAACACAGAGCATTGCAGCCATTTTCACTCACAGTGGCGCACATCAGAGCACCCCCTCATTCCAGTCTGCGGCCTGCAGCAACGGCGCCACTCTTGCCACCTCCAGCAGCGGCCCTGGGACCTTGCTCCACCGCGGCTGGTAAGGTATATCTGCCTTATAAGATGCACCCCCATTTTCCCCCCAAATTTTCGGGGAAAAAAGTGCGTCTTATAATCTTAAAAATGCAGTATTTGCAAAATAAAAATACAGCCTATTTGGCACTGCCGCATCTGGAATGACCCAACCTATAAAACTGTCCTACTAAATAACCCCTTGAGTGAACACCGTAAAAATAGATTATAAAAAGTGCTTTATCATACTGCTGAACAAAGTGCAAAATAATAAAAAAACGAATGTAAATAAAAATGGTACCACTGAAAACATCTTGTCCCACGAAAAAAACAAGCTGCCATAGAGCTCCATCAGCTACCGTTATAGCTCTCGGAATACAGCGATGCAAAAAAATGTCTTGATAGCTATCTATATATGGCAATGCAAAAACTTGTCTTTTAGTGTGTGACAGCAGTCAAACATTAAAAACCCAATATAAATCTGGTATCGCTGTAATCACACAAACATGAAGAATAAAGTCGTCTCCCCACTTATACCGTTATCGCACAAGGAACGGCGTAAAAAATAAAACAAATTCTTCACCTGCTGTTTTGTTAATTCTGTCTTCCAAAGATTGCAGTAAGGCTTGGCTCACATTTATCCTATGCTCTGCACTGAGTGCTTACACCAGGGTTTCCTTGTAAATATCTGAAATACGTGATTCGGATGGAACCTCCATCGGAAGTGTCAGGACTCAAATGTCAGGACCCTGTCAGCGTCGGCAAACTGCCACGCCGAGCAGGGTGACTTACCCCCACTATGGGAGAGCGCGGGGTCCAATACAGTAGTGACGGTTCAAGCAGACAGGACCTGCGGCACTGAAAATAGTAAGGAGTCCCAGGACCTAGATCACGTGACTGCAGGGGACGGGGCTTAGCGTCCTACTGCTGCAGATGATATAATGTACCTACTGCAGGGAAACTGTAGTAGAGGAAAACGCAGGTCAGACAAGCGAGGGTTCATACACGGAGAGGGCTGTGCGGTACCAGAGGGACGAGCAGAGAATAGTCAAGTCACAGGCAGAGGGTCATACACAGAGAGGTAGCGCAGTACAAGAGGGACAGGCAGTACTCGTAACAGGGACAGAACCGGATCAAAACCAAACAAGCAAGCTAGATATCAGGCACAAGGCACACATACGCATGAGGTCAACTAACTGAGCCGAGGGCAGGAGTATAACTGACACCAGACCTAGGTCAAGTGAGCATTAAATAGCCACCCTCTGCCAGAGAGAGGCAGAAACAATTAACCCCTGTCTGACCAGGATGGGCCAAAGACAAAGCCCATCCTGGATCATGACAGTACCCTCCTCTCAATGGGGGGCCACTGGACCCCAGAGTGTCTCAGGATATTTGGTGTGAAAGGCCCGGACCAACCGATCCGCATGAACCGATCAAGCAGGAACCCACGACCAGTTTTCAGGACCGTAGCCTTTCCAATGTACAAGATATTGAAGGGCACGACGGACCAACCTAGAGTCAACAATTTGTTCCACCTCATACTCAGACTGCCCGTCTACCAAAACCGGTGGTGGGGAAGACTATGATCCCTCCCCACAGGACCTCACAGGTTTCAAAAGGGCCCTATGGAAAACATTGGGGATCCGTAGAGATGGTGGGAGACGCCACCGGGTTAACCGCTTCGGTAATTTCATAGGGACCAATAAACTTGGGCTCAAGCTTCGCAGAGGGGACCTTGAGCCTTATATTCTTGGTAGATAACCATACCTTATCCCCAATCTGGAACACCGGCCCCACGGACCGTTTTTTGTCTGCAAAAAATTTATATGTATCCTGGGCCTTCATAATGTTACTCTGGACCTCCCGCCATACCTCCCCCCCCCCCCCCCAACCGCTGGATAGTCTCATCCGCCCCAGGACACCCAGAGTCCAAACGGGAAAACTCTCCGAAATGAGGATGAAACCCATAGTTGCAGAAAAAGGGAGATGTACCCGTAGACTGGTTAGTGCAGTTGTTAAACGCAAACTCAGCCAAAGGTAATGCAGTACACCAATCATCCTGTCGGGTTGAGGTCAAGCAACGCAGAATTTGCTCCAGAGACTGATTGGTCCGCTCGGTCTGCCCATTAGTCTCTGGATGGTAAGTGGATGAAAAGGACAGACTAATACCCAACCTCTTACAAAATGCCCTCCAAAATCTGGAAACAAATTGTACTCCTCTATCAGACACCCCATGCAACTGCACCACATGCTCAACAAACAATCTGGACAATGTTTCCGCATTAGGTAGAGCTGCCAAAGGTACAAAATGTGCCTGTTTGCTAAACCTGTCCACCACAACTCAAACGACGGTATTACCCTTGGAGGGGGGAAGGTTGGTGATGAAATCCATGGACAAATGAGTCCATGGTCTCTCAGGAATTGGCAGTGGTACCAATTCCCTGGCCAGCCAGTTATGGGGGGGGGGTTTTCGAACGGGCACAAACATCACATGCAGACACACATTCCCCAACATCAGAGGCTAAAGAAGACCACCAGAATATTCTAGCAATGGCCTTCCGGGTAGCCGAGATCCCTGGATGTCCACCCAGAACTGAGTTATGGAGCTCCTGGAGGACCTTGAGACGAAACTGAGCTGGTATGAAAAGTTTATCCACCGGCTTAACCAGAGGTGCAAGAGACTGGGCTTCCCGAATCTCCCGTTCCAACATATTAGAGATACCTGCCACCACCATCCTGGGCTGAAGAATGGAGGATGGAGGTTCGGGGGGGAAACCGCATCTAGACTGCATGACAAGGCATCAGCTCTGACAATTTTGGATCCTGGCCGAAAAGTGATAGAGAAGTGGAATCGGGGGGGAAAAAAAAGTGACCATCTAGCCTGTCTAGGAGTCAACCTTTTAGCTGACTCAATGTAAGATAGGTTCTTGTGGTCTGTAATTACGATTATAGGATGGACAGCCCCCTCCAAAAAATGCCTCCATTCTTCAAAGGCCAACTTCACGGCCAGAAGTTCTCGATTCCCAACATCATAGTTTCTCTCCGCAGGGGAGAATTTCTTCGAGGAAAAAGGTGCAAGGTCTCAAATTAGTCAAAGTGGCAGGTCCCTGGGACAATACCGCCCCCACCCCCACCTCTGAGGCGTCCACCTCAACAATAAATGGTTCAGACTGGTCCGGTTGAATAAGAACCGGAGCAGACATGAAACATTTTTTTAAACACTGAAACGCCGCTATCACTGCGGCTGACCAATTCTTGATATCGGCCCCCTTTTGAGTCATGTCTGTGAGGGGTTTAACCACCTGTGAGAACCCCCTTATAAATTTGCGATAATTGGCGAATCCTAGGAAACGCTGCAGAGCTTTTAAATCACAAGGTTGGACCCAATCGACAATGGCCTGCACCTTATTAGGAGCCATGCGATACCCCTCAGCCGACACAATGAACCCCAGAAAAGACAGTTCCTGTACAAAAAATAAACATTTCTCTAGTTTAGCAAAGAGTCAGTTCTCCCGAAGCCTTTGGAGGACTTCTCGAATATGACCAATGTGAGCCTGTTTATCAGGAGAGTAGATCAGTATGTCATCCAAATACACCACCATAAAACGTCCAATAAAATCAGAGAACACGTGATTTATGAAATTTTGGAAGACCGCTGGAGCATTGGTCAGACCGAAAGGCATGACCAAATTTTCAAACCCTTCATTAGTGAGAAAAGCAGTTTTCCACTCATCTCCTTACCTGACTCGGATAAGGTTATACGCTCCCCGTAGATCTAATTTCGAAAACCAGTTGGCTCCGGACAACTGGTTGTACAAATCAGGAATAAGTGGGAGGGGATACGTATTTCTCACAATTATCTTATTTAACTCTCGAAAATCGAGGCATGGGCGTAAACCACTGTCTTTTTTTTTTTTCTTTATGAAAAAGAACCCCGCCACCACGGGAGAGACAGAAGGACGAATGTGTCCCTTACGGAGACTCTCGGAAATGTATCCCTTCATAGCAGCCTGTTCGGGACCCGAAAGGTTATACAAGCGGGCCTTGGGCAATTTAGCACCTGGAACCAGGTCAATGGCACAATCAAAGGGGCGGTGTGGTGGTAAAACCTCAGCCTCTTTTTTGGAGAAAACATCTGTATAGTCTTTTAGGTACTCCGGAATACCTTCCAGACCCACGGACGACACAGACACAGTAGCAAGACATTTTTCAGAACAATAGGGACCCCATTTAACATTGTCCAGAGATTCCCAATTAATCACTGGATTATGTAATTGTAACCAGGGGAACCCCAACACCAGTCCCGCAGGCAGGTTGTCCATAACAAAGCATGAAATATGTTCCTGGTGCAAGGAACTCCCTTTAAGGAGAAACTCCTCTGTAAGAAATATGACATCGTTCTTAGCCAGTGGTGTTTTGTCAATGGCAACAACGTGGATAGGAGTCTCCAGCCTAACTGTCCCTAACTTACACCTGGACACCAAGTCAGAGTCAATAAAGTTCAACGACGATCCGCAATCCACGGAAGCAGAAGTGGGTGTGGAGACACTCCCACAACAAAGTTCCACTTGCAATAACATTTTTGAAAATGGAGAAAAAGGTACCTGAGAGCCTGGGTGACCTCCACGACAATCACCCGGGCTCAGTTGCTTGCTGGTCAGTGAACAGGAGGGGCAATCCTTTTTCCAATGTCTGGAATCACCACAGTGAAAACAGCATTTTCCCAAGTGCCGTTGTCTCTTTTCTTTCTCCTTGACGTCGATGGTTCCCATCTCCATGGTTTCCAATGTAGGACTGGCTCCCCTTCCTTGGGAAAATAACGGGGTTTCAATCTGCATCACTCCCCTGGCCCGTAGCCTGCAATCCATTCGGACGGCTTGTGTCACAGCATCCTCCAGGGAATCAGGCGGAGAGTGGAGAGCCAAGACATCCTTCAGACGTTCAGACAGGCCTCTACGGAACAAACCCCGGAGGGCGGCATCATTCCAGCAGACCTCAGCAGCCCAGCGTCTGAACTCTGAGCAAAACCACTCAGCTGAGTGCTTCCCCTGGTACACACTCATCACCCTGTCCTCAGCCATACGCATCCGATCAGGCTCATCATAAATATGCCCCAGGGCCTCAAAAAAAAAACGCATCCACAGTCATACGCTCAGGGGCAGTGGTCGGAAGGGAGAAAGCCCAAGCCTGGGGAGCTTCCCTTAACCGACATAATGACCCCCACTCTCTGACTTTCATCCCCAGAAGAGTGTGGTCTCAATGAAAGAAGAAGGGGGGGGAAAAAAAAAAAAAAGCTTACAGCCCTCCTTGAACACTTTGAATTCCCTTTTATCTCCAGAAAAGGTATCTGGTAACTCAACCGGAGACTCAGGGGAAATTAATGCAACATCCCGAGCCCCCGATGATAAAACCCCCTGCACAGTGTAAGCGATCAACTGCTGAGACTGAGCCAGGGCGAGTTGTTCCCCCAGGAGTCTCTGAGACATCCGAGTCAGGTGCTTTACCTGCTCAGAGCGTGCATAGGATCCATCACACACACAGGAAAAAGGGAGCAGAGAAAAAAATGGTAACGGTCTGTTATAATGTCAGGACACTGTCAGCGTCGGCAAACTGCCACGCCGAGCAGGGTGACTTACCCCCACTATGGGAGAGCGCGGGGTCCAATACAGTAGTGACTGTTCAAGCAGACAGGACCTGCGGCACTGAAAATAGTAAGGAGTCCCAGGACCTAGATCATGTGACTGCAGGGGGCGGGGCTTAGCGTCCTACTGCTGCAGATGATATAATGTACCTACTGCAGGGAAACTGTAGTAGAGGAAAACGCTGGTCAGACAAGCGAGGGTTCATACACGGAGAGGGCTGTGCGGTACCAGAGGGACGAGCAGAGAATAGTCAAGTCACAGGCAGAGGGTCATACACAGAGAGGTAGCGCAGTACAAGAGGGACAGGCAGAACTCGTAACAGGGACAGATCCGGATCGAAACCAAACAAGCAAGCAAGATATCAGGCACAAGGCACACGTACGCACGAGGTCAACTAACTCAGCCGAGGGCAGGAGTATAACTGACACCGGACCTAGGTCAAGTGAGCATTAAATAGCCGCCATTTGCCAGAGAGAGGCAGAAACAATTAACCCCTGTCTGACTAGGACGGGCCAAAGACAAAGCCCATCCTGGATCATGACAGGAAGATTCCCTATAATTAGGCAGATGAAGGCACTGTGGAGGCCATAGGACCTGTAATCCAGCAGTGTCCGTTTTTTTTTTTTTTTTTTAGGTGAGCATAAAAGCGCGGTCGACCAGTTTTGTGCACTTCTGAAAAGGACAATCCTGAACAGAGGCCAATCCAAAGTAACTCTGCTGCCTCATTATAGTGCATGGATCCTTCGGGGGTTTCATCTGTCATTTCACTCGTAGATAAATCTGATCCTAAATGTTATGTAAAATGTTCCCAACAAAAGCTTCAACTCAATCCACAAAAAACTCTCACTCAGGTCTGTCATCTGTCAATGGAAATATAGGGGGATTCCACATTACAGGCATTATAAAGGCTCTGGAAAAGTGAAATGATTCCTCACCCCGCAAAAGATATTCTGCACTCCTCAAAATGCCCCCTCCCTTCTGAGCCGCAGTGTATCTAAACGGTGCCCACATGTTTGACATTTCTGTAGTGATGAGAGCCGGCCTAATTTACGTGTGTGTGTCTCCAGAAGTATGAGCTGGGCATAATGTACTGGACACTACACCGTATTGGTCACATAAACGGCAGTTTACAATTTTCACTCAGCAACATTCACTACAGCATGTTTCTGGAAAATGCACATGGAGTCAAAATCATCACTTCACCTGTAGATAAATTCCAAATGGAGTCACTTGAGGGGGGATTCTGCTTTTCTAGTGGGTTGCCCTCCCAGGGCTGTGGGGTACTCTGTACCGGGCCATTCTCTCAGAGGGGAATGACACAGCAGCGGTGACCCGGTCGTGGCCCTGGGCGCCCATGTAAAAGGGATGAAGTGATGGAATGTTTGAGTGAATGATTCATGACGCCACCTGTAGTGTTTGGCAATGAAGGTGTTAAGCCGACGCTGCAGACAGATCCTCTGGGACAGATGGTGGGGTGCAGCAATGATGGTGTAGCCCTCCACAGGCAGGGCTGTAGTCCCAGGGCAGAGTAGATTAAGAGGGTAGGTGTTGAGGACGAGGGTGTAGTTTTTGGCAAAGAGATGTAGCAGTGCTGGAGAGTTTGCAGGAAGAAGGCAAGGACACAACAGGGTGCAGTTTCTTTACCTTTTCTTGCTTGGCAAATGCAGTCCAGGGTCCAGATTACAGATGGCACAGGAGCTGGCTAGCCTGGAAGCAACTGAGGAATCTCTCTAGGCAGATGGGTTGTGTAGTCTCCTTCCTAGCGCTTAGTTTTAGGTACTTGCAGTACTGTGTTACACTGAAGTTCCACTTGCTTATTCTCTATAGATCTCCCTCGTATGGCAGACAGCTGTAGCCTTCCTCTTCTGGCTCACACGTCGCTGTTGTGCCTCTGAGTCTTATGTGGGAATAGAGCTTTTACAGCTTCCTATTCCTCCGGTTTCTGTTGCAGGAACATCAGTATCCATACAACCTTGGATACCGGGCTCCAGATCATGCGCTATAGCTGGGAATGAGCCTGAACTCTCTGCTCATTCTCCCAGCTCTTCTCCTCACGTCCACACACGTTGCCCTCCTCACACGAACTCCTAATTCTCTCTCCCTGGCCCTCAGAGTAGCTCCTCCCCAGTTTTGCTTCAGAGCTCCCTCTGCTGACCTGGAATGGAACTGTGTTGTGGTTAACTGCCAGAGAGATCCTTTATTGCTTCCAAGCATGACATCACACTCCCTAGGAGGAAGGTAATGCCACTGTGGTGACCATACTCCTGCAATTCAGTACTCCTGGACTGAAGAAAACATGTAAACATATAAACAATTATAGATATAACAAGATTTAAAAAAAAAATAAAAAATGAAAAATTACAAAAACCAAAGCTCCAAAAATAGTCCTGATGACGATTAGTCCATGCGTGAATGTCCATGGTGCAATTCCTGAGCAACTTGGTGAACTATTTACAAGTAGAGTTTTGACCACACATAGTCCTGTAGTCCAGCTGTCCACTGAAACAAAAATAAAATATCCAAAAAGTCTTAGAGTCTCTGTAGGCACAAAACTTGAAACGTTGCATATTTACAGATTAACAATTACAAAACTTATCAATATACAAAACCTTATGGGTGGTATACCTTGGGTACTACGGACAGACCTACGTAGCACTGGTGTTGTTGGGGACCTTACCGAATGCCTTATATTAACTACTACCCTACTGGTGTAGTGTGTGTTGGACTGGCTACACTTTTGGTGGTTCTGCGTAGCACAGGGATGCTAGATTTCCTAGGACCACTTCTACTCACTATGGGAATGACAGATTCACCACTGGCAGAGTGAGAATTCTCTTGTTCCACTGCTGGTGTGGCATGCGCTGCTTGTACTTGCTGGTTTTCAGGGTGGTTTTGAGTCACTTCTTACACTACCAGTTGGGGAAAGGTCAAAACTGGCACCAGTATGGCTTGATTCGCTCTAGTCCAATTTGCAGGGAATTCTCCAAGTACAGTGCTGACCTTTTCTTCTTCTTCCTCTATGGGTTAAAGGTTGTTTTGCTCTTCCATTCTGTCCTTTAGTTGGTCAGGGCACAGTTTCAGATGATCTCTCGATGCTGCTGCTGATGTTTCTCCTCAATCCTTACTGATAAGGCACACTTTGGTGTTGTCAAAGTTTGATGGTAAGATGGTGTAGGGTTCAGCTTCCCATTGGTCATCCAATTTATACATCCTTCTTTTCCTCTTGAGGACTTGTTCTCCTGGTGACAAGGGAACTGCAGGTGCATGTTGATTGTAGTTCTTTTCTTGTTTTTGTCTCGCTTGAGCTAGACTCTTTTCTACGCACTCTTATACTCTTCGGTATTGTTGCTGCCACTCTATATCCCAGTCAGCATCTGGTGATGTCACTTCAGGTGTCAGGACTCCCATATCCAAATCAATAGGCAGCTTGCCAGGCCTCGCTCTCATTAGGTAGGCTGGAGTGCAGTTGGTGGAATTCACAGGAATGTGATTGTAGAGGTTGACCAGATCTGGCAACTTCTCTGGCCACAGATTCCTCTCTTCCAAAGGCAAGGTCTTCAGTAGGTCGATCACCACCTGATTCATCTTTTCACACATGCCATTGGTCTGTGGATGGTACGGTGTTGTCCTGATCTTCTTGCAACCGTATAAGTTACAGAATTCCTGGAACACTTCTGCCTCAAAGGCTGGACCTTGACCTATAAGCACACGCTCGGGATATCCGTGTGGTCGACAAAAGTGCTGTTGGAATGCTCTGGCTGCTGTCCTGGCTGTTTGATCCTTGACAGGCACAACTACCAGGAATCTCGAGTAGTGGTCAACGATGGTAAGAGCATAAATGTAGCCTGAATGGCTTGGAACCAGCTTCACATGGTCCAGGGCGACCAATTCAAGTGGTTGTTTGGTTATTATTGGCTGCAAAGGAGCTCGCTGGCTGTTACGGTCCTTCCTGCGCAGGTTGCATTGTCCATACTCCCGACACCAATTTTCAATGGTCTTACTCATACCAGCCCAGTAGAATCTCTCCCGGAGCAAGGCCTCCAACTTCTTCCATCCGAAGTGTCCAGCTCCATTGTGGTATGCTTCCAAGACCATTGATGCCTCGCTCTTTGGGACTACCACCTGCCAGACCAGCTCATGAGTGAGGGCATTGATACTCCTCTGACACAGCTTTCCCTCATAGAGGAACAGCCTGCCTCTTTCCTTCCACAACTGCTGGGTTTCTTCAGGAGCATCTGGACCTGGGCGTGAGTCAGCTTGTGACAGTAGCTCCTTTACCAGGCAGACTGCGGGGTCGCTATCCTGGTTTTCTGTCCAGTCATGATGAGGCAACGGATTTAGGGTGGCCTCTTTCATGACAGACCGTCTGTTTCTCACTCCTTGGGCACGTTGGGCCGCAATTGGCCGGTGGAAGGCAGGTAACTCTATTTCTTCGAGTGCCTCAGGGTCTTCTCCTGCATTTGGCAGATTGGGCATTCTGGACAGCGCATCAGCATTGGCATTCTTGTGCCCCGCTCGGTACTTGATGGTGAATTCATAGTTAGACAGCCGGGCTATCCATCGCTGCTCCAGTGCACCCAGTTTGGCAGTTTCCAAGTGAATCAACGGGTTGTTGTCCGTGAAGATGGTAAACTTGGCTGAAGCTAGGTAATGCTTGAATCGTTCAGTCACAGCCCAGACTATGGCGCGGAACTCCAGTTTGAAGGAACTGTAGTTGTCAGGATTCCTTTCAGTGGGACGAAGCTTCCTGCTGGCGTAGGAGATCACTCTTTATTTGCCATTCTGTACCTGTGACAGTACTGCTCCCAGTCCCACGTTGCTGGCATCAGTATACTGAACAAATGGTTGGTCATAATCTGGGTAGGCCAGAACTTCATCTCCTGTGAGAGCCATCTTCAGTCGAGTGAAGGACCTCTCCAGTTCCTCATTCCATTCAAATGTAGGACTCTTCTTTCTGGCTTTCTTAGGCTGGCCAACCAGAAGATTTTGCATAGGGGTGGCTATCTCAGTGAAGCCTTTGATGAACCTTCGGTAGTAGCCTACTAACCCGAGGAATTGACGTACCTCATGGAGGTTGCTGGGCTTCTGCCAGTCTCGGATGATGGTGACTTTGTCTGGATCCGGTGCCACACCTTCTGCACTCACTACATGATTGAGGTACTGTACCTTGGGCTTCAGGAGGTGGCATTTGGATGGCTTCACTTTCAGGCCAAAGTTGAACAAGGCTTCACACACCTCAGCCAGGTGCTTCAGATGGTCTTCATAAGTCTTGGAGAAAACAATGACATCATCAAGGTACAACAGGACTGTCTCGAAGTTCTTGTGTCCAAGACAGCACTCCATTAGCCGTTGAAATGTCCCTGGGGCGGTGCAGAGCCCGAACGGCATGTAGTTGAACTCGCAGAGACCCATTGGTGTGCTAAACGCTGTTTTCTCCTTGTCTGCCTCTGCCATGGGAACCTGCCAATACCCACTAGTGAAATCTAAGGTGGAAAAATAGTTAGCAGTTTTAAGTGCAGCTAATGACTCTTCAATTCTGGGTAATGGGTAGGTATCCTTATGTGTAATGCTGTTAATTTTTCTGTAATCAACACACATTCTCATGGTACCATCTTTCTTTTTCACAAAGACTATTGGAGCTGTCCAGGGGCTACAACTGTCTCTGATCACCCCAGCTTCCTTCATTTCCCGCAACATACTTTTGGCACATTGATATTGTGTTGGTGGTATAGGCCGGTACCTTTCTTTAATGGGTGGATGATCTCCAGTGGGGATATGGTGTTGAACCCCTTTTGCCTTCCCAAAGTAGAGGGTGTTTACTGAATACCCGCTCATACTCCTGAGTCACTCGGTAAACCCCACTCTTTTGGTATGAAGGGGTGGAGTCAGTTCCCACCTGCAGCTGCTGACACCACTCCTCCAGCTGCTTTACAGTGCCATTGTCCTCCACCTGGTCAGATGAGACCAAGGGCTCTGCAGCCTGTATGGCGTTGTTGCTGACAGTAAACAGCTTAGCAACTGTGGCATACCGAGGTATTGTGGCCTCCTCCTCCCCACAATTCAAGAGGCGTACAGGTACTCTCCCTTTGCGGACATCAACTACCCCTCTGGCTATCAGGACAGTGGGCCGGCTATCAGAGTACACTGGGTCTACCAATGCTTGGTAATCTTTTCCTCTGAGGCCTATGGCTGCCCGATACCAAATTAACATTTCACAGCTGGGGGGTATCGCAATGGGGAAAAGATCACTCACTCTGACGCTGCCAATTTCTCTGCCAGACAGTTCTACCTGCTGTCCTTGCATCAGGGCCTTGATCTCCTTCTGCAGGACTCGTTCACTGGAACCAGCAGTCTCGGCCACCTGTTGCAACAAGACAATTTTAAATCACATTAGTACCAAGGATCATCATTGGGTTACATTCTCGTCGATCAATGTCTACAACTATCATACCTTGAGATTTTAACTCCACTCGCCCCACTTTAATGGTAAAATCTTTACATCCTACTTGCGGCAAAGACTGACCATTGCTGGCAACTACTGTGAGTTCATCACTTGGGCCGCGAGTAAGTTCAGAGTCAGCCCAATACCGCTTGTAAAGGATATATGGCATAGTTGTCACCTGAGAGCCAGTGTCCAGCAAAGCGTTCATGGGGATGCCGTCAATCACCACAGGGAGGACAGGTTGCCCTCCAACATGCTTGGCTCGCCAGTTCTTTGGGCCTTGTGGTCCTACTCCTGGGGGTTGGCCCTCTGCCCCAGGGGTTGCTTGTTTAAATAACAGAAACTTGCAATGTGGCCTGCCTTGTTGCAGTGACGACAGATGGGATGTCCGTCCGGGTCATAGCGATCGTTGTCTCTCCCTTGGCATGGCAGGATAATCTTCTTCCGTAGCCACGGGACATCCTCTGGACCGGAGGCCAGCTGGATCTTCTCCTTTGACACCTGCAGGGACTGTGCAGCCATATTTTTGGTCAGCTCCTGGACCTGAAGACGCAGTATGGCAGAAGGGTCTTTGTCCAGAGTCTGTGCATCAGCCTCCACAGGGCTGAGAGGGAAAGATGCTGCTTCTTGATGGTATGTGATCGCTGGGCGCCTAGGGGTTCTGGACAGTTGTCATTTGGTTCATGCTGCACCCGGATAGCCCTGTCCTTGAAGTCTGCAAAGTCTAGGTCAGGGTTTTGTAGGGCTAAGATGCGCAGCTGTACTCTGTGGGTACTGGATAGGAGGCCCTCAATAAATTGCTCCTTTAGCAGTCTGTCTCCATCTTTCACACTGTCAGGATCAATCTGCTTTATGGCTCGCAGCGCCCCCTGCAGGTTAAGACCAGAGTCCTGTATACTGTCCTGCGCTCTCTGCTTACACCCAAAGAATCTCCTCTTTATTTCAGCTGCAGTGCGGGTGTCAAAGGTGCTTCTTAGCTTAGCCAGGATCTTTTTAACAGTCTCTTTATCAGTGTCCTGCCAGGCCTTCCCTTTGTGCTGCACCAGTGAGCTGCCCAATAAGGATGTTCACCTTTTGGTTTCCAGACAGAGGATACACCTCAAACAAACTGCACAGTCTCTCTTTAAATTCACTCAGGGTATGTGACTCCCCTGAATACTGCAGTTCACCAGTGCGTCTGCTCTGGCTTCAGACATTCTCTCCCCCTACCCCCCCCAGTTACCGTTTGCCAGGCCCTGGGTTGCGCTGGCTTACCGGTTACCGCTGGACGGGGGACGCCGGGACTGCAGGCCTCAGCTTCTCACTTCTCGCGCGCTGACTTCTTCCCGCGCGGCACTTCACTTTTTCGAGCTTTCCGGCTGGCTCCACCCATGACAGCCCGCCCCTCTTGTTTTCCTGTGCGCGCCAAGCAGCGGGGTAATGGCGGCAATTGTGCAAACAGTCTATTGTATACAACATAGTCTCTGGCACACAGGACCTGGGGGGTACCGGGCTCCGTAAATCCTTTTCGTGACGCCAAAAATGGGTCGCCCTCCCAGGGCTGTGGGGTACTCGGTACCAGGCCGGTCTCTCAGAGGGGAATGTCACAGCAGCGGTGACCCGATCCATGGCCCTGGGCACCCATGTAAAAGGGATGAAGTGATGGACTGTTTGAGTGAATGATTCGTGACGCCACCTGTGGTGTTCGGCAATCATAGAATCGTAGAGTTGGAAGGGACCTCCTGGGCCATCTGGTCCAACCCCCTGCTCAAAGCAGGATTTGCTAAATCATCCCAGTCAGATGTCTGTCCAGCCTCTGTTTGAAGACTTCCATTGAAGGAGAACTCGCCACTTCTCGTGGCAGCCTGTTCCACTCATTGATCACTCCTAACTGTCAATGTTTTTTCTAATATCTAATCTGTGTCTCCTCCCATTCAGTTTCATCCCATTGCTTCTAGTCTTTCCTTGTGCAAATGAGAATAAAGTTGATCCTTCTACAATGTGACAGCCCTTTAGATATTTGTAGACAGCTATTAAGTCTCCTCTCAGTCTTCTCTTTTGCAAACTAAACATTCCCAAATCCTGCAATCTTTCATCATAAGACAGGGTTTGCAGACCGGTCACCATTCTGGTTGCTCTTTTCTGAACTTGCTCCAGTTTGATGTGTTTTTTTTTAAAATGTGGTGCCCAAAACTGGACACAATATTCCAGATGAGGTCTGACCAAAGAGGAGTAGAGGGAAATAATGACTTCACGTGATCTAGACTGTATGTTTCTGTTAATACATCCTAGAATTGCATTTGCCTTTTTTGCTGCTGCATCACACTGTTGACTCATATTCAGTCTGTGATCTATTAGTATACCCAAGTCTTTTTCACATGTGCTGTTGCTTAGCCCTATTCCTCCCATTCTGTATATGCTTTTTTTATTTTTATTGCTCAGATGTAGTACTTTGCATTTTTCCCTGTTAAAAACCATTCTGTTAGTTGCTGCCCACTTCTCCAGTTTATTTATATCTTTTTGAATCCTCTCTCTCTCTTCTCTAGTATTAGCTATCCCTCCTAGCTTTGTGTCATCAGCAAATTTAATCAGTTTACTCGCAATTCCTTCATCTAAATCGTTGATAAAGATGTTGAACAATACAGGGCCCAGGACAGAGCCCTGTGGTACCCCACTTAAGACATTCTTCCAACTGGATGTGCAGCCATTTACGACCACTCTTTGGGTCCGATCACTAAGCCAGTTATGAATCTACCTAACAGTTGCCTTGTCCATTCCATACTTAGTCATTTTTTCAATAAGGATTGTATGAGAGACTTTGTCAAGTGCTTTGCTGAAGTCAAGATATACTATATCTACAGCATTTCCTTGATCCACCCAATCAGTGATTCCGTCATAGAAGGAAATTAAGTTAGTCTGACATGACTTATTAGTTACAAACCCATGCTGACTCTGTTTAATCACTTCATTCTTATCCAGGTATTGACATACATGTTGTTTAATAATTTGTTCAAAGATCTTTCCCGGTATAGAAGTCAGACTCACCGGCCTATAGTTGCCTGGATCCACCTTCTTCCCCTTTTTGAAGATAGGAACAACATTTGCTCTTCTCCAGTCTTCTGGGACTTCTCCTATTCTCCAAGAATTTTCAAAGATTATGGAGAGGGGTTCAAAAATTTCTTCTGCTATCTCCTTCAGTACTCTGGGGTGTAATTCATCTGGACCTGGAGACTTGAATTCATTTAGGTTAGCTAACTATTTCCTCACTATCTTTCTGTTTATAGATATCCTGGATTCTTCTATTCCCTTAATAGGACAGTGAAGAACAGTTGGTGTTACATTTCCTTTCTGAGAGAAAACAGAAGCAAAATAGGAATTTAAAAGTTCGGCCTTCTCAACATCCTGTCTTACCATTTCATCATTTTCATCCTGTAAAAAGCCTATAGCATCTTTGACTTTTCTTTTACTTTTGACATATCCCCAAAATCCTTTATTATTGCTTTTGACATCTCTTGCAAGCCTCAATTCATTGTCAGCTTTAGTAATCTGATTTGTGCCCTGCAGGTTCTGCAGACAGCATTATATTCTTCTTTAGATATGCCTCCCTCTTTCCATTTTATAAACATTTTTTTTCTTCCTTTTTAGCATGTGCTTAAGTTCTGTGTTCATCCATCCTGGCTTCCTTAAATGCTTCCTATTCTGCCCTCTTTTCGGAATTGTTAACAACTGTGCTTTGAGAATTTCATTTTTCAAGATTTCCCATCCTTCCTGGACATTTTTGTCTTTAAGGATATCCAGCCATTGGATCCCTCCAATTCTCTTTCTGAATCCCTTAAAATCTGCCTTTCTGAAATCTAACCTTGACGTCTGAGTCTTCACAGGTCTTCCTCCTCTAGTTATCCAAAATTCTAAAATAGCATGGTCGCTACCTCCTAGGGTCCCAGCCACTTTTACCTCCTCAACCATTTCCTCCATGTTTATAAGGATTAGATCCAAGGTAGCAGTTCCCCTTGTTTTCTCCCCTACCTTTTGGAAGATAAAGATGTCAGCAAGAGAGGATAAGAATTTCCTTGACCTGTTAGTTTTGCCTGAGATTCCCAACAAATGTCTGGATAGTTGAAATCTCCCATGACAACTATGTCATATTTTTTTGGAGAACTTGGCCATTTGATGCATAAAGAGTTCATCCATATCTTCAGCTTGCACAGGCGGCCTGTAGTAAATGCCTATAATGGTGTCCTTTCCATTGTTCTGTCCTTGTATTGTTACCCAAACAGTTTCCACAGAACTCCCAGTCTCTGAAGCTTCAATCTCTGTGCAGATATACGCGTTTCTAACATACAATGCGACACCTCCTCCTCGTTTATCAAGTCTGTTTCTTGCAAATAAGTTGTATCCTTCTAGTCTTGTATTCCAATCTTGTGTATCGTCCCACTAAGTTTCAGTGATTCCAATGACATCATATTTCTTTTCCTGTGTTAGTAGTTCCAATTCTCCTTGTTTGTTGCCCATGCTTTGTGCATTAGTATAGAAACATTTAAGTTTGTGATAGGTTTCTCTTTCTCCAATATTTTTATTAGATTCTTTTGTCTTTGTTCTTCCTTTCCACTTTTAATAGCAGAGTTCTCAATAGCATTTGTCAGGTGTGTGGCTTTTTCTGGTCTTTTGCTTCCCTTCCCATGTTCTAGTTTAAAGCTCTCCTTACAAGTGTAGCAAGGCGACTTCCAAATACTTGTTTTCCAGTCTTCGTAAGGTGCACCCCATCTCTAGCAAGTAGTCCATCGTAAAAGTTATTCACTCCGTGATCCAGAAGTCCAAATCGTTGCTGACGGCACCATCAACGTAGCCAGTTGTTCACCTGCAGAATCTTATTCCACCTCCTTGTTCCATGGCCATCCACTGGGAGGATGGAAGAGAAGACCACCTGCGCTCCCAGTTCTTTCACTTTCTTGCCTAAGTCTTCAAAGTCTCTGCAGATGGTTTCCAGGTCGTTTCTTGCGGTGTCATTTGTCCCCACATGTAGTAGCAGGAATGGGTAGTCATCTGTAGGTCTGAAGAGTCCTGATATCCTGTCAGACACATCTTTAATTTTTGCACCTGGAAGACAGCACATTTCTCTTGAAGTTATATCCGGTCTGCAGATAGCGGCCTCTGTTCCTCTCAACAGGGAATCCCCCATGACCAATACTCTCCGTTTCTTCTTCACAACATTTTTCTTTCTCCATCTAGGAGGACTCTGAAGGTGTTAAGCCGACACTGCAGACAGATCCTCTGGGACAGATGGTGGGGTGCAGCAATGATGGTGTAGCCCTCCACAGGCAGGGCTGTAGTCCCAAGGCAGAGTAGATGAGGGTAGGCGTTGAGGAAGAGGGTGTAGTGTTTGGCACAGAGATGTAGCAGTGCTGGAGAGTTTGTAGGAAGAAGGCAAGGACACAACAGGATGCAGTTTTTTTTACCTTTACTTTGCTTGGCAAATGCAGTCCAGGGTCCAGATTACAGGTGGCACACGAACTCCTCATTCTCTCTCCCTGGCCCTCAGAGTAGCTTCTCCCCAGTTTTGGTTCAGAGCTCTCTCTGCTGACCTGGAATGGAACTGTGTTGTGGTTAACTGCCAGAGATCCTTTATTGATTCCAAGCATGACATCACACTCCCTAGGAGGAAGGTAATGCCACTGTGGCGACCATACTCCTGGGGCGCCACATTAGCATTTAGGGGCTCTGTATATGGAGTCTGTAAACTATTCTTGGAAAATCTGCGCTGTGTGACTAAGCAGTACTGTACAGCCAGCTATGTGGTATTTCTACATTCAGCAGAAATTGTGGGACAAACTTTGGTGCCATTCTTACCGATTTGCCAGTTTGAAAATGTAAAATTTGTGGCTAAGGCCGGTTTCACATTAGCGCTTTTTAAGCGCACGCACGGCCGGGGGTAGCTCCGCCCCCGAGCCGGCTCTCTGCCCGGCGTGCCCGCCCCTTGCTTGTATCGCCGCCTACTAGCGGACAGCGGCGCCTGCGATCGGCGCACCCTATCTTTAGCATAGGGTGCGCAGGCCGTGCGCTAGTTGCGCTTTGACCTGCGCTGCGCACTTTTGACGGTGCGCCGTGCGCGCCAAAATCAAACTTTTCGGATTTTGGCGCGCACGGCGCACCGTCAAAAGTGCGCAGCGCAGGTCAAAGCGCAACTAGCGCACGGCCTGCGCACGATCTGCGCACCCTATGCTAAAGATAGGGTGCGCCGATCGCAGGCGCCGCTGTCCGCAAGTAGGCAGCGATACAAGCAAGGGGCGGGCACGCCGGGCAGAGAGCCGGCTCGGGGGCGGAGCTACCCCCGGCCGTGCGTGCGCTTAAGAAGCGCTAATGTGAAACCGGCCTTACACACAATTTTGGTGGTAAAAATGTGAATTATTTCTCCTTCCCCCATGACGATGTGGGGAAGGTGACTTGACAGACAGACGTGACTGGTAGCAGGAGGGGACGGTTTGCTGTGCACTAGAGACGGAGATTGACAGGATAGAAGGGTGACAGCTGGTAAAGGTGGATAGAGTGCAGTACATAGAAATGACCACAAGACGGCAGGGGGGAGTAGCTTAGGACTTAACATCAGCTTACGGCTTGAGAAACGCTTAGTCATGGGGGGCGGGGAGATAGGAGCCCAGGAGGGGAATTCCCGGTGAGAGGGGATAAATAGAACAGGGTAGTGTTATGAATGAGTCACTGTAGGAGGCAAAAACAGAAATGCTAGCTAAGTCCAGAAAACCAGAGCAGTTGGCAGCTATCGGATTGCAGACCCCTGATCCTATCACAACAACTAACAGTAGCCGTGGGGGGTTCCTACGATGCCCTAGACCCCTTGATCACAGCCGGAGAATTAAATAAGCCTAAAGAAAGAAAGGGAAAATCTAAACTGCCCCAGAGCAGACCCCAAAGCAATAGGCAGCCCCCGACATATAATGATGGTGAAGCAAGATGAAAACACTAACACAGACAGAAAGATAGACTGAGCAAAGACGGGGCCCAAACTACCTAGATAGGAAAGGACAGGAAGGCTGCTGTCTGCAATCCGTGAAAAACCCTATGAAAATAAGAGCCAACAAACTGACGGTGAAAAAGGCCCTGAAGACGCTAGGCTTCAAAAAAGCTATGTCAGTACTCAGGAATATTCTGAAGACAGAGCTACCGGCAAAAGGAGATTCAGCTCATCCGAGCAGGGAATGGCAGAATCCAGAAAAGCAAGGAAAACAAAACATAAATGCAAACAGGCAAAGCAGAAAACTTAGCTTTAGGGAAGCAGGAATCAGACTGGTGTCCTAGAAGTCCACAGAGAAATCACCCGCAGGGCAGAAGGGCGTCGGCAGCCTTATATCCAGTCAGTGACTCCACTCAGCCAGTCATCCTCACCAGGCTCAGGTGCCTGATAATCAGGCTCATTACCTTTTTTTACCAGAATAGGGAGTTCACCAGACCTCAGTGACGAAGGGGAAAATGAACTCACAACAGGGTAGGGTTCCAAGCAGGCTAGTCCAGGGAGGAGCTCGGTAGAAGAAGGTGAAGAAAGAAGAGCTCGACTAGGGGACGGACAGCAAAGAGACAGTCAGGGGGGTGGCCCTGACCCGAAGGACTGCAGGACAGATGAGGCCCCGGAGGTACCGATTGGACGACGACCTCGGGAAGGTGAAGCGCTGGTAGATTGGTCTAGGACAGCCCCAGCGAAAGATCCGCGAGGGACGTTACTTCGAATGGAGCAAAGGTGCAGGTACCCGGGCCTGGAGACAGAGAATTGTAAAGAAGCTGCGGTGCGTGGTTGTGGTTGTCAGGAGGACGACGAATAAATCCGGAACTGTTACTATTGAAATCTGTCTCCGCCTCGTTCTTGCATCGCCTGATGTCTGTGTCATCCAGACAGGGTAAGCAGTGGTCCACCCCCCAATCCCAGCCCCCTACCACAACGGCACCACGGAGAGAGGGGATCTGCTTTTCTGGGACATGAAACCTACAGATAAAAAGGCGGTACCTCTCCCATGCATCAGTTGGTTTCCTGTCCCCGACAGTGAACCTTCAGTTTGGCGTACCTGGAAGATGAAGATGGTCCAGGCCTGGCCAGTCTGATTCAGGCAGCGGGGAGGCCCCTGCTGCGGCTGGTGGGGTGCCCTGAAGCCACCATTGCTGGGACCAATGTGTCTTGCAGGGGGTACCGCAGCTTCCGCACCATACTTCAGGCGCAGGGCTTCCGGGTATCCAGCAGGCGGAGAGGTCATGTGACGAGGAGGTACTTCTGGGGTAAACTGGAAGTAGGGATGAGGAAGCTGGGCGGCTATTTTAAAAAGGGGGGAAAAGTGCGGAGATGCTCCCTGCAACAAGCTGTCCCCATCAAGATGGAGGACAGCGAATCACAGCCACCACAGCAGCAGCGCCAGAGACCACAGAAACTGCAACCTAAAAGGCATGATTCTGCAAGCAAGCGGAGCAGACATTCCAGCAGCCATTCTACTTGGCACAGCAGAAGATCTGGCACAATGGACAAGTCTCCATCCTCAAAAAGCCCCTTACTGGACCCTATTGTTCCTCCAGAACTGGTACCCGCGGCTGTGTCTGATTGGTGAGTGATCTTCACGAAAGTTCACCTTATAATTGGGGTTCCCTTCTTTCTCTTTTCATTATTTAGGGAAGGAAAAGAGTGGGAGAAACCAAATACAGAAGTTGCCCCATGTGTAATAGTCACCAGTCTCCTGAGGTAAGAGACTGACATTCCTGCATAGAGCAAGTGTTGTGTGAAGAGACCCTAGACTTCACCTCTGAGCTAAGATCGGTGATTAAATTGCAGGTCGAAAGTACCTTTAGATCCCTCACGCAGGGCGGTAAGGTCTGAGATCAGAAAGGTGCAAAAGCTCCCCCAGTCTGAGTCCTCTAGCTCCGAGGAAAAAGACTCTTCCTCATCCTCAGATGAGGAAGTGGCCGGGCGCCACGGTTTCCCTTTTAGAGGATGTAGAAAGCCTGGTTAAGGCAGTAAGGTTCTACTATGGCGGTAATGGACCCTCGCCCTGAGAAAACGGTTCAGGACCTAATGTTTCGGGGATTGCAAGGAGAAAGCGGAATCATACCCCCTAATGAAAATATACAAGCTCTGATCAAAAAGAGTTGGAGAAATCTGATAGGAAAAATTCTTCCGTACCATCCCTAAAAAGGAAATACCCCTTCGAGGATACAGTGGCGACATCCTGAGATAAAGCACCAAAATTCAATGTTGCGGTAGCAAAGGCCTCTAAGAAATTTGCCCTCCCCGTTTGAGGACATGGAAACCTTAAAAGACCTGTTGGATAAGAAGGCAGATTCCTTCCTTTTAAGGTGCATGTGTCACGCTGGCGCATTGGCAGGTTGGCACGAGCGAAGGGGTTGTGGCCCCACTGTGCCACAAACCAGACTACCCTGGAAGGGGCGTGACTAAGACAGCTGCCTTGGTTTTCACTGGGGCCTCTGATGGTGACGTCAGGCTTGTGCAGCAGGCACATGCCAGGTGCCACTCCAGGGTGGTGTCTGGCTGAGGCTGCTGATCCCACTTGGGGAGACAAGGTACGGGTGACAAGCACGACTAGCAGACAGGCTGGCGAGCACGGCAGGCACGGCTGAGACACAGGCTGGTGGGCACGGCTAAGACACAGGCAGGCGGGCACGGTTGACACAGGGACATGGGCAGGAAGGAGTGGTGTATGAAGGAACAGGTAGGGACCTGCTCACGCAGCAGGTGCAGGTACTGGCAGGAAGGAATGGTGTAGGAAGGAACAGGTAGAGACTTGTTCACACAGTGAGTGAGGAACTGCAAGGCTGCAGTGAGGAGCTGCAGTTAACAGTAAGTCTCTGCAGCAGCAGAAGCAGAACCACAAGGGTGCGGAGCACAAGCAGAGCCACAAGAGTACAGAGCACAGGCAGAGTCACGAGTACGGAGCAGGCAGAGCCTCAACAGTGCAGAGCATGAGCAGAGCCGCAAGAGTACAGAGCAGAAGCAGTCACAAGGGTACTGAACAGGAAGAGCCGCAAGAGTGTGGAGCATAAGCAGAGAAAGGGGATACAAGGATAGATTCTGCAAGAACGACACAAGAACGTAGCCACAGCCGAGGAGATGAGACAGAGGTAGGACAGAGTTCAGACAAGGTAATTGTTCCTGTCCCTTGTCTCGTACCAAGACACAGTGACCAGGAAATTCTGCCGCCTGGAGGGCAGCAAGGACAAGTACAAGACAAGATCAGGAGCAATAACCGAGACCAGGATATTTTGCCTCCTGGAAGGCGGACAGACAGGTCTAGGGCAAAGCTGGGAGTGACACATCCAGAGAAGGTTAAACACAGGACAGGACCTGGAAGCTCAGTAGCAAGACACTGAGTTAAGACCTTGCACAGGCAGGGTCCACTGGGTGGAGCTGCCCTAAATACTAGAGGCCTCTTGGTAATTGGCCAGGGACACATTAGACAGGTGTACCCTGATTCCATAAGAACCAGAGTTCTGGTGCCGCCCCCCCTATGCACACAGCCAGGAAGCATGCAGAGAGCAGGCAGGAAGCAAAAGGCACAGAGCATGGAGCTGGCAGCAGACAGAAGTCACAGCATGGCCTGGAGCAGTGAGTAAGCTGGTGTGTGGGGGATGGGAGGCCATGCAGTGATGCCAGCAGGTTTGTAACATGGGAAACATCGGGGGGGTAATCGTAGGCCCGCTATAGCAGCAACCTGCACCTCTAGATCCCTTATGATCTGTGTGGATCACCTAGAGAAACAGCTCCGTGATGGGATGCCCAGGAATGAAGTACTAAAGTCCATTCCCTTAATACGAGGGGCAGCAGCTTTTTTGGTAGATTCTCTCGCCGACTCAGACTAGCATCTAAGTCTGTCCCACCTAATGTGTAAATTACCAGAGAACAGAAACAGCACTAATTGAAAATTGCATAAAAACATGTATTTTATTATTCAATTAAAAATCAAACAAAAAACAAACTGATGAATCCCTGTATACATCTATTAGACACAAAGATGGCTTGGCATCAGTATCTTGGTACCTCAAGACCAGTAATTTGGATGTACGTTTGGTTGATCTCCTTTTGGTTTTAGTGGAATTCATCCTGACCCATAACTGCTTTACTTTTAAAAAGAAAATTTTTTTTTTTTACAAAAGCAACATACAGCGATGGGGGCTTTCTGCACACCTTCTTACGCAAATTAGTTTTTTGGTGCATGGGAAAGAGCTATTCATCAGTAATTCGATCCCCGGTATTGAGAACACATCATTGGATGCGATACATCGATGATGTGTGGTTCCTATTGAAGGATCTCGGCAGGATTTGGATTGTTTGATGGCCAGATTAAACCAAAATGATCGGAAAATCAAGTTAACCTACAAAGTAGGTAGAGAACTTGAATTTCTAGACATACAAATTAAGACTTCAACGAATGGTGGCTTGATGACCGAAGTCTACAGAAAACCGACGGCAACGAATAGCCTTTTACATGCCACATCATCCCATCCTTTATCTACAATTAGGGGAATACCTACGGGTCAATTTTTTAAAAGTAAGGCGCATTTGTTCTGATGATAATTCCTTTGAACAACAGTCTCGTATTTTGAGTGGAAGATTTAACGAGAGCGGATATAGCAATGAGAGTTTTGGTTTTGGTGCATTTTTATAATTGAATTTTTTTTGCCTTTTTTTTTTTTTGGGGATTGGGTTTAGTTTTGGGTTCTTTTAATTGTTTTAATTAATGTGTTTTTATTCTGCCTTAGTTGGACGTTTTTCTCACAAATTATTTTTCCATTACGGGATATTCAAAAGATGCATCCATTTGGTTGGCCTTATATGCAGTGATGAAAACTTCTATCAACAATTTGTGTTTTTGTGTTATATGCTCTATAAGTTCTTGTGCATAATAATGTGTAAATTATTATTGGTTCACATGTCACTTATAATTTGTAAATATAGAAAAATTGCCGTTTTTGGGCTTTTTTGCGTAACATGTATTTTTGTGTATTTCAAAATAATACGTTTATGTGTTTTTTTGCACTGTAATTTATTAATATTAGTTTATAATTATTTTGCACATAAAAATATATAATCCCGATTGTTATAAATTATCTGCACTTTATCACCTTTTTGCACATTCCATAATTTATGATGAATTTTGTATATTAATTTTAATTATATTGGTTATAATATATTTGTTGCTTGAATAAGCACTAGTTCACTTTAAGCATTTTTGCACAGGAACGGTTTTGTCATCACAATTTGATCTCCATAGAGTGCGCCGGTCTTTTTGCTTGCTGCATGACTCAGAGTTCCCCGGCGATATAGAGACTGCTGACACACACATGACCAATACCATGGTTAGCAGTGTGTTTGCGTCTCTTTGACCGGGGTTGATGAGTCTCTTTCAAAAGGCGGCGGCTTAATGACGTGGTGCGCCGCTAAATGGATGATCATCTCTGATCGACATGGGCTGTGCAGTCTATACCTGATTGGTGCCCAGTTGTTTAAAGACCCGCTTTCCCTCATCCCTGACACACGCCCCCTGAGGAAGAGGACAAAACACGCGTCGGGGTGAGGGACATGCGGCATATACCCTATCAATGTAAGTTATTAATAGATCATTTGTGCATCTCTCTGATCGCCGGTAATGTTGCTATCTAGTTGTCACACGCTTGTTGTAAGCGGTGTTCGTAGGCTATGATTTTTGTCGGGCCATTTGCTTCCTTGTAAATGCAAGGATAATTACACAGCGGTCACAGATTTGCAGAGGCATTTCATTTACATTTATGAATGCTCTGATTTATATTAATTTAATGGGATGCCTTGTTGGATACAACCCTTTAGCTATGACATATTGTCGGGCTATGTGCAATTTTTTTCCATGTTAGGCTATTTTACAACATGTTAACTAAAATATCAGCGGTCAGTAATTTCTAATTGGAAACACATTTTTGGATCTCCAGTTTTGCACTAATATTCATTGTTTTATAGGAGTATATATCCTCTTTTCATGTCCCACAACGGAGGTTTCATCAGTTTGTTTTTTGTTTGATCTTTAATTGAATAATAAAATACATGTTTTATGCAATTTTCAATTAGTGCTGTTTCTGTTCTCTGGTAATTTACACCTTAGGTGAGACAGACAGGTTTGATATAGCATTGTGGCACTATAAATAAGTTTTGTATCGAATATTGATTTAATAGCATCTAAGTCTGCAGCTCTCTCGAATATAGCACACAGGGCACTTTGGCTCAAATGCTGACCGGGAGACCTGCAAACCAAATTTAAATTATGCTCAATCTCCTGTGAAGGAGAGTTTATGCTTGGAGAAACGTTGTATGACATCCTCCAGAAGGCAGGGGATAAGAAAAAAAGGTTCCTTAACCTGGCCACTCCCACTATCAAAAGGTCCTTTCAGAGTAGTAAATTTTTCCTTAGGAGGCCCCCAAAAGAACAGAGTAGATGAGATGAAGGGAGGAAGAAAAAACATGGGATTCCTCTTTGGAAGCTCCTCTCATGATAGGAAGCCCTCAAAGTGATGGTCTTTCTGAGGTGAGGGGCAGACTATCCAGTTTCCTTCTGGCCTAGGAGAAAATTTCAAACAGTCCCTGGATATGAAGTCTTTTCAGGGCGGGACAGAGGATAGACTTCCATTCACTCCCTCCCCAGAACTTTGTCATGACTCCCCTACTATCCTCTCCGGAGGAAGAAGAGGCCCAGGAGTGCGAGGTTTTGGACCTAGTGAGCAAAGCTGTTCTCCAGGAGGTCCCTCCTCAAGAAAGGTGGGAGGGATTCTACTTCCCATAGTTCCTGGTAAACAAACCAGATGGGTCATGCCAGACAATTATAAACTTGATAAAATTGAACGGGTATGTAAAAACATAAAAGTTCAAGATGGAGTCAATGTCAGCCATCAAAATATTGTTTCCCAACTGCTTCATGATGGTTCTGGATCTCAGCAACGCATATTACCATGTCCCTATACACAAAGACTCTCAAAAGTTCCTCAGTGTAGTGGTCTCCATAAAAGGAGAATTTAAATTTTTCCAATACAAGGCCCTTCCCTTTGGTTTATCGGTAGCCCCTCGGGTGTTTACCAAATTAGTGGCGGAGGCTATGGCGCACCTGAGGGAACAGGACATTTTGATCGTAACTTATTTGGATGACTTCCTGGTAATAGGCGACTCAGCTCAACACAGCTAGACAGGATAATGATTACTTTAATAAACCTGGTGTAGTGAGAAATATGTATTTGTAGGCGATGTATGGCCGGCAGTTAACTAGCACCTGTCCTTAGGCGACAGGTCTCACAGAGGTGATTAGCATATATTATCCTGAGAAAAGGCATTTTCCTGGTCTCTGACCCCAGGGGGCCTTCCTGTGAACACACAGAATTGGGACATTTCACACCTCTGATGCCTTGAGGGCAGATGCCAAATGGGACCTATTTGCAGCCTGACAATTTCTATTACTATGGGAAATAAAAGCTAAGACAAGAACCTTTAGAAAAATAATGTATTCATTGGTAAAGTAGCCATGGTCCAGATAAAAACCAGGAATTACAATATTAACATGAGAGGCTGGTCTAGAAATCTGATCTGTAGGCTAAACCTATAAATTAGGCCCATGCACAAAGAAAGTTGTTCACAGATGAGGGCAGCCAAGCTGATGTGATCCGTTTCATATTCCTCCTCCCCTCAGGGAACAGGATACCTGACTGCAAAGTTTAGATATTTCTGTAAGTTGTGTCCCTTTAATTTTTATAATAGTTTGCATATTTGTATGTCACTTTTTATTTCCATGTTTTTATATCCTTTTATTGTAAGCACTGCCTTTTCTATTAAAGCTTAAAACTTTAATAAGTTTGAACCTTGTATGCTCCAAAGGATCCATACCCTTAAAGTGTGTGATCCTGGTGATTGGCAGACAGTATTAGTAGTACTTCTGGGACTCATCGCCCATATGTTTGGTGAGTGGTGGCAGTGTGTATGAAGCAGGGTGCGTGATCTGTGTCGAGGTGTGATTTATGCTCCCATTGCAGCATAGGACAGAGGTTGAATGCTGGACTGAGTGAGAGATTAACCCTTGCAGGCGCAACCCAAGTCGTGCTGAGAAGTGGGTATGTGACACCTGGGCTGGCTTTTGAACCAAAAAAAAAAAATCAAGGCTCGAGCCAAAGGCTGTACAAGAGTTCCTAGGGCTGATATTGGACTCTCGGATATGAGTGCCGCCTCCCAGTGGAAAAAAGGGGGAAAATTTATGTCAGATATTGAGAGCCTCACAAAACTATCCATGACTTTGAGGAAAGCCATGTCCCTGCTAGGTTCCCCTACCACTTGTCTGCCAGCAGTCCAGTGGACCCAGATACACACCAGGGACCTCCAGTGGGATATTAAAAAAAAAAAAAAAAAAAAAATCCCTCTAAAAGGTCACTTGGAAGGGCACATGACTCTGTCTTCGGCTACTATTCATTCCCTGAGTTGGTGGGAAGACCTGAGCAATCTAACCAAAGGGGTCCCTTGGGTAACCAGTGTCCTGAGAAGTTACCATGGATGCAAGCCCCACTGGATGGGGGCTTACCTAGACAATAAGGGTACTAGGGGGATCTGGAAGGGGCAGGAGCTCAAGGTATCCTCAAACCAAAAGGAGCTACTGGCAGTGAGTTATGCCCTGTTAGAATTTCTGGATACTCTTCGAGGTCATCATGTACGAATATTTTCAGACAATCAGGTGGTGGTGGCCTATCTGAACCATCAGGGGGGGGAACCAGGTCACGGGCCCTGATGAACGCAACATCTTAGATTTTCAGGTTGGCGGAAAGCAATCTCCTATACCTGTCGGCACTATACATTTGGGGGGTAGAGAATCACAGGGCAGACTTTTTGAGCCGCACTCGGTTGAGACAGGGTGAGTGGGCGATGAAGGAGTCTGTTTTTAAACAGATTGTGGAAATGTGGGGGTCTTCCGATCATAGATCTTTTTGCCAATATCAACAACACAAAGGTAGACTCCTTTTGCTCTCTAGATCCCAGAGTCTAAGAGGTAAGGTTTCTCCTTGCGGAGAGTGACATGCCAGCTGTGGCTTGTCAAGGTAAGGAGGCTTATTCGCCGTGCAATGCTCCTCTGGGAAAATAATATGCAAATTGCCTCTTCAGAAAGAAAGAGGACTTTTACTCTACAGCGCCACCTATTGGTAGTAGCGATCCTACAAGTCACAATCAACCCTTTAACGAGTCTTGTAATATGACTTAGGATTCTGATTTGGCTTGTATCCTAAGTCATATTACAAGACTCGTTAAAGGGTTGATTGTGACTTGTAGGATCACTACTACCAATAGGTGGCGCTGTAGAGTAAAAGTCCTCTTTCTTTCTGAAGAGGCAATTTGCATATAGATCCCAGAGGAAATCCTCAGGCTCTAGATGGCTTTATGATCCCATGGAATCAGAGACTGGCCTATGCTCCCCCCCCCCCCCCATTCTCATGTCAGAAGTCCTATGGAAGATCAGGGAGGACAGGGCAAGAATAATACTGATGGACCCCTTTTGGCTAAGATGAACTTGGTTCTCCTGGCTGAGGATGATGTCTATCACCGATCCTTGGGTTCTACCGGAAATACAGGACATTCTTTCTCAGGGATCGGTGTTTCACCCTCAGGCAGTGAACCTGCATTTAACAGCATGGAATTTGAAAGGGCGCTGTTGAGGGTCAGAAGGTTTTCACCAAACTTAGTCTCCACCTTGCTCAAGAGTAGGAAAATTGTCACCACAAGAGCTTATGGTAAAACCTGGAGGAAATTCCTATCCACCTCAGGGGTGAGAATCCAGGATGGAGTTCCAATTACAGCAATCCTGGAATTTCTGCAGAAGGGGTTGAAACGAGGTCTGTCAACAAGCACCTTAAAGGTTCAGGTAGCAGCTCTGGGAGCCTTATACAATCAGAACATCCATGGATAGCGCGATTTATTACAGCCCATGCAAGATCTAGGCCCATTATCAGCAATAAATTAGTGCCATGGGATCTAAATTTAGTCCTTTCAGCCCTAACAGGTCCTCTGGGTTCTGTCCCTTAAAATGGTCCTTCTAGTGGCTCTAAAATCAGCCCGGAGAGAGAGCGACATACAGGCCTTATCTGCAGGCCCTCCCTTCACTAAAATCCAAGATGATAGTTATTTTAAAACCTGACCCTGCTTTCTTGCCCAAGGTAGCATCTCATTTCCACAGGGCCCAAGAGGTAGTCCTTCCTTTTGCTCCAACCCCAAAAATATGGAGGAAGAGTAATTCTCCCTCACCCATGACAGCACCACGGAGAGAGGGGGTCCGCCCATCAAGGACAGGAACCTACAGACAAAAGAGCGGCACCTCTCCTCCGCCCCCAGTTGGGTTCCTGTCCTTGACGGGTGAACCACGGCAGCAAGAGCGCAGCGCTTACCGGGAGTTGAAGATCCGGGACCGCCCCGTCCGCGGTCAGACAGCGGGAAGGCCCCTGTCGCGGCGGGGTCGGTTGCCGAAGCCGCCACCGCTGCAGCTGAGGGGCTGTCCAGGGTGAGCGGGCGGGGAGGACCGGGCCGCCGCTCCGGGAGGAGTAGGGGCCGAGGGACGCCGGATAGGGGCAGCGCTGGGTACACAGGTGTACCAAGATGGCGCTGCCCCGGAAGTAGAATGAGGAACTTCCGGGTCCCCGCGGTCGGCACATGCGCAGTACGCACTCCCCGGGGGAAGAGCGGTGCAGGCCGGGAAGACAGGTGACGCCAGGGCGGCTTATTCAAATTGGGAACGCTAAAGCAGCCTCAGAGCTGGAAGCGTTCAGGCGCGATGGATAGCGACCAGCTACAGCAGCCTAAGCAGCAGCAGCAACAAAGGCAGCATCACCAGCGCCGCCAAAAGGATAAAGACGGACGGGGGAGCAGGTCCAGCAGCCACTCCACGCAGCAGTCTACTGCAAGGAGCAAGTCACCTGCCGTGGATCGCCCAGTGAGGGATTTGGATCCACTTCCAGAACCGGTACCTGCAACCGCGCATGAGGGGTAAGTGGATCTTCGTGAATGTTCCCCATTGTAATAGACTTCTTTCCCTTATCAGGGAAAGAAGAAAGAAAAGACCAAGAACAGGGAATGCCCCACCTGTGGGAAACCATTACCAACGCCCTGGGAGAAAAAATTGTGTGACTCCTGTATACAGGAGGTCCTCGGCGGTGAAACCCCGGATCATGCCGCAGACCTAAGGGCGGTAATCCGCGCAGAAATTCAGAGTGCCCTTTCATCCAGAAAACGGGAAAGGAAGGGAAGGAAGGGGGACGTGGTGATAGAGTCCCAATCTGACAGCTTATCGTCAGGGGAAGTCACCTCCCATACTGTAAATACCGACTCGTCATCCTCCGATGAGGAGACGGAAGGTCGTCATTGTTTCCCCCTGGACGAAGTGGATGCCTTAGTAAAGGCGGTAAGATCCACTATGGGGGTGGAAGAACCCCGGACTGATAGATCAGTCCAGGACATTATGTTCGGGGGACTGAGTCAAAAAAAACGGAAGGTATTTCCGTTAAATAAGAACGTCCAAGGCCTCATAGATAAAGAATGGGAAAAACCGGATAGGAAAAGCTCCACAGTTCCTTCCATCAAAAGGAAGTACCCATTTGAGGAGGAAGCATCCACATCATGGGATAAGGCCCCCAAACTAGATGTGGCGATAGCCAAAGCTTCAAGAAAGTTTGCACTCCCCTTTGAAGATATGGGTACCCTGAAAGACCCGTTGGATAAAAAAGCGGATACCCTACTTAAGGGCACCTGGGAATCAGCAGGGGGAAACATCAGGCCGGCGGTAGCGGCAACCTGTACCTCCAGAGCTCTTATGGTATGGATAGACCAATTGGAGAGACAGATAAGGGAAGGGGTTCCCAGAGATAAAATCCTGGAATCCATGCCAATGATAAGAGGGGCGGCAGCCTACCTGGCCGACTCTTCGGCTGATTCGATAAGATTGTCATCTAAAACAGCAGCCTTGTCGAATGCACCTAGACGAGCTTTATGGTTAAAATGTTGGCCTGGGGATCTCCAGACAAAAATAAAATTATGCGCCATTCCCTGTGAAGGAAAATTCCTCTTCGGGGAAACCTTGGATGACATCCTCGAAAAGGCGGGTGACAAAAAGAAAGGCTTCCCAAACTTAGGACCTGTGACCGCCACAGGCTTTAAACGGTCCTTTCGGAACAGAAAGTTCTTCCAGAGGAGACCCCCGAGAGACCAAAAATGGGAAGACAGAAGAAGGGACAGGGGGTTCATCTTCGGTAACTCGTCCCGGGATAAAAAACCCGCCAAGTGACTGTGGGCCCAGGGTGGGAGGGAGACTAAGGTTTTTCCTCCCAGCCTGGGAGAAAATATCCAACAATCCCTGGCTGATAAATCTTGTAAGATCGGGATTAAGGATAAACTTTTATTCTCTCCCGCCGCAAAAATACATAATTACCCCGATAAGGTCGTCAAAAAACGAACAGGACGCCCTCGAAAGGGAGGTTCTGAGTATGTTGGACAAAAAAGTCCTACAGGAGGTTCCCCCACAGGAGAGAGGCAGGGGGTTCTACTCGCCTCTCTTCCTGGTAACCAAACCAGACGGCACCTTCCGCACCATCATAAATTTAAAAAAACTGAATTGCTATATCAAGAACGAAAAATTCAAGATGGAATCGATCAAATCGACCATCAAAATTCTCTTTCCGCAATGTTTTATGGTGGTCCTAGACCTCAGTGATGCCTACTACCATGTCCCCATTCACAAAGAATCCAGGCAATACCTCAGGCTAGCAGTCTCGATAGCAGGAGAAATAAGAGAATTCCAATACAAGGCCCTGCCATTTGGGATCTCAGTGGCTCCACGGGTCTTTACGAAATTGGTGGCAGAGATGATGGCTCACATAAGAGAACAGGATGTTCTGATAGTGCCTTATTTGGACGACTTTTTAATAGCGAGCAACTCAGGCCAGAAATGCACAGAACAGAGGGACCGAGTGATGAGCACTCTAAAAAACCTCGGGTGGCTTCTGAACCTGAAAAAGTCAAGGCTGGAACCAAAGAGAGTCCAGGAGTTCCTAGGCCTGACACTGGATTCAAATATCCAAGTATGTTACTTGCCAGATCACAAAAGGGACAGAATTATTCATATAGTACAAAAAGCGAGGCAAAACCCCTCTGACACTAAGACGAGCAATGTCCCTGTTAGGGTCCCTCTCTGCATGCTTGCCGGCGGTCCAGTGGGCACAAATACATATGAGGGATCTGCAATGGGATATCCTGACCAACCAGCGGACCTTAGGAGACCGCTTGGAACATCATATTACGCTAGGTTCAAAAACTATTCTTTCCCTAGCCTGGTGGGAGGACAAAAACAACTTGTCCAAAGGGATCCCCTGGGAGGCCAAAATCACACATGTAATTACCACCGACGCCAGTCCTGTGGGTTGGGGAGCACACATGGGCATCAGCGTGGCTCAAGGGGGATGGAGAAGTCAAGAACTAAAAGCCTCCTCGAATCAAAAAGAACTGCTAGCAGTAAATTATGCCTTGAGTCACTTTTTGCCAGCATTAAAAGGCCATCATGTCCGGATATTCTCGGACAACCGAGTAACAGTGGCCTATATAAACCACCAGGGGGGAACCAGGTCCAGAACGTTAATGGAGGCATCCTTCGAGATATTCGGGTTGGCAGAGAAAAACTTACTGTCCCTATCGGCGCTACATATACGGGGAGTAGAGAACCAAACGGCAGACTTTCTGAGCCGTACCCAACTACATCAGGGGGAGTGGACTCTAAATCAGTCCGTTTTTCAGAAGATTGTGGAAATGTGGGGAACCCCAGACATAGACTTATTTGCAGACCACAAAAACAAAAAAGTGGAAACATTCTGTTCTCTGAATCCCAAAGGGAATCCTCACACCCTGGACGCATTTATGCTCCCATGGACACGGGGTTTACTGTATGCCTTCCCACCGACCATTCTCCTTCCGGCGGTGATAAGGAAAGTCAGGGAAGAGGGGGCTCGGGTAATACTTATAGCCCCTTTCTGGCCAAAAAGAACATGGTTTTCATGGCTCAGAATAATGTCAGTAACCGACCCCTGGGTTCTACCAGATCTCCCCGACCTTCTATCACAGGGCCCTGTGCTACACCCCCAAGCAGTGAACCTCCATTTAACAGCATGGAATTTGAAAGGTCACTGCTGAGGGGGAAAGGATTTTCAGAAAATCTAATTTCCACGTTACAAAAAAGTAGAAAACCAGTTACAATCAAAGCCTATGGTAGAACCTGGAGAAAATTCCTATCCAGTTCGGGGGCAAAGGTTCAGGATGGAATACAAATGGATAAAATCCTGGAATTCCTCCAAAGAGGGTTAGAACAGGGACTAGCGACTAACACACTGAGGGTACAGGTAGCGGCCCTGGGCGCCCTCTATAATCAGGAGGTAGCGAGCGACCCTTGGGTGGCACGGTTTATGAGGGCCGCAGCCAGGTCTAGACCAATAGCTACCCAGAAAGTACCATCATGGGATCTGAACTTAGTGTTGTCAGCCCTAACAGGACCCCCATTCGAGCCTATTCAGTCAGCTCCACTAAAGACCCTATCATTAAAAACGATACTGCTAGTGGCCCTAACATCGGCTCGCAGAGTAAGTGACATTCAAGCCTTATCGGCAATACCCCCATTCATTAAAATTATGGAGGATAGAATTATATTGAAACCTGACCCTGCATATTTGCCCAAGGTAGCAACACACTTCCATAGATCACAGGAGGTAGTCCTTCCTTCCTTCTGCCCAAACCCTACGAATAGAGGAGAGGAGAAATTTCACACATTAGATGTGAAGAGGTGCTTAGTGCATTACCTAGAGGCCACCAAGGGATGTAGGAAGGAAGGATCTCTCTTTGTGTGTTTCCAGGGACCTCGTAAGGGGCTCGGGGCGTCCAAAAGTACCCTGGCAAGATGGATAAGAGACGCGATTGCCCTGGCATACTCATGCAGCGGGAATACCATCCCGGAGGGTCTAAAAGCCCACTCTACAAGAGCAATGGCGACCTCATGGGCAGAAAGATCAGAGGTATCGATAGAACAGATCTGTAAGGCGGCCACCTGGTCAACACCTTCTACCTTTTTCAAACACTATCGCCTAGATCTAGCCTCTGCGTCTGACCTGACCTTCGGGAGAAGGGTCCTTCAGGCGGTGGTCCCTCCCTAAGCTACCAATCTCTGAAATTCTCTCCGTGGTGCTGTCATGGGTGAGGGAGAATAGCTTAGTTACTCACCGATAACGGTGTTTCTCGGAACCCATGACAGCACCCGCTTAATTCCCCCCCTTTTTTCACGTGTGCGGTGAGCACGATTTAATGTGTGTAGAGTGTGTTCTTAGTCACGAGGTTTCTCTATAAGTATGCAAATTATAATGTTATGTATATACTTTTGTTATTAACTAACCGGGAGACCCTCTGATGCTCTGTAACCAACTGGGGGCGGAGGAGAGGTGCCGCTCTTTTGTCTGTAGGTTCCTGTCCTTGATGGGCGGACCCCCTCTCTCCGTGGTGCTGTCATGGGTTCCGAGAAACACCGTTATCGGTGAGTAACTAAGCTATTCCACACCTTAGATGTAAAAAGATGTTTGGTTCAGTACTTACAGTCCACCCAGGGTTGTAGGAAGGAAGGATCTCTGTTTATATTCTTTCAGGGGCCTAAAAACGGCCTCCAAAAGTACCTTGGTAAGATGGATGAGATGCAATATCGGTGGCCTACTGATCTAGTGGGAATGTCGTCCCGGAGGGTCTGAGAGCTCATTCCACAAGATCAGTGGCACCTTCCTGGGCAGAAAAGTCAAAGGTATCAATAGAGCAGATCTGTAAGGCTGCCACTTGGTCATGGTCATCACTTTCTGCCTTTTTCAAACACTATCGGCTGGACCTAGGCTTTCTTCTGACCTAAACTTTGGGAGAAGGGTTCTACAGGTTGTGGTCTCTCCCTAAAGATACAGTTCTCTGCAATTCTCTCCATGGTACTGTCATGGGGGAAGGAAAAAGACAGTTACTTACGGGATTTCTCAGAGCCCATGACAGCACCCGCTTATTCCCTCCCGGCATGTGTGGGTGAGCACACTTTCACTGTTTGTGGTGTAATTTATGTATAAACACTGTGTGTTTCTGATAAGTAGTAACTGTCTTTTTATTTTCTTCACTGCCCAATGGTATAAAATTCTGTGACAAACCTGTGGTGTTATTATGATCACTGCACCCCTAGATTAATTCATTGAGGGGTATAGTTTTTAAACTGGGGACACTTATGGGAGGGAGGAGTTCTGCTATCCTGGCACCTCAGAGGCTCTGCAAATGTGCCATGTCATCCTCAAACCAGTGCAGCAAAATCTACACTGCAATATGGTGCTCCTTCCCTTCTGAGCTTTGCACTGTGCTGCAGAAGTAGTTTTCAATAACATCTGGGGTATCTGTGTACTCAGGAAAAATTGCACAACAAATTCTGGGGTCCATTTTCTTCTGTTACCCTTGAGAAAATGCAAAATTTGGAGCTAAAAAATTTTTTTGTGGAAAATGTTTTTTTTTCTTTTTATTTTCATGGCTCAATGTTATAAACTTATGTGAAGTATCTGGAGGTTCAATATGCTTAATACACATCTAGATAAGTTCCCTGAGGTATCTAGTTTCCAAAATGTTGTCACTTGTAGGAGTTTCCACTGTTTAGGCACATCAGGGACTTTCCAAATGCGACATGGCTAATTATTCCACCAAACTTTGCATTCAAAAACTCAAATGGCGCTCCTTCCCTTCCGAGCCCTGCCGTGTGCCCAAACAGTAGTTTTCCTCCACATATTGGGGTATCGGCATCTTTATGAGAACTTGTACAGCGAATTGTGTTGTCCATTTTCTCCTGTTACCCTTGTGAAAGTAAAAAAAAATTGGTCTAAATTAAAATTTTGTGGAAAAAACCTAAAGTTTATTTTTGCAGTCCACATTCCATTAATTCATGTGAAACACCTGAAAGGTTAATACATTTCTTGAATGTGGTTTTGAGTGCCTTGTGGGGTGCAGTTTTTGGAATGATGTCAGTTTGGGGTATTTTCTGTCATATAGGCCCTTCAAAGTTGCTTTAAAAGTAATGTGGTCCCCTCAAAAAACTTGGTTTTGTAAATGTTGTAAAAATTAGAAATCTCTGGTCAACGTTTAACCTTTATAACTTCCGAACAAAAAATGATGTTTAAAAAATTGTGCTGATGTAAAGTAGACATATGGGAAATGTTTATTAACTATTTTCTGCGATATGATGCTCTGATTTAAAAGCATTCAAATTAAAAGTTTGACAATTGCAAAATTTTCTCCAAATTTCACATTTTTTTTTTTACAAATAAGTGCAAGTCATATCAAAAAATGTTTTCCACCGTCATGAAGTACAACATGTCACAAAAAATAATCTCCAAATTGGTGGGATCCATTGACGTGTTCCAGAGTTATGACTTCATAAAGTGACAGTGGTCAAAATTTAAAAAATTGGCCTGGTCAGGAAGGTGAAAACAGGCTTCAAGGTGAAAAGGTTAATGTTTCACTTGGGTTGTGATCAGGGCACTGAGTTCTCTGTGCAGGTCCTTCTAATTATAATTTCTATCTTATAGTTAATAGTAAAATCTGCTAAAGTCTTTTTATATTACTGTTATAAGCTTTGGACATGTTGTTATCATTAATTTTTTCTTTTGGCTTTCCAATGTATACATAAAAATATTGTCTTTCCAGTTCCCACTCCTTTCCAAAAGAATAAAATAAAAACTCAGTTTGGACTTTCTTGATAACTGCCTTCCTCCAAAGGCAACATTATATATGTAACGTTGATTTAAATTTGCTCTTAAAACATCCTACCCTCTGAATAACGTTCCAAAATGTTTATGGCAAGGAGGGGGTTGGGGGTTTAAGCAAATGTGGCAAATGAGCATTGTCACATTCCTGGACACGTTAAGAAAGGAAACATCCGTCCCAACTGGTCAACATGTTCTTGTCATTTTGGTTTTGTGCAGCATTGAAGTGTTTGTTCTTCCTGACAGATGCAGCTCCATAAGGCCTGGCTCCTGCTCCTCAGCCTGTGGACTTCCTGGACTTTATCTCCATGCTTGGACCTCAGAGACATCATTCCAAATTTGCCTTCAAATGGAAACCAATCTACTGTGAAAGCTCTGCATATTAGAAGAGCCGAATGGCAGAATGGATCTTATCTGGAAGAGGCTGAAAAAGAACAAGGATATTATCTTAAGCAGCTGTTTCATCTGTATGGCGAGAATGATACCTTAACTTATGAAGGACTCACTTTATTGCTGAAAAACCTGGGACTTGGGGAAGTGCAGGTGAATGGTAAAATGGTAGAGAAATATTGTTAAATTCACAATGCAATAGTGTCTCCTCTTAGACCAGGTTAACACAGTCTTGCTTTCTTTGCTTTATTATTTTAAAGGAACATTAAAAATAGCAATAAATCATAAAAGTAAACAGGAGAAACATTTGCCTACACTGCTTATCCGGAGAACATTATGAATACAAATGTATTTAAAAAATATTGTAAACCTAAAAGTTTGCATCGGACATCTTTTCCTGTCCAAAAATAAGGAAATAAAAATACCATAAGTATATTTGCTACCTCCACATCCATAAAAGGTCCAATAAAACAAAATGTAAAATTAACCCATAAAGTTGAAAGAAAATTTAACTGCTAGAATTGTTTTCAGTTGCCGCAACTCAGATAAAAATGCAGTACAGAGCAATTAAAATGTTGACCACACGAGAAGAAAAAAATCTAAATGCCAAAATTCTGTTTTTCCAGTCATATCACCTCCTAAAAAAATATAATTGTAACACCCCTTTAGGGCTACCACGGTACACTGGGTGTTATAGGGGGTCTCACCTCTCTAGGGCGCTGTGCCTCCACCCGAATCTTGATTGGAGCTCTCTCTCTGGGACTGCAGAAGGACTGGTATCTTCTGCCAGGGGCTGATTCGGGAAACCCCTGCTACAGCTCAGTACACACACTCAGGGAACAGGAGTAAAACCGTTTAACAGGTTTATTGCTATGCAGCAGAATTGAGGGGGGTTTAAAGGAATAACATACAATACAAGTAACGGTACTCTATAAAAGTCACATACACATCACAGTTTACTTCTACTCTGACCCTGCAAATATAACGTAGCAGGTTCCCCTTCTTTGGTATTAACTCAGTCCAAACGTTTGGGCCCAGTTGCTGCGGATGTTGGCGCCCAAAGTAGAACCGTTGGTGTACTTAGATGAATATTACTGTCAATAGTCTGGGTTGTAGTGTACTCAATGTAAATAGCGCTGGTAGAACCACAAGTCTCAGAAGGGCACTCACTGTGTGTCTCAAACGGTCGGAGAGTTCTCTGGACACCAGCTGGGGGCGGCAGGATTTTGGCCTTTATGCGGTGGGAGTGCCGGCAGAACTCTCCGGGTCTTTGATGTTAATTGCCTCAAAGGGTGACAGAACCGCGCTCTCTCCAGCAGCGCAGGTATCTCAGCAGGGGCCGCCACACTCTGCAGCGTAGAGGAATGCAGATCCACACCGCCCTGTCTCTCTCAGCAAGCTGCCACGCTCCTTTTCCTCTGAACATTTACTTTCACTTCCTGCCCAGCTCCCTCCCCCAAGTCCCTCCTCCTCCAATCCACTCTCTCGCCCTCTATCCTTCCAGGCTGTGTCATCTGACTGAAACAAGGGTCCCTGGGAATTGTAGTCCACTGCCGCTCAGGGGGAAAACTGTTAATGTCTGTAGGTCCCTGTTTAACAGCAGCTGCAAAACTCTTCTTAGTGTCTGTAAGCTCCAGTATACCGGTAGCTGCTCTGACAGTTCCCTGTGCAGGTTTTACATTATGAAAAGTTATGAAAATGTCAAAACCCTAAAATGGTATTGATGAAAGCATCAGTTCGCCACACAAAAAAAACAAGCCCTCACATGGCTTAATTGATAGAAAAGTAACAGTGTTGCAGGTCAGAAAATGGCAACACAAACTTTTTTATTCGGACTCCCATGACAGCACCACGAGAGAGGGGATCCGCCTTTCCGGAACAGGAAACCTACAGATACAAAAGAGCAGCACCTCTCCCACGCATCAGTTGGTTTCCTGTTCCTGAGGGGATGGGATCCTACAAACGGATGCTGGATCCCAGGCTGGCCGGTAAAGGTAGCGAGGGGGTCTCCTACTTCTACTCCTGCGGAGCTCCTGGAGGATGCCACGGTGGTCCTGGATGGGCAGCACGGTGGTGACGTGTACAGCAGGGCGCGGCGACCGGAGGATGTACAGCTCCATGGGAAGGATCAGCCCCTGCTGTGCGTATGTCCCCCGGGGTCTCCCGGCGGCGCGGTTGCGTGGTGCCGGGGACCGAGGAGCGCTGTGTAGGGGAACGCCCGGGCATCCCGCGTGACTTCCGGTTACGCACGGGGTCGCGGTGATGTCGGGGGCGGAGCCTGGGGGTGCTTCCAAGATGGCGGCGCCCATCGGGAGAGGCGCCGGTAAGCTCCGGACCACCGGCCAGTGGTGCCAGCTGGGGAGGGGGGCCCAAAGGGGAGGGGTGCATCATGTCTGCTGTCCGGAGGAGGGGTTTATAAGCAAGGCCCTAGATGGGTTCCTTGCTTTGGCCACATTATTGCACACAGTAATGGAGAGTGATCAAGAGCAGCAGCAATGGCAGCAGCAAAAGCAGTAGCAGCGACAATCATCACTGCCGCACCTAGGTCAGACAAAAGAAAAAGGAGTCCCGGGACAGTAAGGAGCGTGCGGGACGAAGTGACCAATCCAGTCATAAAAGCTCCTCTAGACGGACAGGAGCATCGACTGAAAAAGATCCCCCTCATTCTCCGGTACTTTAATTATGGCACTAGTAAGTGATCTACGTGAATGTTCACTCAGTGACGGGGCCTCCCTCTAGGTTTTATTTTTAGGGGAAGAAATCCACGAGTAAAACAAAACACTGAGAATGCGCACATTGTGCATGCCCGTTGCCAGACTCCTGCCCCAAAAGGTTGTGTCCCCCCTGTATCCAGCAGACAATGGCGGAGGAATCACCCGTAGTAGCTGCAAGCTTAAAGGACATAGTCAGGGCAGAGATGAGGGAAACCCTGAAATCCCTGTCCCAACCGGAAAGCTTAAGGGGTGGGGACCCGGTGGAGTCGGACTCCTCGGTAGAATGGAGGAGAAGTAAGGACTCCCATGTTTCATCTCCCTCTTCCTCCTCAGAGGAGGAATCTGGTCGGTTTTGTCTGCCGCTTGACCGGGTAGACAAGCTGGTAAAAGCGCTGAGAGGAACAATGGAGGTGGAGGAGCCTAATGCTCAGTTATCCATGCATATGTCATGTTTGATGGGCTGGAGCAGAGGAAGCGAAGAGTCTTCCCCTTGAACGAAAAGATTCTAGATCTAATCCATAGAGAGTGGAAGAAACCAGACGAGGGGTTCGCTACCACCAGCCCTCAAACGTAGATACCCCTTCAATGATCACACTTGGGACAAGGCCCCCAAATTAGATGCAGCAATCGCGAAGGCATCGAAAATGTCCTCACTACCTTTCGAGGACATGGGGATCCTTTAGATAGGAAGGCAGATACCTTCCTTAAAAGTACCTGGGAGATGGCAGCCAGCTCTTTAAGACCAGCAGTAGCCTCAACATGTACGGCCAGGTCCATGATGATCTGGTTGGACCAGTTAGAGTCGCAGTTGAAACAAGGAACGTCTAGACAGACAATTCTTGGGGCCCTACCAGTAATCCAGGAGGCGGCAGCCTTCCTAGCGGACGCCTCTGCTGATGCGGTAAGAATGGCCACCAGGGCAGCAGGACTCTCCAATGCGGCTCGTAGAGCCCGGTGGCTAAAGTGCTGGCAGGGAGACATTCAATCCAGAGCAAAACTCTGTACTATCCCGTGTGAGGGCGGAATATTTGTTCGGAGGAGTCCTGGATGAGCTCCTTGAGAAAGTCGGGGACGATAAGAAAAAGTTCCCAACTCTGTGGTCCGCATCCTACCGACGTCCATTCAGTAGAAGGAGATTCGGTCAAGGGAGAAGGCACAATCCTTCACCTAATAGGGACCATCCCAGATGGGAGGATAGAAGGAGAAGAGGTTCGGGCTTCATGTTCAGGCGTTCGTCAAGAGAACGAAAGAAACTGAGCCAATGACTAGCAATTCCGGTGGGGGGTAGACTGTCAGTCTTCCTCCCAGCATGGTTGCAGATCACCAATAGTGACTGGGAGCGGAACGTAATATCCACCGGGCTCCGGTTGGAGTTCAGTTATGTCCCACAAGATACCTTTAAACCAACTCCCTTAAGATCTTCGCCCCTAGAACAAGCTGCTTTAGAAGCAGAAGTCTTGAGCCTATGCCTGAAAAATGTCCTGGTAGAGGTTCCGGAACAGGAGAGAGGTAGAGGCTTCTACTCTCCCTTATTCCTGATCCAAAAGCCGGATAAAAAATTCAGAGCCATCATTAATTTACGTTCCCTCAATGAGTTTTTGGTTAATCGCACCTTTAAGATGGAATCTATCAGTTCAACAATAAAGATGTTGTTTGAAGGGTGTTTTATGGCAGTCGTGGATTTGAAAGACGCATACTATCATGTACCTATCCACGCAGACTTCCAGCAGTTCCTGAGAGTGGCGGTTTCAATAGACGATCTAATCCGTCATTTTCAGTTTAGAGCTCTTCCCTTTGGTCTCTCAGCAGCACCCCGGGTATTTACAAAGATAGTGGCCGAAGTCATGGCTCATTTGCGGGAGGCCGATATCTTGATTGTCCCGTACTTAGATGATTTTTTTGATTGTGGGGAATTCGGTGAACCATTGTCTATCCCAGATAGAGAAGGCTAAATCCAGACTAGAGAGCCTTGGATGGATAATAAATTGAGAAATCCCGATTTCAGCCCCTAAGAGTCCAAAAGTTCCTAGGCTTAATATTAAATTCAGAAATTCAGCAGTGCCTTCTGCCATCAGATAAGTTAGAACATATACAACAGCAGGTACTTCGGGCAATTAATAGATCCTCTATGACTCTCAGGCAAGCCATGTCTCTGTTAGGCTCTCTAACCTCATGTATCCCATCAGTCAGGTGGGCACAAATTCACACTAGATCCCTTCAGAAAGACGTCCTAGTTAGTAGCAGGGCCTTAGAGGGGTCTCTACAGGGTGAGGTATTTTTAAGCCCTTTGACTCTTACATCTCTTAGATGGTGGCTTGATGACAATAACTTATCCTCAGAGGTGCCCTGGCTGACGCAGATAACCCACATAATAACCACAGATGCTAGCCCCTTGGGTTGGGGGGCCCATATGGGGGACATAGTGGTACAGGGACATTGGGACTCCGATACTGAAACCTCATCTAACCAGAGGGAACTGTTGGCAATTGAGATGGCAGTTAAAAAACTCATTACATACCTACAGGGTCATCATGTGAGGATTCTCTTGGACAACCAGGTAGCAGTAGCCTATGTCAACCGCCAAGGGGGAATATGCTCCGAGGCCCTGATGCGGATAACGGAACGTCTCTTTCAGATAGCCAAGGAAAATCTTCAATCTTTAACTGCGCTCCACATCACGGGGAAAGACAACATGAAGGCATACTTTCTAAGCCGCAGGGCCCTAAGGCAAGGAGAATGGGCTTTAAACACGGACATTTACAACTTGATTATCCGCAAATGGGGTCAGCCGGAGGTAGACCTCTTTGCCACCAAAGAAAACAGAAAGGAAAAAACATTCTGCTCTCTGAACCCCAGGGAAAATCCACTGGCAGTGGACGCCTTCCTAATAAAATGGGACTTCTCTCTGGCATACGTCTTCCCACCATTAAGCCTCTTACCTCTGGTAGTAAGAAAGATCAGGGAAGATCGAGCAAGGGTCATATTAATTGCCCCCTTCTGGCCCAGAAGGACCTGGATCGCATGGCTGAGGGCCGTGCGATCCCTGGGTACTGCCGAACCTTCCGGATTTTCTCTACCAGGGGCCAGTCAACCACTCACAGGTAGTGGGACTCCATTTGATGGTGTAGTGTTTGAGAGGTCACTGTTTAAAGGAAAGAGGTTTCTCCAAAAATTTAATTGATACCCTCCTGAAAAGCAGAAAACAAACTACCACAAATATCTATGCTAGAACCTGGAGGCGATTCCTGTCCACCTCTGAGTTTAATGTCAAGGATGGAATACCCACAAAACAAACTTTGATATTCCTCCAGAAGGGTCTCAATTTGGGTCTTTCCACAAGTACATTAAAAGTACAGGTTTCAGCCTTGGGGGCCCTATTTACATGTGATATTGCCAGCAACTATTGGGTGGCCAGATTCATCAAAGCGGCTACTAGACCCATACACAAGGACAGATGCATACCATGGGACTTAAATTTAGTCCTTACAGCCATGACAGAAAAGCCATTCGAACCTCTAGATTCTGCCTCGCTAAAGGTTATATCCCTTAAGACCAGCTTTTTTGGTAGCGGTAACATCCGCACGTAGGATAAGTGATATGCAGGCACTGTCCAGGTTATTTCCTTATACAGAATTCTTACAGGATAGAGTAATCCTAAAGCCGGACCCAGCATACCTTCCCAAGGTAGCATCACACTTTCATAGAACACAAGAGAGTTCTCCCTTCCTTCTTCCCTAATCCTACCAACCATAAAGAACAAAAGCTTCATGCATTAGACGTTAAAAGATGCCTACTAAAATACATTTCAGCCACTGATCCTTGGAGGAAAGAACGCATTATTTTTATCCTTCCAAGGTCCCAAGAAAGGGTGTAGAGTATCGAAACGCACATTAGCAAAGTGGATTAGGGAGGCTATCTCTCTTGCCTACACAACAGGTGGCGGTCCGGCTCCACAGAATCTGAGGGCGCATTCCACTCGTGCCGTGGCGTCATCTTGGGCAGAGAAATCTGGCGTGTCAATTGACCAGATATGTAAGGCGTCCACCTGGTCATCTCCTTCCACCTTTAACTACTATCTGTTAGATATGGGTGCCTCCTCGGATCTCACCTTTGGGCTAAGGGTGCTGCAGGCTGTAGTCCCTCCCTAAGTTAGTTTACATCTCTGTAATTCTTCTCTCATGGTGCTGTCATGGGAGTCCGAATAAAGTATTAAGTTGCGTACCGGTAACGGTATTTTTCAGAAGCCCATGACAGCACCCTTAGTTCCCTCCCTTGTTCACGTATAGGGGTGCGCACTCCTTTAGAAGATTGTTTCACGGTTTTACCTTATGTGGGAGATGGTATAAAAATTGTAAGTAGGATGTATAGATTGTATATATGCTGTGCCACTAACCATGGTAGCCTCTCAAGCTCTGTAATTCAGCTGATGCGTGGGAGAGGTGCCGCCCTTTTGTACCTGTAGGTTTCCTGTTCCGGAAGGGCGGATCCCCTCTCTCGTGGTGCTGTCATGGGCTTCCGAAAAATACCGGTAAGTAACTTAACACTTTTTTAACAAGCTTCTGAATTGTTTTCACCACTTAAATAAAAAGTGAATACTGGTATCGCTGTAATTCTACTGACCTGTAGAATTTTTGGTTTTCAGATAATTTTTTATGAATGCCTTTAAAGCAAACCCTACCCCCCCCCCCTAAAAAAAAAAAAAAAAAAAAAAAAAAAAAAAAAAACTTCTTCATTATTTCATTGCATTTTTTCCCCGTTATTCAGTACAAGATACTGAACAAGGATCAACTTTATTCTCATTTGCACAAGGAAAGACTAGAAGCAATGGGATGAAGCTGAATGAGAGGAGACACAGATTAGATATTAGAAAAAACTTTTTGACAGAGTGATCAATGAGTGGAACAGGCTGCCACGAGAAGTGGTGAGTTCTCCTTCAATGGAAGTCTTCAAACAGAGGCTGGACAGACATCTAACTGGGATGATTTAGCGAATCCTGCTTTGAGCAGGGGGTTGGACCAGATGGCCCAGGAGGTCCCTTCCAACTCTACGATTCTATGATTCTATGACTATAAATTAAAAAATGATGCCATTCAAAAGTACAACTTGTTCACCACAAAAACTAGCTTTATACAGCTATGTCAACAGAAAAAAAAAGCTATGGCTTTTGGAAGAACAAAAAAAAAATGAGAGCGCAAAAATGAAACATGACCGGTCCTGAAGGACTTAATATGGGCATCAGCATAATGAATTCATTTAGCTGTGATTGACTGTGCCCCTTTCCAGTAAGCCCCACTTACCACCTATCCAGTGAATAGGTCACAACTTTACTTCGGCTTAAATAACCATTTTAAGCCCAAAGAGTCCAATGTGATATACACCCTTAGGTTTCTCAATATGACCCAAAAACAACGCAATGGCAGCAAAAAATCGTGTTTTGAAGTTCCGTATAAATGTATCTAGAAATGCACGGGGTTAGAATGATGCACTTCCAGCTCCTCAGCCTCGCACTGTATTGCTTGCCTGCCACCATTCTTCTCTGGTACATTGACAGGTTGTTAACTCTGCTACACGGCAGGGAATACAGCATGCTTCATATATATACAGTATATGGCACCTGGCTGATAATTCTGTTGTGATTCATAATGTCTCCTGACAAGCTAATATTCATATAACTTACCGGGGTTGTCCAGGCTTGGGGTACAAGTCTGCAGTCACTCTATATAAGTACAGATTTGTGAATCCTCACAGTGCACGCCGTCAGGATTCATCGGTGCTGGAAGTGGGCAGTTGCGTTACTCCAGGTATGCGATTGCATACATGCGGTCAGATGCCAACTAGATGTACGCGGTCTCACTAAATAGAAGTGAAATGAGAGAGGCCGGACATGTCTAGTTGGAATGTGTCCGGAAGTATGCAAAACACATACTTGCAGTCACATGACTGCTCCACTCCCTGTGCCAGAACCAGTTAATCCTGACAGCACGCATTGTAAGGAGTCACAAATCTGCAGTCACGTGGAGTGACTGCAGATTTGAACCCCGAGCCTGGACAAATCCCTTCAATTGGTTGCGAAATTATCTTTCACCAGAAAGACTATGGCATCATAAATCCAGGTTTACACATTCACATTGGGTAATTGTTGCTGAATTTTGAATGCATGTTACAAAGAGAAAAAAAAGAGAATGTTTTATTGACCCAAAATGTATGAGTTCGAGCGTTAATGCCGGCACTCACCGCAAACATTATTCCCCATACACTAGGAGGGCGCTCAGCAAGTTTACATAGAGACTTCAGAATTATTGTAGAAAGAAGGAATGAAAATGCGGCACTCGCCCGTACATATGAGTGCCGAAGACTTTATTCCACATTAATAAAATGATAGCGTAGTAACATATAGCATCCTCCAGTGTACGGACGACAGCCATTTCTGTAGTATGCTACCACGCTGTAATTTTACTAATTTGGAATAAAGTCTTCGGAACTCTTTTGTACGGGTGATGGATGCAATATCATGCCTTCTATCTACAATAATTTTGAACTGAAATGTGTTATGAAGCTAAACTAATAAGAAACAAGTATGGTACTCATTTCTGCTATCCTTCCATGCCCCTAGGTGGTACAGATACAACATCGAGAACTGGGACATGATCACGTCTCTCATCTGGATATCCTTGACGTTCAAGAAAAGAAACACAGCCATGTGCACTCCGCCAGGGAACATCAAACTGTCCTCTTAACCCCTGAGAAGACCCACTATAATGGCAGGTACATTTTACAGCACAATCAATAAAAGAGGAAAATCAGAAAACTGAATGCCAAGGACTTTGTATCATTTAATCATTTTATTTTACAAATGTCTATTAAACTCTATTTTTTTTCTCTCTGTGACAAGTGACAGCTCAGATACATCACACAGGAGCAACATACCACATGCAGTAACAAAAGAGCCAGAAACCACAAAAACCACAGCCCATGATCGGAAACGAGTAAACGTGAACCAGCTACAAACACAATGGCAACCCAGAGACGTCCTGCAGCACTTGCTACATCTTCATCATTCAGAGAAAACCCACCAGCATGAAGACGTAAGTCACCTCTGATTTATAGGACTCTCCTCTCATTTCTAAATGATCACAGCTCCTCTTAAGCCTCAGATGTTTGTTTTAAATGTACATGTTCCATCTGTGTTTTTTCTGGATAGAAAACATCATAGTCCATAGTGCTGTGCAAGTGTCTGCAGGGTTTTTCCGTGAGCTATCTGCTAAAAAAAATATCAGAGACGTCCGTTATTCGAATAGGGGAATATGTGCAGTAGTCGGCCTTGGCCATTAACCAGTTGACGGAGCTGTGCTGTGCAACTCTTCAACTGAGCACTTCCAGCAGCCGGCGGACCAGGAACAGCTGATCAGTGGGGTGCTGGTTGTTGCACCCCCACTAGTCAGATATTGATGAACTATTCTATGGATACTTAGAGATGGTTAGCACTCGACCAGAGATTTGAGTATACGGTGCTAGTGAGAAGGAAATAAAGTTCACTTTGAGCATATTCCACGTGTGCAGTGATTCTATATGGAACTCCTATTCTATGGATAGGCCATCAATGTAAAAATCCCTTTTAATGAGCACATTTGGCCACCGTTGGCACTGAAAACAGCTCATCAACAGGAGTACCGGATATTGAAACCCCAAACCACCATCCCATGTTCAGATCTAGACAGGCCATTAATGTAGAAGATTTGGACAACCCTTTTTAAGAAAAGGTTCACATCATGATATGCTCTCTGTTGAGGATCATAGGTGCTATGTTTAAATACCAGAATTGGGTATATCAGGTCTTTATATGATCCAGCATATATCTACACCTACAGTATTTTATGAGTGTTGTCATTAATTTTATTGGCGATGGTCCTCATCATGCTATTTTCTGTTCTGAACACTCTGTCCAGATTGGGGGTATACATTTGAACACCAGAAAATAGTATCCTATTGTGCTCCCGGACCAAGGCCGGCTCCAAGTTTTCATGGGTCCTGGGGCGAAAGAGTCTCAGTGGATCCCTTTAACACATAGCACAAATTTTGATGCACAGTTACAGCAGAGAAATAGAGGTATAGTACAATGCGAAAGATTTCACTTCTTATATTAGTGATTGATATCTATTGTAAATTTTACTGTATAATAGCTCAGAAACCAGATAGTATAGACCTCCATACAGTATTATGGGCATCATAGTGCTCCATACAGTATAATGAGCCCCTTATATTGCTCCATACAGTATTATGGGCACCACATAGTGCTTCATACGGAATAATGAGCCCCATACTGTATATTGCTCCATATAGAATAATGAGCCTCATATATTGCCCCATACACTATTATGGGCACCACATTGTGCTCCATACAGAATAATAAGCCCCCATATAATGCTCCAGTATATGATGGGCCCCATATAATGCTGCATGTATAATGGGCCCCATATGATGCTCCAGTGTATGATGGGCCCCATATGATGCTTCAATGTATGATGGAATGGACCCCTTATGATGCTCCAGTGTATGATGGGCCCCGTATATAATGCTCCATATATAATGGGCCCCATATATGATGTTCCAGTGTATGATGGGCCCCATATGATGCTTCAATGTATAATGGGCCCCATATATGATGCTCCAGTGTATGATGGGCCCCATATAATAATCTTATATAAAGTTGAGTGTATGTATGTGTGTATCAAGCCCTGCCCCTCATTATGATGTCATAATGGTTGCCATGGCGACGCTGATGTCATACTAGTTTGCAATGGTGAAGATGTCAGTGGTTGCTGTGGCAACAATGATGTCATAATAGGTTGTAATTGTGACGGTTATGTCATAATGGTTGCCGTGGTGACGATGATGTGATAATAGGTTGCAATGGTGATGGTTTTGTCATAATGGTTGCCATGGTGATGATGTCATAATAGGTTGCAGTGGTGACTGTTATGTCATAATGGTTGCCATGGTGACTGGTGACTGGTGACTATAATGTCATAATGGGTATATGGCACTGGACTATGGGATGGAGGATATGTATGAATAGATGTGTGCCTGATGCTATTGCATCGGGAGGGCAGTGACATCACGATGGGGGCAGCTGTGTGGCGCTGGGGGTGGCGGCCCACTCACTTTCGTGCAGTCACAACCGGCAGGAAAGACTGTGCTTTGCGGCCTGTGCTGGAGATGGTGTGCGGCGCCACCAGAGTCTCCAGCACAGGCCTCAAGCCGCGGTCTTTCCTGCCGGCTGTGACTGCACGGAGGTGGGTGGGCAGGCAGCGGCGGGATGCGGAGCGTGTAGTCAGGCAGTGGGTCCTGGCGGGGGTCTGGAGCGACATCCCTCTCATTACACCCTCTCATTATACCCCTTCATTACACCCCTCTCGCTATACCTCCTCGTTACACCCCTTTCACAGCCTCATGATCGCAGCAGTGGCCTGGATCCGAGCGGCAGCTGGGATCCCAGCGGGAGTCAGGATCGCAGCAGCGTTCGGGAACGCAGCTGCGTCCTGGATCGAGTGGCATCATTTTGGTGTTCTAAAATGGCGGTCGGCGTACTTCCGGTGCGGCGCAGTGGACTGTGGGATTCGGGGACATCCAGACGGAAGTGGATGACAGACAATTTAAGGCAATTATATGTATATGGGCATGAGACTAAGGGATGGAGGATAATCATTATAACTAACCACAGTAAGTTACTATGCCCGGGCAATGCCGGGTTCTTAAGCTAGTGCTCCATATATAATGGTTACCATATGATGGACCCCATATATTGCTCCAAACATTAAAAAAATGAAATCCTCACCTCTAATTGCTGGCCACAGCTCTGCTCTGGATACCTCAGCATCGGCGTCTTCTAGCTCTCTGCATTGACTGTTCAGGCAGAGGGCCCACAGACATGACAACATCTCGCTCTCTGACCTGAAATGTCAGTCAGGAGACGAGGACGCTGCAGCGGAGAGACTTGGAGAAGTAAGTATCGCAAGTGCCAGGGCCCTGAGCAAGTGGGTGGGGGGCCCATTCCCAGGCACAGGTGTGGCGCCCCCAGGAGTATGGTCACCACACTGGCTTTGCCTTCCTCCAGGGGAGGGTAATGCCAGGCTTGGAGGCAATGATGGGTGTCTCTCACAGTCAATCCATACATACAACACCGTTCCACTCCTGGCCAGCAGGGGGAGCTCTGACCCAGGATTCAGGGGAGGAGTGCTCTCTGTGGGCCAGGAGGAAGGGGGTTAGTTAGTCTGCGGAGGGTGAAGTGTGCAGACGTGGAATGAGAAGCTGGAGGTTGAGCTGCAGTAGGCAAGCTCCCTCAGCTTGAGAGCGTAGAGAACTGGAGTCTGGTCTCCACAGTGGTACGGATACTAACAGTCCTGCCACAGATACCAGAGGAGTAGGAGGCTGTAAATGCCCTACTCCCATCCAAGACTTGTGGCACAACAGCAAAACGGATAGAGAGCCGGGGATTCAGAGAGAGGGAGAGAGGAGTCCCAGAGAGAGAGAGGCTACAGCTGTCTGCCGTGCAAGTGGAGTTCTAGGAACATCTGACAGGAGGAACTTCAGAGTAACTGAGTACTGGAGTGCTTCACACTCCACAAGCGCTAGGAAGGAGACTGCACAGCCCATCTGTGAGAGAGTATCCCTGAGTTGCTTCCAGGCTAGTCTGCTCCAATACCATCTGTAATCAGGACCCTGGACTGCAGTTATCAAGTAAAGGTACAGAAATTGCACCCCACTGTGTCGTGTCTGCTTCCTACTCTGTCGGCACTGCTACATCCCCGTGCCAACCACCTATGCACTGCCCTGGGGTTATAGCTTCACCTGTGGGGAGCTACACCATCTAAGCTGCGACACACCATCAGCCCCAGAGGATCTGCACGCAGCGTTGGCTAGCATCTTACTTGCCAAGCACCACAGGTGGCGTCACTAACTTTCCTTATAAACTACATTACAAACATCACCGCCATTAATATTGGGCCCCAGGGCCACGGACCGGGTCATCGCTGCTGTGACAAACCCCCTGACACCGGCCCGGTGCCGAGTACCCCACAGCCCTGGGTGAAGCCAGCGAGGGCGTCCCACAGGCACTGGGCCCTTCTGCCTGCTAAAGGCCCCAGACACAAGCTTTGACTTAAAAACATATATTAAAAATTGGAATTTTGCTTGATGTCCTTTCCATTGATACCCATGATCCCTCCTCCCATCAAAGTTTTTATTCTCTTGATACATTGCAGCCATCATATTATATAGCACTGTGTACATACAAATGCTCATTTTGCCCTTCTACCCAGCTAATTCTTCTCTTATCCATTATGTTGATGACATCACATATAAAAACGGACTTGCTGAATTCTTCTAAGCTCTCTGTAGAAACAGGAATTCTCTTTTCCCTACATGAGTCCCCCTGCCAGGAACTTTTGCAGTGATGACTCATGCTGGGAAAAGAGACTTCCTATTTCTACATAGAGATTAGATTCACTAGTAGGATTTTTTATGGATTAAAACGTGCGCTGCCAGACCATCACTCCTCACAAGTTGTGTGCTTAATAATATATTTATTTCCCAACGCGTTTCGAGGTCATAAAAACCTCTTCCTCAGGAAATGACATGTCATCCCCTGAGGAAGAGGTTTTTATGACCTCGAAACGCATTGGGAAATAAATATATTAAGCACACAACTTGTGAGGAGTGATGGTCTGGCAGCGCACGTTTTAATCCATAAAAAATCCTACTAGTGAATCTGAAGATTTATGGCCACAGCGTGGTCATTTGGATGTGCAGCAAGCTGACCGTGTTTCTTTATGCCTGTTACTCTCCTATATACGGTGAGTATAACTTATTGTTTGAAATCTTGGTTTTCTCAGATAAGACCCTATTGCGCTTTTTTCCTTGCAGTTTCAATTACATAGAGATTAGAGAAGGATTCCAGCCAAGTCTGTTTTTAGTCACGTGATGTCATAGACCTAATGGAAAAGAGAATAATGAACTGGGTAGAAAGGTAAAATGAGCAATTGTAAGTACACAGTACTATATAATAGGATGACTGCAATATATTTAGAGGATACAAAGTTTGATGGAATGCTTGTTTAAGTGAAGTTCACACTTTCAGTCTGCTTGTTTAAGTGAATGGATATGTCTAGGGGCACATTCCCTTCCCAAGAAACTCATTAGTTATAAAAATCCTACTATACGTGTGCTGTGCATACATGCTGGATCATGCAAAGAATATCCATATTTCTATATCAATTCTGTAAACATATGTAACTGCTATGAAGGATTTACCATAGCTCAGCCATATAACTATGAAAATCACTGGTTGGGAAAATGTTCACATTTTACTGAAGGGGTTGTCTCAAGATGAATCTTGAAGAGCACTCCCGACCCACTACTTGACGGATCGAACCAGCAGCATGGTCATGTTGCTGGTCTTAACTGTGTTCTCTCATGGTCTGCTGTTAAAAGTAGCTTTGCCTCTACAGCATGGGAGAAGTGCAGGGGAATTAAGGGTGGTAGGATCCAGCGATCGGCTTCAGAGTAACATAGTAACATAGTAACATAGTTATTAAGGTTGAAGGGAGACTTTGAGTCCATCTAGTTCAACCCATATCCTATCCTAACTTGCCCTAACATGTTGATCCAGAGGAAGGCAAAAAAAACCCATGTGGCAACAGTAAGCTTCACATTGGGGAAAAAAATTCCTTCCCGACTCCACATACGGCAATCAGACTAGCTCCCTGGATCAACGCAATATTAAGGAGACTAGTGTATATACCCTGTAATATTATACTTTTCAAGAAAGGCATCCAGTCCCTTCTTAAATTTTTGTAGTGAATCACTCATTACAACATCATATGGCAGAGAGTTCCATAGTCTCACTGCTCTTACAGTAAAGAATCCGCGTCTGTGAGTATGCTTAAACCTTCTTTCCTCCAGACGTAGAGGATGCCCCCTTGTCCCCGTCACAGGTCTAAGAGTAAAAAGATCATTAGAAAGGTCTTTGTATTGTCCCCACATATATTTATACATTGTAATAAGATCACCCCTAAGCCTTCGATTCTCCAAACTAAATAACCCCAAGTGTAATAACCTGTCTTGGTATTGCAGACCCCCTAGTTCCCTAATAACCTTGGTCGCTCTTCTCTGCACCCGCTCCAGTTCAGCTATGTCTTTCTTATACACCGGAGGCCAGAACTGTACACAGTATTCTAAGTGTGGTCGCACTAGTGACTTATATAGAGGTAAAATTATGTTCTCCTCATGAGCATCTATGCCTCTTTTAATGCATCCCATTATTTTATTTGCCTTTGCAGCAGCTACTTGACTCTGGCCACTAAATGTGAGTTTGTCGTCCACCCATACACCCAGGTCTTTTTCAGTGACTGTTTTGCCCAGTGTTTTACAATTAAGCACATAATTATACAACTTGTTCGTTCTACCCAAGTGCATGACCTTACATTTATCCCCATTAAAGCTCATTTTCCATTTATCAGCCCAAGCTTCTAGTTTACATAAATCCTCCTGTAATATAAAATTGTCCTCCTCTGTTTTAATTACCCTGCAGAGTTTAGTGTCATCTGCAAATATTGAAATTCTACTCTCTATGCCCCCTACAAGGTCATTAATAAATATGTTAAAAAGAAGCGGGCTCAAAACTGACCCCTGTGGTACCCCACTGCTAACCGTGACCCAGTCTGAGTGTGCTCCATTAATAACCACCCTTTGTTTCCTATCCCTGAGCCAGCTCTTAACCCACCTACACATATTTTCCCCTATCCCCATTGTTCTCATTTTATGTATCAACCTTTTGTGTGGCACCGTATCAAAAGCTTTTGAAAAGTCCATGTACACCACGTCCACTGCATTCCCTTGGTCCAGTCCGGAACTTACCTCTTCATAAAAGCTTATCAGATTAGTCTGACAGGAATGGTCTCTTGTAAACCCATGTTGATATTGGGTCATAAGGTTATTCTTCTCCAGATACTCCAGTATAGTATCTCTTAGAAAACCCTCCAGGATTTTACCCACAGTTGAGGTTAAACTTACTGGCCTATAATTTCCATGTTCAGTATTTGTCCCCTTTTTGAATATTGGCACCACATTTGCTATACGCCAGTCCTGTGGTACAGACCCTGTTATTATGGAATCTTTAAAGATTAAAAATAGTGGTCTATCTATGACTGTGCTTAATTCCTGCAGTACTCGTGGGTGTATCCCATCCGGGCCCGGGGATTTGTCAATTTTAGTGATTTGTAGACGCCGCCGTACTTCCTGCTGGGTTAAGCAGGTGACATTTAATGGAGAATTTATTCGGACTCCCATGACAGCACCACGAGAGAGGGGATCCGCCCTATAGGAACAGGAAACCTACAGATACAAAAGGGCGGCACCTCTCCCACGCATCAGTTGGTTTCCTGTTCCTGAGGGGACGGGATCCTACAGAAGATTTGGATCCCAGGCCGGCCAGCCGACTCCGGTAGCGAGGGGGTCTCCTACCTCGGCCTGGTTCGGATTCCTGGAGGACGCCACGGTGGCCCAGGATGGGTGTCACGGCGGTGGCGTGGACAGCAGGGAGCGGCGTCCGGAGGATGTCCGTCTCCAGGAATTTAGCCGCTGCCGGTAAGTATACCCCCCCGGGGATTCCCGGCTCCGGCGGCGCACATGGGTTGGCAGCGTTGTGCAGGGGGCTGCGACCGGGCGCTGCTCCGGAGCTCCCAGGCGTCCCGCGGGGCTTCCGGCGTTTCCGGGGTAGCGGTGACGTCAGGGGGCGGGCAGAGGAGGCGCTTCCGGGTCAGCGCGCCACTGCGCATGCGCGGCGATTCCAAGATGGCGGCGCCCATCGGAAACACCGATGGCGCGAGTTCGGGCGCCAGCTGGGGTAGGGAGCTCCGCCGTTAAGGGGGGGGAGGGGCGCGGCATGGATACTGCTGACCGGAGGAGGGGGTATTTAGGCGGGACCCGGGCAGGGTTCCTTGCCTTGGCCACATTACTACATGCAGCAGTGTGCAGCAGCAGCAGTGGTAATGGAAAGCGATCGAGAGCAGCAGCAGCAGCGGCAGAAGCAAGGGCAGCAGCGGCAAACATCACTGCCGCCCCTGGATGACCTTCGGCAGGTCAAACAGAAAAAGAAAGGGTCCCGTGACAGTAATGCGGGACGAAGTGACCAGTCCACTCGTAAGAGCTCCTCCAGGCAGACAGGAGCATCGGCTGAAAGAAATCCCCCTCGTTCTCCGGTACTTGATTGTGGCACTGGTAAGTGATCTTCGTGAAAGTTCACTCAGTGACGGGACCCCCCTTCTGTGTTTTTTCTTTTTCTAGGGAAAAAAAGCGACAAAAATAAGCATAGGGAATGCGCACTCTGTGCATGCCCATTACCGGACGCGTGCCTCAAAAGATTGTGCCCTCCCTGTATTCAGCAGACGGTGGCAGAAGAGTCGCCTGCAGTAGCGGCGAGTTTGAGAGACATTGTCAGGGTAGAAATGAGGGAAACCCTAAAGTCCTTGTCTCAGCCGCAAAGTCTAAGGGGCGAGGTCCCGGCGGAGTCTGATTCCTCGACAGAGTGGAGAAAAAGCAGAGACTCCCAGGCTTCATCTCCCTCGTCCTCCTCAGGAGAAGAGGACTCGGGGCGATTTTGTCTGCCTCTTGACCGGGTAGACAAGCTGGTCAAAGCAGTCAGAGGGACAATGGAGGTAGAGGAGCCTAAGCCCCATTTATCCATGCAGGATGTCATGTTCGGTGGGCTGGAACAGAGAAAGCGGAGAGTCTTTCCGTTAAACCAAAAGATACAGGATCTGATCCACAGAGAGTGGAAAAGACCGGACAAAAGAGGGTCGCTACCACCAGCCCTCAAAAGGAGATACCCCTTCGACGATCCGGCAGTAAGTTCTTGGGACAGAGCCCCCAAGTTAGACGCGGCCATTGCGAAGGCATCAAAAAAATCCTCGCTCCCCTTTGAGGACATGGGATCCCTTAAAGATCCCTTAGACAGGAAAGCTGATACTTTCCTGAAAAACACCTGGGAGATGGCGGCCGGGTCCTTAAGACCAGCAGTGGCTTCAACGTGCACGGCCAGGTCCATGATGGTCTGGTTGGACCAGTTGGAGTCACAACTAAAACAGGGTACATCAAGACAGACAATTCTTGGGGCCCTACCGACCATCCAAGAGGGAGCAGCCTTCCTAGCAGATGCCTCAGCGGATGCGGTGAGAATGGCCGCCAGAGCAGCAGGTCTCTCTAACGCAGCTCGCAGAGCCCTGTGGCTAAAGTGCTGGCAGGGAGACATCCAGTCCAGAGCAAAGCTCTGTGCGATTCCATGTGAGGGCGAATACTTGTTTGGAACTGTCTTAGACGAGCTGCTTGAAAAGGCGGGGGATGACAAGAAAAGGTTCCCATAGCTTTCATCAGCGTCCTACCGTCGCCCATTTAGTAGAAGGAGATTTGGCCAGGGGAGAAGGCGCAACTCTTCGCCTGTTAGAGATCGACCCAGATGGGAAGACAGAAGGAGACGAGGTACGGGCTATATGTTTACACGCTCGTCGAGAGATCAAAAGAAACCAAATCAATGACTAGCGGTTCCCGTAGGGGGTAGACTGTCATCCTTCTTCCTGGCATGGTCACAGATTACGAATAGTGACTGGGCGCGCAAGGTAATATCCACCGGGCTTAGGTTGGAATTCTCCCAGATCCCGCGGGACACCTTTAAACTGACCCCCTTAAGATCTTCTCATCTCGAACAAGCGGGTTTAGAAGCGGAAGTCTTGAGCCTATGTCAGAAAAATGTTCTGGTAGAGGTCCCAGAGGCTGAAAGAGGAAGAGGGTTTTACTCTCCCCTGTTTCTAATCCAGAAACCTGATAACACATTCAGAAAGATTATAAACCTTCGTTCCCTTAACGAGTTTTTGATTAATCATAAATTCAAAATGGAGTCCATTAATACAACAATAAAAATGTTGTTTTATGGCAGTCATAGATTTGAAAGACGCGTACTATCATGTACCTATCCATACAGACTTCCAGCAGTTCCTGAGGGTGGCAGTTTCAGTAGAGGGCACAGTACGTCATTTTCAGTATAGAGCCCTTCCCTTTGGTCTCTCAGCAGCACCCAGGGTTTTTACAAAGTTAGTGGCCGAGGTTATGGCTCACTTACGGGAGGTGGACGTCTTAATCATTCCATATTTAGACGATTTCTTGATTGTAGGAAAATCAGTGGGTCATTGTAAATCCCAGATAGAAAAAGCTAAATCCAGGTTAGAAAACCTGGGATGGATTTTAAACTACGAGAAATCCCGACTCCAGCCCTTAAAAATACAGAAATTTTTAGGGTTGATACTAAATTCAGACACTCAGCGGTGCCTGCTACCACTAGATAAAATACAGGAGCAGGTTCTTCGGGCAATGGATAATCCATCTATGACCCTCAGACAGGCCATGTCCCTGTTAGGTTCTCTAACTTCATGCATCCCAGCAGTAAGGTGGGCACAGTTCCATACCAGAACCCTTCAAAACGACGTCTTGATTAATAGCAGGGCCCTTGGAGGCTCCTTACAGGGTCGGATGTGTCTAAGCCCCTCTACTGTTGCATCACTGAGATGGTGGCTTGAGAGCGAGAACCTAGCGTCAGGGGTGCCCTGGATAACACAGATAACCCGTATTATAACCACAGACGCAAGTTCCTTCGGGTGGGGAGCCCATATGGGGGACATAGTGGTACAGGGCCAGTGGGATTCTAATTCTGAAATCTCATCCAACCAGAGAGAACTATTGGCGATAGAGCGGGCAGTCAAGAAACTCATTATCTACCTGCAGGGCCATCATGTGAGGATACACTCGGACAACCAGGTAGCGGTAGCATATGTCAACCACCAAGGTGGAACCCGCTCCAGCGCTCTGATGCAGATAACAGAACGGCTCCTCCAGATAGCAGAGAGAAATTGTCTATCTTTGACCGCGCTCCACATCAGCGGAAAGGACAATGTAAGAGCAGACTTTTTAAGCCGCAAGGCTCTAAGACAAGGAGAATGGGCTCTGAACAAAAATATTTACCGCCAGATTGTCCGCAGATGGGGCCAGCCAGAGGTAGACCTCTTTGCCACCAGAAAAAACAGAAAAGAAAGATTGTTCTGCTCTCTGAACCCCAGGGAAAATCCCCTGGCGGTGGATGCCCTACTGATAAGATAGGATTTTTCTCTGGCATACGCCTTTCCACCATTGAATCTTCTTCCTCTGGTAGTCAGGAAGATCAGAGAGGATCAGGCAAGAGTCATACTGATTGCCCCCTTTTGGCCCAGGAGGACCTGGTTCGCATGGTTGAGGACCATGTCGGTAGGCGATCCCTGGGTACTGCCGAACCTTCCGGATCTCCTCCACCAGGGGCCAGTCAGCCACCCACAAGTAGCGGGACTTCATTTGACGGCGTGGTATTTGAAAGGTCACTATTAAAAAATAGAGGGTTCTCCAAGAACTTAATTGACACCCTCCTAAGAAGCAGAAAATTAACCACCACTAATATCTATGCTAGGACCTGGAAACGCTTCCTGTCCACCTTTCGCTTTGACATCAGAGATGGAATTCCCACGAAACATATTCTGGAATTTCTCCAGAAAGGTTTCGAATTGGGTCTCTCCACAAGCACGCTAAAAGTACAAGTTTCAGCCTTAGGGGCCCTGTTTGCAGCTGATATTGCAAAAGATTATTGGGTAGCAAGGTTCATCAGAGCAGCGGCCAGATCGAGACCTATACACAAAGATAGATGCGTACCGTGGGACTTAAACTTAGTCCTTACAGCCATGACAGAAAGTCTGTTTGAACCTTTAGATTCCGCCTCACTAAAGATTATATCCCTTAAAACAGCATTCCTGGTAGCAATAACATCCGCACGTAGGGTGAGCGACATACAGGCACTCTCCAGATTGCCTCCTTACACAGAGTTCATATAGGATAGAGTGATCCTAAGGCCAGATCCAGCATACCTTCCCAAGGTAGCAACACAATTCCACAGGACACAGGAGATAGTTCTGCCTTCCTTCCTCCCTAACCCAACCAACCCTAAAGAGCAGAAACTCCAGACGTTAGATATTAGAAGATGCTTACTGACATATCTAGCAGCCACGGATCCTTGGAAGAAGGAGAACGCATTATTCCTATCCTTCCAAGGTTCCAGGAAAGGATACAGAGTATCAAAACGCACATTAGCAAGGTGGATTAGGGAGGCTATCTCTCTTGCCTACACAGCAGGTGGCGGTCCGGCTCCACAGAATCTGAGGGCACATTCCACTCGGGCCATGGCGTCATCCTGGGCGGAGAGATCTGGAGTATCAATTGATCAAATATGTAAGGCGGCCACCTGGTCATCTCCTTCCACCTTTTTTAACCACTATCGGTTAGACATGGGTGCCTCCTCAGACCTCACCTTCGGGCTAAGGGTGCTGCAGGCTGTAGTCCCTCCCTAAGGTAGTTTACATCTCTGTAATTCTCTCGTGGTGCTGTCATGGGAGTCCGAATAAAGTATTAAGTTACGTACCGGTAACGGTATTTTTCGGAAGCCCATGACAGCACCCTTAGTTCCCTCCCTTGTTCACGTATAGGGGTGCACTCCTTTAGAAGATTGTTCATAGAATCACCATATGTGGGAGAGGGTATGATATAATTCGGTTAAATAGGGTAGATAGGTTGTATATATCATATGTTGTGTACTAACCATGGTAGCCTCTCAAGCTCTGTAATCCAACTGATGCGTGGGAGAGGTGCCGCCCTTTTGTATCTGTAGGTTTCCTGTTCCTATAGGGCGGATCCCCTCTCTCGTGGTGCTGTCATGGGCTTCCGAAAAATACAGTTACCGGTACGTAACTTAATACTTTTTATCCCTGATCATGTTATCTGTCATGGGATTTTCTTGTGTAAATACTGTTGAAAAAAGTCATTTAGCATATTGGCTTTTTCCTCATCCTCATCCACCATTTCACCCAGACTATTTTTAAGGGGACCAACACTATCATTTTTTAGTTTCTTACTATTTATGTAGTTAAAGAATATTTTGGGATTATTTTTACTTTCTCTGGCAATGAGTCTCTCTGTCTCAATCTTTGCTGTCTTGATTTGCTTTTTACAGAATTTATTTAATCTTCTGTATTTATTTAATGCCTCATCACTACCTACTTGCTTTAATTCTCTAAATGCTTTATTTTTATCTCTTATTGCGCCCCTTACAGCTCTATTTAGCCATAGTGGTTTCCTCCTATTTCTCGCATGTTTATTCCCATACAGTATATATTGTGCACAGGTCCTATTCAGGATGCTAATAAACGTCTCCCATTTTCTTTGTGTATTTTTATGTCTCAGGATATCGTCCCAGTTAATTACACCAAGATCATCTCTCATCCATTGGAAATTTGCCTTCCTGAAGTTTAGTGTCCTTGTAACCCCTCTACTACACATCTTATTAAAGGATACATGAAAACTTATTAATTTGTGATCACTGTTACCAAAGTGACCCTCAACCCTTACATTTGATATGCGGTCTGGCCTGTTGGTTAATATTATGTCTAGCAGTGCCCCCCATCTTGTTGGGTCCTCAACCAGTTGTGAAAGGTAATTGTCTCTCATCGTTGTCAGAAACCTGTCACCTTTGCTGGAACTGCAGGTTTCGGTTCCCCAATGTATTTCAGGGTAGTTGAAGTCCCCCATAATAATGACTTCTCCTTTAGTCGCTGCTTCATCTATTTGCTTTATGAGGATATTCTCTGTAGCTTCCATTATTTTTGGAGATTTATACCAAACCCCTATCAGTAATTTATTATTTTTCCCCCCTCCCCTTATCTCTACCCACAGGGACTCTACATTTTCATTAGATTCATATATATTATCACGAAGGATGGGTTTTAAGGATGATTTTACATATAAACACACGCCTCGCTTATTTGTACGGTCATTTCTGAACAGGGCAATGCTGTAAAGCGTAGAACCTGCCTGCGAATTCCTTGACTATGTAAGCAGCCAGGATGGGAATGCAGGGTGGCTGGTAAGGCAATGTGCTGTACACCATGAAATTAAAAAAAAAAAATCCTTTTATTTTTGAGAACAATGATTATTTTTAATAAGGGGTAAATTGCAAAGTTACATGTTTTTACAAGCACTTTGCAACTTTATCCATTTATGAACTTGAGACAACTTTTTTAAAAATCACCTGGGTCATGCTGCCCAAACAGCAGGTGGCACAAATCAGAGCCTGCCTTTCTAGTTGTAACTAGGTATATTTTTTCTCTGAAACAGCTCAGCATTTCAAAGAAAGTATACTTTAAAGATCCAGCCAGGGACCATAGCCTTAGGCTACTTTCACACTAGCGTCGTGTGACGTACGTTGCAATGCGTCGTTTTGGAGCAAAAACGCATCCTGCAAAGTTGCCTGTAGGATGCGTTTTTTCTCCATAGACTTGCATTAGCGACGCATTGCGACGTATGGCCACACGTCGCATCCATCATGTGACGGATGCGTCGTGTTTTGGCGGCCGCAACGCACCAAAAAAGTTACATGTAACTTTTTTTGTGCGTCGTGGCCGAAACTTCGCCCCCTCCTCCCTGGACATTACAATGGGGCAGCGGAGCGACATTAGGCTAGTCAGATTTCTCGCTAAGGTCCCCAGCTGGCTTTTCAGACTAATGTCCTCTCTGAAATGCAGTGGGGTTTCATTTCAATAAGTGATTTGATGACATATCTGACTTTAATTGTGCTGCCAGACTGTGATTCATGTTGCCTGCAGTTTTGGTAGCATGAAATAGGTGGCAGGTTCTCTTTAAACTCAGTGATTTGTGTGTGTGCTTTCCATTGCTACAAATATATGCCTTGAAGAACTTTGAGCTTTAATGAATGAGTTTATGACTTTATAGACCTGTTTGTTTGAAGGCAGTGCTTCTGATGTTGTTACCCTATGAGCCTGAACACCTGATAAGCTAGTAGCATTGGTTAGTGTTGTCCTGCTGGATTAGTATGGGCATCAAGTCTCGGGTTCAGGCTATATGCACACGTCCGGAATTCCTGTGTATTTTATGCGTTTTTGCCGCGCTTTTTCCGCCGCAAAAATACATAAAATAAGCAACCCATTGAATTCAATGGCATTCCGCACATGCTGTGCTAATGCTGCGTATTTTTCCTCGGTGGAATCACATCGCGGAAAAATATGCAGCATGCTCATTCTTTTTACGGAATCGCGGAAATTCCGCACACATAGGAATGCATTGTTCCGCTTACTTTCCGCATGTGGCTATGGCCACCATGCGCAAAGTAAGCGGAAAATGTGGGGATGGTACCCAGGGTCTGGAGTAGAGGAGATTCTCCTCCAGGCTCTGGGCACCATATCCCTGTTTAAAAAAAAAAAAAAAAAAAAATCGTGATATTCTCACCTTCCGGCGTCCCCAGGCCTCAGCGATGCTCCCGGCAAGTCCCGTTCCCAGCGATGCCTTGCGACAATGCCCTTTGATGAAGTAGAGGGGACGCCAGAAGGTGAGAATATCATGGGTTTTTTTTTATTTGTTTTTAAATTATTTTTAACATTATATCTTTTTACTACTGATTCTGCATAGGCAGCCTCAATAGTAAAAAGTTGGTCACACTTGTCAAACACTATGTATTTCCCGCCGCAGGGAGTTGCGGAATTGCTGCGGGAATTCCGGACGTGTGCACATAGCCTCCAATGTAAGCATAATATTCATACTGTAGGGAAACAAGTATTTGATCCCTTGCTGATTTTGTAAGTTTGCCCACTGACAAAGACATGAACAGTCTATAATTTTAAGGGTAGGTTAATTTTAACATTGAGAGAGAGAGAATATCAAAAATAAAATCCAGAAAAATCATTGTATAAATTATATAAATGTATCTGCATTTTGCAGTAAGAAATAAGTAAAATCCAGGTCGCAGAAAGGTTCGGCCCCTAGCCTAGTGGAGTGGACAACAGGACAGCTAGTAAGCCGACAGCTGTGGCAGCTTAGAGGTCACAGCCAACTACCACAGTTATCTTCTCCGGAAAGGCAGCCAGATAGGGTCAAGGAAACGTTTTGGTCCGTTATCTGACAGGATCCACGGCAGCTGGCCTGTGACACTGACTGTAAGGTGCTAGAAGGGAAGGAAAGTAGAAATCAGCACTGTGAGACGGCCAGGGAAGGCACATAGTGACAGGGAGTTCTGGAAAAGGTGTTCTCTATCTATCTGGAAGTTGGTTGGATCCCTCACCCGGAGGATGTAGTGCCAAGCGGGCATCTGTGTGCACCAGAACTGTGAGTAAAGCTTTGGAACTGTATTCAGCTGTGTCTTCTGCCTTCTTCCTGCGTCACCCACTCAACACTGCTACAGCCCTTGCTCCACACTACATCACTACCATCCCTCAACATATATCACCTTCCCTGGGACAACAGCTCTGCCTGTGGAGAGCTGCTTCAACTCTGCTGCATCACACAGTCCCAGAGGATCTGCATTGCAGCGCTGGTCGCCTCTGACCGGATACCACAGGTGGTGTCACGAACTTTTACCACAAAATCTCTTTATCTTTCATCCCCTGTAAATATACCCCTTTTATTGGACGCCCAGGGCCACGGAGCGGGTCACCGCCGCTGTGACACTGCCCCGGTAGAAACGTACCGAGTACCCCGCTGGTCTGGCGGGCGCTCCACAGTCACCAAGAAAACCATTGGTAATACATTATGCCGTAAAGGTTTAAAATCCTGCAGTGCCCACGAGGTCCCCCTGCTCAAGAAGGCACATGTGCAGGCCCGTCTGAAGTTTGCCAATGAACTCCTGGATGATTCTGTGACTGATTGGGAGAAGGTGCTGTGGTCAGAAGAGGCAAAAACTGAGCTCTTTGGCATTAACTCAACTTGCCGTGTTTTGAGGAAGAGAAATGTTACCTATGACCTAAAAAATACTGTCCCCACTGTCAAGAATGGAGGTGGAAACATTTTGTTTTGGGTGTGTTTCTCTGCTAAGGACACAGGACTACTTCACCACATCAATGGGAGAATGGATGGAGCCATGTACTGTAAAATCCTGAGTAACAACCTCCTTCCCTCCACCAGGACATTAAAAATGGGCCGTGGCTGGGTCTTCCAGCAAGACAATTGCCAAAAACGGCAACAAAGGACTGGCTCAAAAAGAACAACAATAGGGTGATGGCATGGCCTAGCCAGTTTCCAGACCTTAATCCCACAAAAACTTTATGGAGGGAGTTGAAGCTCCGAGGTAACAAGCGGCAGCCTCAAAGTCTTAATGATTTAGAGATGATCTGTAGTGATGAGCGAGTATACTCGTTGCTCGGGTGTTCCTGAGCATGCTTGGGTGTCCCCCGAGTATTTTGGCGTGCTCAGAGATTGTTTGTTTGACTATGCAACTGCATTATTTGTGGCTGCTGGACAGCCTGAATACATGTGAGGAATGCCTGTTTGTTAGGGGATTCCCACATGTATTCAGGCTGTCCAGCAGCCGCAAATCATGCAGCTGAGGCGACGAAAACTAAATCTCCAAGTACACCAAAATACCGCTGCGCAACAAATTTCAGGGAAGTTCTTGTCCCCTGAGAAAATTTTATTGTATCTTATATAGATTTTGATATGCTGAACACGAATATGTGCTCCAAAAGTCTGTATCACGTAAGGTTTTTAAGAAACATGAGTTTATAGTCTACCGTATTGTTCGGACTATAAGATGCACCGGACCATAAGACGCACCCCAATTTTCAGTAGGAAAATAGGGAAAAAAATAATAATGTGTCAAATGGGGGTCCGTCTTACAGTCCGAATTCAGCTTACCTGGGAAGGGATTCGGCACAGGTGGAGAAGTAGTCACAGGGGTCATTCAGTGGTCCAGGCTCGTGCGGTGGCGGCTCTGTGCTGGGGCAGGTTGGTTGTCCTGGGGCAGCTGTGCTGGGGCAGGGGCAGCTGTGCTGGTGCTGGTATCAGCCTGATGAAGGGACGTAAGCAGTCCCGAAAGCTTGCTTTGTAACAACATTCACTATTATTTGTTAGCCATTAAAAGGTATCATACTCACAAGATTCTTATTTTGTTTCTCTCACTGAGAGCACTTTATATATTTTTTAAAAATCTATCAAGCACACTCAAAATTGTCCACAGGACAAAACCTTGGTAACACAGTTGTACTCGGAGGACACTCGAGCATGCTCGGGAAAACCTGAGCAACGAGTATACTCGCTCATCACTAATGATCTGCAAAGAGGAGTGGACCAAAATTCCTCCTGACATGTGTGCAAACCTCATCAACTACAAAAAGTGTCTGACTGCTGTGCTTGCCAGCAAGGGTTTTGCCACTAAGTATTAAGTCTTGTTTGCAAGAGGGATCAAATACTTATTTCTCGCTGCAAAATGCAAATACATTTATATAATTTATACAATGTGAGTTTCTGGATTTTATTTTTTACGTTCTCTCTCTCTCTCTCTCAATGTTAAAATTAACCTACCCTTAAAATTATAGACTGTTCATGTCTTTGTCAGTGGGCAAATTACAAAATCGGCAAGGGATCAAATACTTATTTCCTCCACTGTTTAAGTCAATTTAATTGTCCCAACCTGAAGTGATATTTGATTTGTGATCACATCAATGTAGTTTTTTTTTTTTTGTTTGTTTTTTGCAATATACACTGACGAGCAAAAGGGTAACAATGTTTTGAACTTTTGACTTTCAGGCTCCATATCTCACCATCCAATACTGCTTTGAACGTGAGACTCCGGTCATTTTATAGACAATCACCTTGGCTATATCTCATTCTTAAATCTGACTTGCAACTATTTAACATATGATTAGTTATGCAGATTCTTGTCATGTCACTGCACTGTTTCTGTTTTGCTCCTAAAAATCTAAATTTAAATTTTTATTATTTTGTGAATCCACCTTTTTCTTTAACACTGCCTGAATCCTTCTGGGCATGCTCTTGAACAGATTCAAGCATATATCGACCGAAATCTGGTTCCACGTCTCTTCAGTGTATGTTGGTGACGGCACTGTATAGTGTCATTTAATCACTATATGACATCAATCTGAGTGGTGCTGAATTGTACCTATAATTAGGCACTTTATGCCAACAGAAAATACCACACTGGGCATCATCCAATATAATGGCACCCACAAATATTAGATAGTTGTCGGTAAAAATGCCCGCTTGTCTAACAGATATCTTGCCATATTCCCCCAAAAGTGTGAACGTTTGACCTCCGCTGAGGATTTGTGTATTTGGCAGAAAGAGTAGAAAGTCGTCAAAGTGGCTTCTTTCCCGACAACAGAAGAATCGGGGTTTAAACTCAAACTGCCCAATCCTTTTCTTCCCGTTATCTGACTGGAAGAATCGGCAAACTTCTCCTCCCCTTTTAATATACTTAAGGTTTTGCGTTGAATGTATTTTTTTAAAATATTTTTTGCAATTTTTTTTTTTCCATATCACAATCCGTATTAAAAAAAAAAAAAAGTAGAAATCTTGCAATTTTCACATTAGCCACTGAGGAATTTTTAGATTTTAACTTCCTGTTACTTAACTTGTCAGGTCATATAACGCTAATAACCTGCAGACATGGGCTTAATCTGCAGGTTACTAGCATTAGGAAGATGCCCAGCTGCTGTTCTGAAATTGCAGCACCTGGAATAAAATGAACTTTGATAGATGGCTAGCTCTGCAATGATGAATATAGTGCCAGATAACACTTGCCACCGCTGCTCTCGGGGCTATGTGCAGTGATTGAAGCTGTGCCGGCACATATGTATCACTGAAATCTGGAGGTTTCAGGGAGAAATAAAATATATTTTCTACTGTACGCTGTGTTTTTAACACTATTAACATGTACATTAACAAGTCATGTGCAGGTTAATACTGTTATCCAAACTGACAGGCTCCGTTTAAGGGGTTTTAGGAAGATTTGCCCCCAGCAGTTCGTCCCCAGGTACATTTCTCCCCTACCATTTCGCCCCCAGTAGGATTCGCCTCCGCACATTTCGCCCCCCGGATTTTTAGCCCCCCCCCCAGATGTTTCGCCCCCCCCCGGATTTTTCGCCCCTGGATGTTTCGCCCCCAGCAGTTCGCCCCCGGATTCTTCACCCCCGGATTTTTTGCCCCAGCAGTTCGTCCCTGGATTTTTCACCCCTGGATGTTTCGCCCCCAGCAGTTCACCCCCGGTAGTTTGCTCCCGAATGTGTGTACCCTGTTTTGCCCCCAGAATTTTGTGTTTGGATATTTTGCCAGTTTGTCCTTGTGGTTCATGAATTCCTGTCCGTCATCAATTCACATGTCACAAAAGTACTGTACAGAGTGCTGCACTTTTGTGACATTTTAAATCAACTGTTTCCATCTGTAAACCTCACAACTGATTGCATTTTGCCCGCAATTTTAACAAGACATTTTCCAAAACGTTTCTAAAACGTTTTTGTTTTACAAAAACATACCACGAAAAAAATAAATGGATTCAAAAAATGCAGTGTGAATGAGGCCTGATTTAGGTGGGGAATGTAAACCACTCTAAACTCAAAACGTTTTGTGAACTTTTACATAACCCAGCACGGTCAGTGCTTGCTTTTTTGCAAGTTTTGTTGCAGATGTAACAATTTTCATGTCAGGTGTCCTGCAAGTTACATTAGACTAGCTTTTATTCCATCTTTACATCAGAATATAGCCGTGTCTAAAATCTGTACAAAACCAGAGAAAAAGAGGAGCCAAATGATGATTACAAAAAATCAATAATTTTTATTTTTAAATAACATATGAAAAGTGCACAAAGTCATATTAAAGTGCCAATGTCAAGCAGATGAACGCACACTCGACAGACACCTCATCAACCCAAGATGGAAATATTATCCTCATATACATGTTCCAGACATAATGCATAAAAAGTGAGAGCCCAAAAGTATGATGCCACTCCACAAAAGGTTAATAGCAATGTGGCTCAAATCGTTCCAAAAGCATTCCCTGAGCACAGCTCAAAACAGTAAAGGTAAACCTTGATAAAGGGGCTGTTCAGCGCCGCGAAACGTGCGTCGGGGTCACTGCCAGACGTTCCCCTCCTCCTCCCCCATCCTCTGGTGAGATCTTGAATGAACAATTACCTTTTGTCTTTTATTGGTGATCGCCCTTTCTTGTGTTTAGATCCTCTGTACCCCAAGGACGCCTAGGTTTCTAAACTAAATTATACCCCCCCAGGACGAAGCTCACGCGAAACGCGCGTCGGGGATCTACAACGCCACTCAGGTCATATGCTTCATCTATTTCTCATGGCTCTGGTTGGGTGTATAGGGAATGGGAGCAGCGCTATGCAAACACTTTATGGTTTTACTTCTAATCACTGAGCATTCAATTAGTTAACCTATGCATGGTGCGCTCTCTGTCTATACTTATTTGCATATCGTCTTTATGATTATATCTGCAGCCCTGTTAGCCTCTTTATTTTAGTCCTGCAATTTTGATGAATTTAATAGCCAGTTGGACATCAGACTGGCCCTGCAAACCAGTGCATTACTTACTTCTGTGACGAGGGTTCATGTTCTGCAGACCAATCTTTTTTTTTTCTCTCCAGCCTGGACTATGATATGCATTGACTTATGTATATGATGCAAGTGTGTGTGTGTGTGTGTGTGTGTGTATATGTGTGTATGTATATATATATATATATATATATATATATATATATATATATTTAATATAAATTTTTTTTTTTTTTTTTTTTTATACTCTCAGCAATTTTTTTAAGTACTAATACACTAATCTTTGTTTAGCATCATATCGCATATGTCACCTGTGGTGTTATATTGGATATACCTCTCTTTTTTTAAATTTGTCTGTGTATTTTTGTATTGGATTTAATAAAGCTTTGGGGGGCTACGTTATACTCTATGGGGAGGTGGGCAGCATTATATTCTTTGGGGGTATACATTATATTCTATGGGGGGCTGTATTATATTATATTCTATGAAGGGTGATTGCATCATACTCTGAGGGGGCTACATTATATTCTATGGAGGGGCTGCATTATACCCTATGAGGAGGCTACCGTATATTCTATCGAGGGGCTGCATAATATATGAGGGGGGCTGCAGTATATTCTGTGGGGATTACATTACATTGTGTGGCAGGGCTGCATTATACGCTGAGGGGGCTACATTATATTATGTGGGGTAGCTGTATTATACTGTATCGAGGACTATGGGGAATACATTATACTATATGAAGAACTATGGGGTGCATTATGCTATGGGAAGTGAATTGTACTACATGGATGACTATGGCGGTGTATTATACTAAATGGAGCACTATGAGGAGTGTATTATACTATGTGGAGGACTGAGTGTATTTTAACATATGGATGGCTATGAGTAGTGTATTATATTATATGGAGGACTAAGGAGTGTATTTTAATATATGGAGGTCTATAGGGAGTGTATCATACTATATGGAGGACTATGGGGAGTGTATTATACTATATGGAGGACTATTGGGAGTGTATTATACTATATGGAAGACTATGGGGCATATTATATTATATGGAGTACTATGGGGTGTGCATTTTACAATATGGAAGACTGTGGTGCACATTATAATATATATGTAGGACTATGGGGTGTATTATACTAAACAAGCAAAATGCTGCATATTCATCTAGTGATTGGATTTTTTATGCCGGAACAGAAATCATTGTTCTAAGCAGCACAACGCCCGGTGTAAACTGTAGATGTGCTGCTAATAACATGATACTGTATGGGGACAGATTGATCTATTAGTGATCGTTCTGGTCCAACATTATTCATCAGCCGGTGGAAAGAGGCCGGGAAACAAGTGTCGAACGACTTCAATATTGTCGATCACGCTCGCTTAGTGGCCTGAACTCAGCGCATGTAACTACAACAGAAATGCTTCTGTGTGATGTGCAATATGTTAGCATTTGGGGCCAGATTTTATACTTTTGCCTGGGGCCCCACTTTGCCTAAAACCGGCCCTGCATGCTAAAACCAGGAGTGTCTCCAAAACACTGAACAGGTATCAATCTTTCAGTTATAGTTTTTCTCCAAGTTCCACTCCTGGCATTGGCAGAGAAGCACTGATGCAAAATTGTGATGTGTGAACGAGGCCTTAGGCCTGGGACACATTAGCGTACAAATCATCGGTCCCACGCTCATCCAGGACACTGGGACGACTTTTTTCTCTCGTCATCCGTGTGGTGTTTGTATACAATCTGTTTTTTTTACTCAGCAGCTATTAATCATTTACAGAACCATTTACAGTTTCCTATGCTACAGAAGTGTAATGTATCTGTAAAAATCGGATGCCATGCTGACGGTCCATATGGCAAGCATTTTTTTTGTTTCTTGCACCCATCTGACTTCAGAGTGAAATCACAACCTGTAGCAATTTTCTCATGCTGAATACAGCGGAGAAAAAATACACAGATCTGCTCTGCCTCATTGAATAACATTGGTTAGAGTGCAATCTGATAAAGAAAACAACCATCAGATTGCACTCGTCCGACTTATACGCTAGAGTAATGAGTCATAATGTTAAGCATAGTGGTTTGAGTGAAAATGGAAAAATTTAATTTGTTTTACTTTGGGTTGAACCAAACTTTTTATTTTTATTTGTCAAGCCAGAGATCATGCTCTTCAAAATCCCCCAAGACCAGAAGGCCACATCAATCGTTAGAGACTGGTGGAGTCCCCTTTCCAAAGTTTAAGAAGAGCTGACCGTGTTTTTTAGTGGCATGGAAGGTCCATTTAGGTAACACTCCTGTTCGTATCCGACTAATCCTTAGGCATGGACAGGAGGATTAGATTCGGACATGGACTGGAGTATTGCCCAAGTGGACCTTCCATGACAATAAAGACTAAGGGGGCACCAGATCAGAATTTGTAGCCTTCTCAAGCTGATCAGATCTTAAATTCGTATAATCATATGCAGTTCCTCTGCCCAAGGATCTCATGTAGGAAAGGAGCCTGACTTCCAGAGCCTAGAAATAATGAGTCTAATGGCAGCTGTGAAATAGCTGAAATTTGAGGATTTTTTTTTAAATATGTAGATAGTAATATGGAAACGTAACAAAAAAATTCAAATAAAAATAATCACACAATATTTTATTTTGTTAATGACACATTCCCTTCCCAAATCTACTGTAGACCCAATTTGATGGAAGCAAATCCATCTCTATCTTCAGTACACCAGGAACTGTATGGAGAAAAGAGGGTTTTTTCTGCTGTCACCCCTAATCCCTTGCCTTGTTTCCACCCTGCAGTGTCTCAATGTAACACAGTTACTCCTGAACTTTGGGCTTGGCTGGGTCTCGGAGATCACACCTCAGCAGTTCACGTTACTGTGCCCCGCTCTGCTCTACCAGATTGACAGTCGTGTGTGCATTCATCACAGTGACCACCTGTCCCCTGAATCCACAGACCCCCAGCAGTCAATACTGAAAGGTTTGTGTACAATGACTTTACTGTGTAACTGCTGACAGGTATCACTGGTTCCATATTTATTAACATAATATATCATAATCCGCATTTAAAAATACCATTCCAACTTCTCACATTTGCCACTAGGGCTATTTTATACCTAGACTTTCTGTTCTTTCAGAAAATCCTCAGGACTTTAGCAATAATGGACTGACAGTGACCCTAGTTTTGAACGGACGCTTCTAATGAGCCTGTGCAAAGGCCACAGTGAAGGGAGCAGGGTGACTTCACCTACTGTCAAGGGTGGATCCTGAGTTATCAGCTGTGCCTGTGAGGATAATGAGACTGTTGAAAAGACTGCGATTGTAACAACACTCCTTGAAAAGAACATGAAGTATAAGCCTAAAGAATAGCCCCACTGGTCAATCTGAAAATTGCAATACTAATAGAAATCTATAATATGGATAGGGTTAGATATGCTGACTATATTACGTGCTGGGATTAGCTACATGGAGTGTATCACATGATGAGATTAGATACAGGGCTCAGCGGAGTGTATCACACAGGATGGGATTAGATACATGGCTCTGTTGGGTTTTGCACATGATGGCCATTAGACCCATGACTGTGCGGTATCACACATGATGGCCATTAGATGCATGACTGTGTGCGGTATCACCCATGATGGCCATTAGACCCATGACTGTGTGCGGTATCACACATGATGGCCATTAGACCCATGACTGTGTGCGGTATCACACATGATGGCCATTAGACCCATGACTGTGTGCGGTATCACACATGATGGCCATTAGACCCATGACTGTGTGCGGTATCACACATGATGGCCATTAGACCCATGACTGTGTGCGGTATCACACATGATGGCCATTAGACCCATGACTGTGTGCGGTATCACACATGATGGCCATTAGACCCATGACTGTGTGCGGTATCACACATGATGGCCATTAGACCCATGACTGTGTGCGGTATCACACATGATGGCCATTAGACCCATGACTGTGTGCGGTATCACACATGATGGCCATTAGACCCATGACTGTGTGCGGTATCACACATGATGGCCATTAGACCCATGACTGTGTGCGGTATCACACATGATGGCCATTAGATGCATGGCTCTGCTTTCAGTGTAAACCTCCTTCAGCAATGCCTGAATAAGGCTAAGTAGATATGGCACAGATGAATCAGAGTTCAGAGCACAGCAAAGTGATATTTACACAAAGAGAAATGTTATCCCTTAGATTCCACCCTTCTGAAATACCAAATTTAGATGATCAGACAGTAGTGCTGTGACTGCTGTAGTGCAGTGGCTTCCAAGCTTTTTGTTAACGTAACAGTAATTAATAGAAGCCATTTAATGATTGTTCCGTAGTAAGTTAGGGCCCCGTCACACATAGCGACTCACCAGCGATCCGACAACGATATCATCGTGTCAGCATCGCTGGTGAGTCGCTACATGATCGCTGGTGAGCTGTCAAACAGGCAGCTTCACCAGCGATCAGCACCAGCGACGCCGAGCGCCCGGCATCGCTGTGTACTTTAGTTACCAGCGCGCTGATGCAGGGAGCTGGTAACTAAGGTACACATCGGGTTTCTAAGCACCGCGCGTCACTTGGATACCCGATGTGTACCTTAGCTACCAGCTCCCTGCATCAGCGCGCTGGTAACTAATGTACACATTGGATTTCTAAGCACAGCACAGTGCTTAGAAACCCTGCGTTTACCTTAGTTACCAGCTGATCGCTGGTCTCCCGCCTGTCACACACAGCGATGCGTGAGGGCCAGCGGGAGACCAGCGATCATAGAAATGTCCAGCGGTTTCCTACAGCGATCAGCGATACCGGCAGGGGGGCCGGTCGCTGGTCAGTGTCACACACAGCGATCTCGCTGGTGAGATCGCTGTTACGTCACAAAACTTGTGACTCAGCAGCGATCTGGCTAGCGAGATCACTGTGTGTGACGGGGCCTTTATAATGGCAGAGAAATTAGTGATAAAATAGAATTACCGTACATAAAAGAAAATAGATTTAACTAGAAGTTACATATGAGGCCCCATAGAAAAGATCAAGAGGGGACCCCAAAGCAGTTGGTCTGTCTGCTTCTATTGTACACCTGAAAGGTACCAATGAAATGCTTTGTAAGGACAAAGTCTCTATTTTTACATTCATCTAGCTATGTAGACTATCTATATTCTCAAATAACTTCCTAACGCATATTGGACAATCATGTAACAGTGGCATGCAAAAGTTTGGGCACCCCTAGTTAAAATGGGCCAATGCAATAGTTTGGGCACCCTTGAAGATTTATGGGCTCAGCTAACTTTTACCCAGTTTAAAAAAAAAAAAAAAAAAAAAAAGCCTCCTCTAACCTTGAGCTAAAAAAAAAAAAAAAAAAAAAATACCTCTGCCATGGGTTCTTCTAAGCAGCTACCTAGCACTCTGCAAATGAAAATTGTGGAGGCCCACAAAACAGAAGGCTAAAAATATAGCAAATAGTTTTCAAGCTGCCCTTTCCTCAGATCGAAATGTAATTAAGAAATGGCAGTTAACAGGAACAGTGGTGGTTAAGATAAGGTCTGGAAGACCAAGCAAAATTTCGTAGAGAAAAAAGGGCACAGAATTACAAGAAAAGAACATCTCTCCAACCATGATGGATCAATCATGCTTTGGGGTTGTGTAGCAGCCAATGGCAAAGGGAACATTTCACGGGTAGAGGGAAGAAAGGATTCAATGCAATATCAAGAAATTCTTGATGTAAACATAACACCATCTGTAAAAAAGCAGTGTTTAGAAGAGGATGGCTTGTACAAATGGACAATAAACCTACACACGTCAAAAACCACCATAGACTACCTCAAAAAGTGCAAGCTGAAGGTTTTACAATGGCGTCACAGTCCCCTGATCTGAACATCATTGAAAATCTATGGCTAGATCTCAAAGTAGTGCTGAATGTAAGATAAGCCAGGAATGTCACAAAACTGGAAAAAAAAATTCCAAGGAAGAACGGATGAAAATCCATCAAACAAGAATTGAAAGACTTTTGTCTGGCTCCAAAAAGTGTTTATGGATCGCCCACCAGGACAGTGGGGGATACTCTACACCAGGCCGCTTCCTAAAGGGGAAGTGTCACAGCGGCAGTGACTCTGTCCGTGGCCTTGGGTGTCCAATAAAAGGGGGTTAATTACAGGGGAAAAAATATAAAGAGTTACTAACTGAAGAATATGGGAGGTATAATTTCTTGTTGATCATTTGAATCCTATCTGGCATGGGATTATAAAACACCCTTCAGCGTGCAGCTGTATGAGAACACCTAGCTCAGCAGGGGGGGTCAAGCCTCAAAAGGCTGTGAGTGACATATCTCACACCTTGAGCCAGTCAAACTTAGAACAAAAGGCTTGCTTGCCATGTGGGTACCATGCAGTCTAACTTCTTTGCTCCAACAGCTGGAATTTCATAAGGAGAATATGGCCTTACTGTACGTCCTTGTCACACACTGGCTACATTTTTGAGATCTATGAATCAGTGGCACTACAGGGTGGGGAGGTACATAGAATGGCTAGTTGGAACCAGATAGCAAAGATGTGTTTAGTCTTTGCTATGCATGAGGTCCACTTCAAAAGGGGGTCATGTCAAGTAACATGCTGAGAAGGACCGAGGAACCAGTTGGTAGCCCCTGCCCACTGTGGAACAGTGCACACATGGTTGAACATCAATCCTGTAATTGACATGAGCCATCTGCTTTTATCTTTTGTCCTACCACTATCTGTATTTGCATATCTGACCTATGTATAACCATTGTGTATATATAGTGTATTATCTAGTGTGTCCTTAACATGATTTAATATATAATTTAACCTTAGGCTGCTCTAATCTCTTGATTCACAAATCCACACTTCGGTATTCTCAGTTTAACTTTCTATGCTACCGGGGATGGTTTCTGGCCCAATATAATCCTGTTAACGGATCGGGCTTACATCTGAGGAAGTGGTGGAAGTTCTACCGGGCTGACCAGGCGCTGTTTCGCTGGTGCTAGTGAAAGGGGCCTCTTCAGCCTATCGGGTTTTTAGTGAGTGTGTTGCCACGTCAGTCACTGCGTGGGCCACATTACCTCACTTCCCTGGGTCCGTGTGGACAAGGGGTGTCTGTATAAAACTGTACCAAGCTGACCTTAAATGTCCCCAGGGGGTGCAGTACGTTACATCGGTGAAAGTGGGGAGACTACATTATGTGATCCATCTGACATAATGGTGATGTCAGGCGAGGTGGTGAAGTGCAGGTTCATCACAACTAGTGGCAGTGGTGGGATTCTTTATAATCTCTCTGGTGCCATCCTTCACACTAACTTTTGCAATGGCCCATTTTGATTTTTATAGTTTTTAAAATGTAAATTTTTTTTTTTCTTTTGCCTAAAATACAAAGGAAATGAGCCATCTTTTAATTTTAGACCTTTAAGAGATCATTTCAACTTGCTTAACTGTTTGCAATAAGTCATTTTAACCAGGGGTGCCCAAAATTTTACATGCCACTGTACAAAACTGGAGAAAGTGTAGTCCAAGCTTTTTAAATTTTTTTTTATACTTTATGAATGTAAAAAATGCACTTATAATCAATCTTTTTTTTTTCATGTTTTATATCTGTATACAATGTATGGACTATAATATTGTTTCTTTTGTTATCTCTGTCCTGTAGTGCTTGGTTGGGGGGCACTTGCCATCACAATGATTAGTGCCCCCTCCCTCCTGTCTGTAGCATGTGTTCCACTTCTCAGACGTCATCTCTTCCGCTACTTTCTCGGGTTCTTGGTGGCCTTAGCAGTGGGGACTCTCTGCGGTGATGCTCTACTGCATCTACTACCACACGTAAGTTTCAGACTTCGTTAATGTGCGAATAATTCTAAGACAATGTTCACTCCAGTCTTGAGTTGGTCCCAACATCGAGAGGGGGCATCCTGGAGTCAGCGGAGCCTAATTCATGAAGAGGTGCACGCCTCTTAATTGAATCGGGTGCATCTGAAAAGTGTTTTGCGATTTGCCACAAATCTTACTCCAGTCAGGCACGTGACAACTCATCGTGCGTTTGACGAGCAGCCACCGTCACACCCGTCATTCATCAGCTCCAGCCATTTTGGCGGTGCTGGCTGAAACTGATGTGAAAAAGGCAAAAGTCGTAACATTTTAGCACAACACTTTGTTGTGCAGAAGTGTTGCCACTTTACAAAGGGTTTTACACCAGCATTCTGGCATAATTGATGCATTCAAAGCAAAATGGCCCCGATTCATTATAAAGCAAACATGGGCAGCAATCCTTGCATTAACAAAAACCTTTAGCAGCAATTGACTTCTTAATAAAAAGCTACAAGATGTAATTTTTACACGTTTTTGCCTATTACTAATTTTATGTAATAAAGAATTTCTCATACCAAGTCAATAGATGTGAAATGAGAAAGTTTTCCAGCTTAGAAAGTTTTGGGAAACCCTGCACAATAGCACAAGCAGATATAAAAAAAAATGTAATATATCTTATCAGAGAAATCTGTGTCTTTCTCCGCTTTTGAGGCACACTTTCTTTTTCTTCCCTTTCAGGAGGCAAGGAATCATTCTTACCTGTCCCCACTCCCATGGGGGGTAGTTTTCTCTTTCTGCTATATAGCTGGCACAGCGTAGTGGGTGGTGCATGGCAGTGACGTCATGTGCTGCCTGCGATATTCATTCTGATGGCCGCTGCCGGCCTCTGGAGATGTATAGCCATTACGGTGCAGGATGCCGGTGGCTCTCTGCGTTGCATGCAATTCAGCTTAACCCCTTTACCCCCAATGGAGGTTTGCATGTTAATGACCGGGCCAATTTTTACAATTCTGACCGCTGTCCCTTTATGAGATAATAACTCTGGAACGCTTCCATGGAACCCGATGATTCTGACATTGTTTTCTCGTGACATATTGTACTTCATGACAGTGGTAAAGTTTCTTTGATATGACTTGCGTTTATTTTTGGGAAAAAAAACAAAACGGAAATTTGGTGAAAATTTTGCAATTTTCCAACTTTGAATTTTCGTGCCCTTAAAACAGAGAGCTATGGCACACAAAATAGTTAGTAAGTAACATTTCCCACATGTCTACTTTACATTAGCACATTTTTGGAACCAAAACTTTTTTTGTTAGGAAGTTATAAGGGTTAAAAGTTGACCAGCGACTTCTCATTTTTACAACACCATTTTTTTTTTTCAAGGACCACATCACATTTGAAGTCAATTTGAGGGGTCTATATGATAGAAAATAATCAAAAGTGACCCCACTGGCCTTGCGTTGGATAGGTAATGCACATCTATCTCTAAGGCTGTGTGCACACGCTGCGGAAAAGGTGCGGATTCATCCGCACGGATTTTGTACAATCCGCAGGTGAAACCGCAGGTCAAAAGACCTGCGGTTTTACCTGCAGATTGCTCTGCGGTTTTGCATCTCCTCAATGGAGGAGATGGCAAACCGCAGCGGAATCCGCAGAAAGAATTGACATGTCAATTCTTTCTGCGGATTGAAAACCGCAGATAATCCGCGCGGAAAATTCCGCACCGTCTGCACTGCGGTTTTTGATTCCCATAGGGAATCATTGTACTGTACACCGCAGCGGCCAAAACCGCTGCGGAACAGCAGCAAAATCCGCAGCGTGTGCACACAGCCTTAGAGCTTGGATTGCGTTGGTGAATTCAGTTATACCTTACGAGCGGATAGTGTATCAAAATAGGCGTTGCCTAGGAAAGTTTAATAAGATTTGGGACGTGTGGAATACTTCTCACCTTACTATATCAACATGTAGACAATAGTTTGATACCATCATAATAGCTGTATTGAAGAATACATTGATTCACACTTTATAGTTTCATAATGTCATTAGCATTGTGGAGGTTGTTTACGGCGGCAGGATAGTAGTAGTATTAGTTTTATGATCGATATGTTGAGTGTAATGTATCACTTTGAGCTATGCATAGCCAAAAATATAGAATAACGAACAATGAACCCTTTTTTTTTTTTTTTTTCTTTTTAATTACCCATTAATTGTCCATAGGCCTCACAAGGGAGTGAGGATCTGTGGGATTGAAGTTTGTACAAATAGCTCATTATGCAAGCTTGTTGTTTAACCATAATAATACATTAGTTATGTACCAAATATGTTTGTTTGCTGCTGTTTAATAAACAATTTTTTTTTTTTTAAAGTGAAACCATTCTAAAATCTGCACCCCTGAAGGTGCTCAAAACCACATTCAAGAAGTTTATTTACCCATTCAGGTGCTTCACAGGAAGTTTTGGAATGATTTAAAAAAATGAACTTTAGATCCAATTTGTTTTATTTTACCAAGAGTAACAGGAGAAATTGGACCGCAAAAGTTTTTGTACAATTTGTCCTGAGTACTCTGATACCCAATATATGCACGTAATCCACTGTTTGGGCACATGGCAGAGTTCTCGGAAGAGAAGGAGCCCTGTTTGACTTTTCAATGCAAAATTGGCTGGAATTGAGATCGGACGCCATGTCGTGTTTGGAGAGCTCCTGATGTGCCTAAACAGTGTAAATCCCTCACAAGTAACACCATTTTGGAAATTTTACCCACTAAGGAACTTATCTAGATGTGTGGTGAGCACTTTGGATCCCAAGGGTAACCGGAGAAATTGGACCCTAAAAGTTGTTGTGCAATTTGTCCTGAGTATGCTGATACCCCATATGTGGGGGTAAACCACTGTTTGGGCGCATGGCAGAGCTCGGAAGAGAAGGAGCTCCGTTTGACTTTTCAATGCAAAATTGACTGGAATTGAGATCAGATGCCATGTCGCATTTGGAGAGCCCCTGATGTGCCTAAACAGTGGAAACCCGAAAGTTAACTGAAATAACAAGTAGGCTCTAGAGAGGTTGTTTGCTCTGGGCAAGCATTTTTGGTAAATGAATCCCCTGAGGCGCTGATCAGTGTTTCCTCTTAGGACCCTCTAAACAGCAGCAAGTTTTAATTTCCCTGCATGGTGACTAGTAAATGAAGCCTTACAGATTAGCCATTTGAATCAGTGGGCAATCTGTGTTAAAAAGGGACATGAGGATCCAGCTCCAGGAACATTCCTCTGTTTACAAGAATTTTTTTTTTTTTTTTTTGTCGAAGAGGCATCGCTGCCAATGTCATGCTGATTTACAGCCAGCTCCCCACAGCTAGGCAGTGGGGAGCTGGCGGTCGGGAGCTGGCGGTCAATCAAAAAGGCATTGGTAGTGACAACCCATTGACAGAGCAGAAGAAGAGAAGCTTCTCTGTCGGCGTGATGTCACCGGAAGCAGGGGAATCGCTGGCAGGATCGGCGCTGGGCAGAAGACAGATACTTAGCAACTGCCTGCCGTTTCAGTTCTTCGCTCCATGGGAGAAGAACACCAAAATCTTGGATGTCCCCTTTTAAGCTTTTTATAAAACATTCATATATATTCATTTGCTTGTTATATTTTGCTTTTACAAAACTATTGAAAAACATTTTTTTGCACTGATTACAATAAAATATGGTTGTTGCAGGCACAAGAAGATCCATCAGAAGTTAAAAATCACATAGGATCCCACTCTATTGACCCGGTTTTTAAAGGATTGTGCGTACTTGGTGGTATCTATATATTTTTCCTTGTGGAAAATCTGATGGGGCTACTGAGACAGAGGAGGACGAAAAGTAAGAAGGTGACTAGTCATTGCGATTCATTTTTTTAAAGGGAATCTATCCGTTTTGTGATACCCAATCTGAGACGGCATAAATCAGGCACAGGAACACTGCACCTAATGTTGGGTCTAGGCTCCTTGCTGCAGTTCAGGTACAATCCATTTTATCTGCTTCAGCTCTGCTAGTCCTCTTTAAGATTATCTTGTGCAGTTCTGGATATTCATGAGCTCTACGTAGTCCTTTCATTGACCGCTTTCTGCATATGCACAGTGGAGGTAGGAAGCTGTCAAATCAGCATTGAAGAAGGTAGGGGTTCCAAAGACAAGGAGAGCTCCAGTTAGCCTTCCTCCGTATTTCTGACTGGCATTGGCAGGGATGGAGTAAGCCTGAGCTCATGATTACAGAGGAGTACACAGTGTGTGATCATCACTTAGAGGACTAGCAGAGCTGAAACGGATACATGTTTTTTCCAAAATTACAGCAAGTAACCCAATAAATGGCTGGAGAAAGCTTCTTAAAATTTCTTGAAGTCCCAGTCGGCTGTCTTCTGCTTTGCATGATTTTATGGAATACTATGAATATGGAAGATTTCAAGCCATTGGTGAAGGCTTTAAATTTCTTCTCAAGATACTTAGAAGCCGAATAGGTGACCCAATGCTTTATTCAGGGCATCTACCTCTACTTTATGCGGCTATAAGATCAAGCAATATATGCCTGGTGACTGACTCTCTTTAAATTGATAATATATTAACATAATATTCACCCATAGAAAAGTCATCAAGTTAAACCCCAAGTCCAGGAAGAAGGCTGCACTACTGTCCTTTGGGAACTTAGACATCCTATTGGTGAGTGACATAATTGTATACAAAATTTCTAGTATGGTAAGGGTCCCCTCAGTGGTGTAATTAGAGTCCGATGGGCCCTGGTGCAAAATTTGGACTTGGGATCCCACCTGCATGTTCATCAGATTTGTTTTTTTTGTAGCATTCCAGATCCTGTGAAAACACGTGTTCACCTCCCCCATCCGGTAATAATCACCCCAATACTGGTTCTAGTCCTGTAACATTGTCCCACATCCTGTGCCTTTTTCCTGTAATAATGTCCTCCATCCTGGATCCTTCCTGTAATGATGTCCCTCATCCTGAGTTCCCTATCCTGGTATAATGGGCTTCTTTCAGGAATATATGTCCCCCCCCCCCCCCATCCTGGGTCCCTTCCAGCAATATATTTCCCCCCATCTTGGGCTTCTTCCAGTAATAATGTCCCTTTTCTCTGCCTCTTCTCCAACGAATGTAAATAAAAATAAACAATTCTACTCCCCTTCTCCTGCTCCCACAATGTGCAGCGTCCTCTTCTATAGCCTGCGCAGAGGCTGGCAGCTGAGTGCAGGGTGTAAGTGACGGGCAGCGCATGATGTCACTTGCCATGCCGGCCTGTGATTGATCGGCAAAGTGTATTGCAGTGCAAAGGACCTAGCGGGTCTCTGTGCCCCGATACATTTTAGCTGAATGTGTGTCCTCGGAGTATGTAAAAAGCATAGTTGCGTTTTAAAGGCACAAATCAAAGCTTTTCTGCATCAAAAAAGAGGAAAAAACAGTAAAAATGTAATAAACAGAGAGGCTTGCTATTGCATATTTTGGTGCAGACTCTTGCAGAAAACATGCGGATAAAAAGCAGCATTTACTCTACATGTGAAAATGGCCTTATCTTTTCAAGCAATATTCTCATCTTTGACACTTCGACTATACAAAGGGTGCACCATAATCTCTGCTAGCTGTAGGTCTCACTTCCCAGAGCCAGATTTGTAACTCCCGTACATTTTAATGGAGCGTAGCCCACATGCATGGCCACGTTTTTACAGTTCTTGTAATTAGTATGTGGATTTATAATTTTACCTCTCTGAACCCTCTCCAGCTTTCATACAGTGGGGAAAAAGTATTTAGTCAGCCACCAATTGTGCAAGTTCTCCCACTTAAAAAGATGAGAGGCCTGTAATTGATATCATAGGTAGACCACAACTATGAGAGTCAAAATGAGAAAACCAATGCAGAAAATCACCTTGTCTGATTTGGCAAGATTTCTTTTGCAAATTTTGGTGGAAAATAAGTATTTGGTCATTAACAAAAGTTCATCTCAATATTTTGTTATATATCCTTTGTTGGCAATGACAGAGGTCAAACATTTTCTGTAAGTCTTCACAAGGTTGGCACACACTGTTGGCCCATTCCTCCATGCAGATCTCCTCTAGAGCAGTCATGTTTTGGGCCTGTTGCTGGGCAACGCTGATTTTCAAATCCCTCCAAAGGTTTTCTATGGGTTTGAGATCTGGAGACTGGCTAGGCCACTCCAGGACCTTCATATGATTCTTACGAAGCCATTCCTTCGTTGCCCTGGCGGTGTGCTTGGGATCATTATCATGCTGAAAGACCCATCCACGTTTCATCTTCAATACCCCTGCTGATGGAAGGAGGTTTGCACTCAAAATCTCATGATACATGGCCCCATACATTCTTTCACGTACACAGATCAGTCGTCCTGGTCCCTTTGCAGAGAAACAGGCCCAAAGCATGAGGTTGCAACCCCCATCCTTCACAGTAGGTATGGTGTTCTTTGAATGCAAATCAACATTCTGTCTCCTCCAAACACGTCAAGTTTTGTTTCTACCAAACAGCTACTTTGGTTTCATCAGACCATATGACATTCTCCCAGTACTCTTCTGGATGGTCCACATGCTCTCTAGCAAACTTCAGACGGGCTTGAACATGTACTGGCTTAAGCAGGGGATACACCTGGCACTGCAAGATCTGAGTCCCTGGCGGTGTAGTGTGTTACTGATGGTAGCCTTTGTTACAACTTTTTTGCAGGTCATTCACTAGGTCCCCCATGTGGTTCTGGGATTTTTGCTCACTGTTCCTGTGATCATTTTGACCCCCACAGGGTGAGATCTTGTGTGTAGCCCCAGATCGAGTTAGACTATCAGTGGTCTTGTATGTCTTCCATTTTCTTGTTATTGCTCCCACAGTTGATTTCATAACACCAAGCTGCTTGCCTATTGCAGTTTCAGTCTTCCTAGCCTGGTGCAGGGCTACAATTTTGTTTCTGGTGTCCTTCAACAGCTCTTTTGTCTTCACCATAGTGGAGTTTGGAGTGTGACTGTTTGAGATTGTGGACAGGTGTCTTTTATACTGATAAGTTCAAACAGGTGCCATTACTACAGGTAATGAGTGGAGGACAGAGGAGCCTCTTAAAGAAGTTACAGGTCTGTGATAGCCAGAAATCTTGCATGTTTTTAGGTGACCAAATACTTATGGTGGAAACTAATTTGAAAAATAAATCTTGGCAAATCAGACAAGGTGATTTTCTGGATTTGTTTTCTAATTTTGACTCTCATAGTTGTGGTCCATCCTATGATGCCAATTACAGGCCTCTCATCTTTTTAAGTGGGAGAACTTGCACAATTGGTGGCTGACTGACAACTTTTGTTCCCCACTGTATATCTGATCAGGAGTTCACACCTACATGTCCTTTTTGAGATGTGGTCATTAACAGCAATTTGTACAGCGGTAACATTACATCTTAGATCTTATTTAAAGGTCAATCTTATTTGCCATGACTACACTAATTTCAGTGGGGAAAATGGCCCAAAATAAAAGGTAATGAACCAAGGACTATTGAACCACTGTCCTGCCAATTTCTCAGCCCCAGAGGCCGTCTCCTTTCAGACATTTATGGCATACTCTGGGGATATGACACATATGCTCAGGCTGGTAGAAACCCTTTAACAAAATATTTTAAGAATATTTAGGAAAAATGGCCTATTGGGTCTACGTGAATACATTTGCTTTCTGAAGCTTATTTCTGAGCTGCTCACCTACAATCGGCATATCACCTGAAGACCGTTGTAAAACAGAATGTTACGGAATATCTGCAAATGCTAGCGAATACATAAGGATGTGTTACATGACAGGATGCGTCAGGAAATGATGGGTTAATATGTCATTTTTTGCAGGCTCAGAGTTTTGCGAGGAAACCCTTCCAGCAGATGGCTGTGAAGAGGGCCACAAGGAGGAGGCTGAAGTGCCCCAGACCAGTGGGGAGGTGGCACATGCTCATCATGGACACTCGCACAGCCCATCTGGTGGAGGCATTGCAGAGATTGTATGGATGATTCTTCTTGGAGATGGCATCCATAACTTTACAGATGGCTTGGCAATAGGTAAGGCACCATGTTTATATATAAATGCCATTCCAATGACTTTTTTCTTCAGTGTAACCAGACCTTGTGCAATAGACTTCAGAAGTGAATACAATGGGCTGGATTCATATACATGGGCATTTTGTACTCCAGTCTTCATGAGTTTTCTTCATCTTACTCCAGTGCACTCTTTATCAAGCATGTGCCACCGCAAGAAATTTATTGGAGAGGTATTCACAACCGCAGTTTATTAAAGGGACCCGGTCATGTGAAAAAAAAAAAACGCTATTATCCTGCAGATATCGGGTTAATCTGCAGGTTAATAGTGTTGTGAACCTGCTCGTCGCCAGCATTTAGAGCCTCACTGCCAGGAGGAAATTTAATTTTATTACTCTCGGCAGAGTTTGGGTTTCAGTCATGGGGGTGGCGCTGGCATGGGTTCAGTCACCGCTCAGTGTATAGAGAGAAGTGGCTATAACCAAGCCCCCGACACTGACTGCTAGCTCATCATTAGTGCTAGCTGTCAGTCAGTGCCGGGGGCACACTTACAGCCACATCACTCTATACACGCAGTGGTGAATGAAACCACATGGGCACCAACCCCGTGACTGAAACCCATGACAGGACAATTGCAGTGCAAATGTGTTAGTACAACAGAAGTGCTTCAGCTTCGATCTCACAGGCAGCCAGTGTGAGGGAGAGCAATACGATAGAGCTGAAATAACCGCAAATGTATTTGCAATGAGAAATTTAAACTCTGCTGTACTATGTTGATTATAATCAGGCACAGCAGAGCTGCCAGCACTATGCAAGAACAAATGCTGCTGAACGTGTTTAGAATGAAACAAAGTTCAGTGCTGTTCTGTGTTGGCTCTGCTGTGTTAGTTCTGATCTCACTACAGAGATGTGTGTGATTATGAGAGCAGACGGTCAGTCATTACACATTACACTGGTAGCTCCCCCCTTTAATTAAAATAAGCTCTGAAGGCAGATTCTCTAGCAGATCAGTATCTGGCTCAGTCCTGAACAGCCCATTTACATATATGAAAAACGTGGATTTCTCTGGAATATGACAACTGATCCCAGATATCAGGGTATCGCTTTAATCTGCTTCCTATGACCTACATGCCCATATAGATGGCTTAGAAGGGTTCAGCCTACTGACAGATTCCCTTTTTAGAGGCATGTGCCACCACAAGACATGTACAATTCTGTTTTAGTTTATGCAATTTGCAACGTAAATTATGATGAATGTGTCAGGTACTCTCAGCTATGTCCCCTTCCCATACCTCCATATTTTCCCTTAGCCATTGTCCCACTGTCCTGAAATGGATGAGCTGTGCAGGGAGATCGGGGGCATGTTCCATCTTCAGCCGCATCTGTCTCATTTAGGTTATAGGGTTGAATATAACGGTGAAACAGGGAGCCCATAACTTTTAGGGAGTAGCTTTTGTTTGAATGTCTGTTTACACAGACAGATCAAAGTAAATGATGTACACTGAGTGACCTATACTGGGTCGCTCAGTGCACATAGGCTGCCTTGGTTCTCGGCAGTGCGGGCCCTATTTACACAGGATGATGCACAATTTTTGTGCTGCATAAAAGATCATTTAACCTGATGAACAAGTGTTTTCATATGAACACCTGAAAATCTGTAATATTAAACCCTGTGATCTACGCTCATTATCAACTCAAATCTATCAATAATAGTAATGTGTAACGTTTCCCCGAGTATATGCAGAAATGGAAATGATTCGACATCCTGTTAAGAGACCGCGTGTTTTGGTTCTTTTAGGTGCTGCCTTCTCTGACAGTTTCTCTAGCGGCCTCAGCACCACGGTTGCTGTATTCTGCCATGAACTACCACATGAACTTGGTGAGTGATAAAACTATACATTTACTGTACTAAAACAGATAGGAAAGTTGCCATTAGTGAAAAGTTGGAAAACAACAACAGATTTATACTAGACATCACGGTATATAATATTGTAGGAGAGTTTTTTTTCCATTCTACATGACGGCACCACGAGAGAGGGGATCCGCCCCACGAGGACAGGAAACCTTCAAGATAAAAGGGGCGGCTCCTCTCTCCGCATCAGTTGGTTTCCTGTCCTCGACGGGGAACCCTCAAGATGAAAGCCTCTTGAAGATTTTGAAGAAGAGGATGCCTGGACCCGGGTCGGGTGATTAATCATAGAATCATAGAATCGTAGAGTTGGAAGGGACCTCCTGGGCCATCTGGTCCAACCCCCTGCTCAAAGCAGGATTCGCTAAATCATCCCAGTCAGATGTCTGTCCAGCCTCTGTTTGAAGACTTCCATTGAAGGAGAACTCACCACTTCTCGTGGCAGCCTGTTCCACTCATTGATCACTCTAACTGTCAAAAAGTTTTTTCTAATATCTAATCTGTGTCTCCTCCCATTCAGTTTCATCCCATTGCTTCTAGTCTTTCCTTGTGCAGGCATGGATTTGCTACACCCGACGCCGGGTACCGGTAGTCTCCTCGGGGGCCATATATGCCTATGTCCCCCCTGAGCGAAGGCATGGCCACAGCCGGTAGGGCAGATGCCCAGGCGAAGCGGGGTACCTTGGCGGTGGACCCTCCAAGATGACAGCACACAAAGAAGGTCCAGGGAGGCCACTTGCAGTGTTCCCTCCCTGTCGACATACAGTGGCCATGCAGCCCAGGAGACACATCGGTGCCCGTGCATAGAAAAATGCTCCTCGGAGGCCACAGACATTGTACCCTCCCTGTTGAAGACCAGACACCGGACCCCGCAGCGAAAAGGATACCTGCAGTCAGTGGTGGCCAGGCCATCGGGCAGGTAAGGGGTGTCTGGGGGCCCCGAAGCAAGTAGGGCCCAGGTTCGTATGGCCGCACCGGGAGGCGCACGCGTTGGGAGCGCGCATGACGGCCGATGAACCGGAAGTGGTTGCGTGCGACCCGGAAGTAGAGTGACGCCGCGGGGCCTGCGAGAGGCAGAAGGTGTGCACGGTCCCGGGGGGGGCATGCAGAGGCATGGGGCACGCACGTGTGCGCGCGCGAGCGTCCACACAGACACTAGCGGGGCAGGTGCGGGACCAGGTGGTCCAAAAAAAAAAAAAAAAAGGTGCTATTTAAGATCGCCAGAAAAGGCGAGCAGGCGTCACAGCACCAATTTTGAGTTGGAGGTGACTACTCGCAGCCATAGGCAGCATAATGGAGAGCCCTTCGCCAGAGCATGTGCAACCGCGCCAGGAAGCAAAGGAGAGGCGGTCGTGCTCAGAGGAGAAAGCAAAGACACGCCGCAGCAGTAGTGTGAGCCACTCGGGCAGCGCACGGGCGGATCGTCACCGCAGGAAAGAGGGGTCCATAGTCTCGTTGGGAGACAGTGAAAGGACCAGTCAGCCTCCAGATCCGGTACCCGTTCTGCGAAGCGCCCGAGTGGTGAGTGAACTTCGAGAAAGTCCATTAATCTAATGTCTGTTCTCTTTCTCTTTTCTCCTCTCTTCCCTCTCCTCCTCCTCTTACATACATTGGCGGGGTGGAGTATAGGAGGTCCCTAAGAAATGTAGAGGAAAGTCTAAAAATAAAGAATGTGCTTTATGTAAAAGTCCCGTAGAAGCAGCCTGGAACAAAAAGTTATGCCAGGAGTGCATTAACAAGACCATAGCGGAGGAGACACCCTCATTTTCGGATAGTCTGAGGTCCATAATTCAGACAGAAGTTTCCAAGTCAGTAAGAGCAAGCCCCTCAGGGGTCTCTCAACAAGACTCTACAGGGTCAGAGGACGACTCAAATAAGACGCAGTATTCAGGAAGTAGCTCGGACGGGGAAGATACGTTCCCAGTAGAAACTACAGATGAACTCATTAAAGCAGTTAGATCTACCATGGGGCTAGTAGAAGAGCGAGCAAAAAAGACAGCCCAAGAACTCATGTTCAGTGGACTGCAAAAGAAAAAACGTAAGACCTTCCCTGTTAATGAGCAACTGAAAGCACTCATAAAACGCGAATGGGAAAAACCAGAAAGGAAGTCCCAGATAACGAATTCCCTGAAGAGGAGATACCCCTTTGAGGAAGAGGCATCCACATCCTGGGATAGGGCCCCCAAAATTGATGTAGCGATATCAGAGGTCACCAGAAAATCTTCCCTACCCTTTGAGGACCTGGGGTTTCTAAAAGAACCGCTGGACCGGAAGGCGGACAATTGCCTTAAGGCAGCCTGGGAAACCTCGGCTGGGGCACTAAGACCCGCCATCGCAGCCACTTGTGTGGCTAGGTCCCTGAAGATATGGACAGACAACTTGGAGGATCAATTAGAACAAGGAGTTCCCAGAGAGACGATTCTGGAAGCATTACCGGCTATTAGAGCGGCGGCAGACTTTCTCGCAGAGGCGTCAGCAGATTCGGCCAGGCTAGCGTCAAAGTCAGCAGCCTTAACCAATGTAGGACGGCGTGCGGTATGGCTCAAATGCTGGCCGGGGGACACTCAGGCAAAAATGAAACTTTGCTCTCTACCATGTGAAGGAAATTTCTTATTCGGTCCGGCATTGGATGAAGTGTTGGAAAAAGCGAGTGATACAAAAAAGAATTTTCCGAAACAACCATTTCAGGCCTTTCGGCGCTCCTTTCAGAGGGGCGGAAAATTCAGAAGACAACAATTTAAAGATCGTGACAGAAACAATTCTGACAGACGATACAGAGGAGGGAGAGGCTTCTATTTCAGTAAGCCCCCAAGAGAAGCCAAAAAACCCGCAGTGACGGTCCTTCTCAGGTGGGGGGAAGGCTCTCTCACTTCCTCCCAGCCTGGGAAAGGATCTCATCCAGCACCTGGATCCGACAGATAGTAGGGTCAGGTCTGGAGTTAAAATTCCACCACTGGCCACCACAAAAATTCATTCAAACTCCGGTACAATCATCTCAAGAAAGACAAAAGAGCTTGGAAGAGGAGGTATTATCACTTATACAAAAACTCGTACTAGAAGAAGTTCCAGAAAAAGAAAAGAAGGAAGGCTTTTACTCCCCCCTATTTCTGATAAAGAAATCAGACGATTCCTGGAGGACGATTATAAATCTGAAAGGCCTCAACAAGTATCTAGTAGTCCCATCATTCAAGATGGAGACGATAAGATCTACAGTGAAACTCCTCTTCCCTCGGTGTTACATGTCGGTCCTGGATCTCAAGGATGCTTACTATCATGTCCCGATCCGGCAGCAAGACCGCAAATATCTCAGGGTGGCAGTCCAGATAAAATCTCAGTGGCATCACTTTCAGTACAAGGCTCTGCCCTTTGGGGTAGCAACAGCCCCCCGGGTCTTCACGAAATTAATTGCGGAGGTCACGGCACATCTCAGAGAAAAAGATGCTCTAGTAATACCATATCTGGACGACTTCTTGATAGTGGGGAAAGATTTCTCTCACTGTCCGGAACGAGTCAAGATAGTGATAGAGACTCTTCAGACTCTGGGTTGGCAACTGAACCTCAAAAAATCCAGGTTGGAGCCAACAATGGTCCAGAATTTTTTGGGCCTAACAATAGACTCGGTAATACAGGAATGTCGCCTCCCAAAGGAGAAAGAAGAGAAAATCAAAAATCTAATCAGGACAACATTAGGAAAGCCAACAATGACTCTGAGGAAAGCCATGTCAGTGTTGGGGTCCCTAACCTCCTGCATACCAGCGGTAAAATGGGCTCAATTTCACACAAGGGAACTTCAGTGGTGTGTGCTACAAAGCGATCTGACGCTTCAAGGGCAGTTAGAACAGAAGCTCACCATCCCGGATCCTGTACTCCAGTCACTAAGATGGTGGTTACAGATAGAGTCCTCTCCGAGGGGAGTACCCTGGACATATACAGCCTCCAGAGTAGTCACGACAGATGCCAGTCCCTGGGGCTGGGGAGCCCATCTAGACACCCTATGGCTCCAAGATCCTTGGGCTCAGGAGGAAAAAGATCTATCCTCAAACGAGTGGGAGCTACTAGCCATCGAAAGAGCGCTGGAAGGATTGCTGACACCTGAGAGGACATCATGTGAAAGTCCTATCGGACAATCGTACAGCAGTTGCATACGTGAACCGTCAGGGGGGCACCCGTTCTCGGGCATTAATGGAAATAGCAAGAAGAATCCTGACTCTGGCGGAACATCAGTTTCTCTCATTATCGGCCCTGCATATCCGAGGCGTGGACAACCTGAAGGCGGACTTTCTGAGCAGAAACCGCTTAAAGCAAGGCGAATGGTGCCTAAAAGAGTCCATTTTTCAACAAATTGTGCAGAGATGGGGAAAACCCATAATAGATCTCTTCGCCTCAAAAACCAACAGAAAAGATCAAAAATTCTGCTCCCTAAGGCCAGCAGACATGCCACTGGCGGTAGACGCCTTCAGGATAAAATGGACATCAGGTCTCCTGTACGCCTTCCCTCCGATATGCCTCATTCCATTAGTCCTGAAGATCAGGGAGGACCAAGCCAGAGTAATTATGATAGCTCCCTTTTGGCCAAAAAGGCCATGGTTCTATTGGCTAAGAGTGATGGCAGTGACAGACCCATGGGTGCTCCCAGAGGACCACGACCTCCTAACACTGGGTCCCTTCAATCACCCTCCGAATTCCAGGCTGCATTTGACAGCCTGGAATTTGAAAGGTCACTGTTAGAGAAGAAAGGTTTTTCAGCAAGGTTGATTTCCACCCTAATCAGTAGCAGAAAGCCAGTGACTACAAAAATATACAGGAGAATATGGAGAAAATTTTTGTCCACCTCAGGCCCAATACAGGAGGGGGAAGTACCTGTGAGGGCAGTGCTAGAGTTTCTACAAAGGGGTTTAGACTTGGGTTTAGCGGTCAGCACCCTGAAAGTACACGTCTCAGCCCTGGCAGCATTATTCAACTATGACCTGGCAAACGATAGATGGGTCGCCAGATTTATCCGGGCCTGTACTAGAGCTGACTCTGTCCCATCTCCTAAACCTTCTCCCTGGGATCTAAATTTAGTCTTATCTCTAACGGAAAGCCCATTTGAACCAATAAACGCAACATCAGATAAAGTGTTAACTTTAAAAACAGCCTTGTTAGTGGCACTCACATCGGCACGTAGGGTTGGGGACTTACACGCACTATCAGCAGACCCGCCATACACTCAGGTTATGGACGATAGAGTCGTGTTAAGATTAGATCCAGCATACCTCCCTAAGGTAGTGTCGAAATTCCACAGAGCTCAGGAAATAATGTTGCCATCCTTTTGTCCTAACCCCGGTAACAAAAAGGAAGAGAGATTACATTGCTTAGACGTTAGGAGATGTATCCTACAGTATTTAGAGGTGACAAAACCATGGAGGAGACAGAGGGCCTTATTTGTCTCATATCAGGGGGCAAGGAAAGGCCTTAAAGCCTCTAAGCAAACTATAGCTAGATGGGTGAGAGAGGCCATCATTCTAGCATATAGTAGTGCAGGCAGGGCTGTTCCAGAGGGCCTAAAAGCCCACTCCACGAGGGCCATGGCAACGTCCTGGGCGGAGAGAGCGGACGCCTCCATCGACCAAATCTGTAAGGCGGCCACTTGGTCCTCTCCATCTACCTTTTTCAGACATTATAGATTAGACCTATCTGCTGCCTCTGATCTCACATTTGGGAGAAGAGTGTTACAGGCAGTGATCCCCCCCCCTAAAGAGAATACAAATCTCTGTAACTCTCTCGTGGTGCCGTCATGTAGAATGGAAAAACACGGGTATTACATACCTGGTAATGTGTTTTTTCATGACACATAACGGCACCCTTATATTCCTGCCCTATTTGATCACGTCATTAGTTGGGTGTTTTGTTAGTATTATACACTCCCTTGGTGTTGGAAATTTAGCAGTATAAAATATGTATTATTTATGTGTCCACTAACCTGCGGAGTTCCTCTCGTGCTCTGTAAAACAACTGATGCGGAGAGAGGAGCCGCCCCTTTTATCTTGAAGGTTTCCTGTCCTCGTGGGGCGGATCCCCTCTCTCGTGGTGCCGTCATGTGTCATGAAAAAACACATTACCAGGTATGTAATACCTGTGTTTTCCAACATAATAAAATCTCAGAATACAAGGCTGAAGATAAAAAAAAAAAAAAAAGTACATTTTGGGGTTTGTTCACACATAGTGGATTTGAAGATTTGACCGCATTCCCCAAAATCCGTATGGCTGATGGATGGGCTCTGGCTATTGAGGGGAGGTGAAATTGGACTTTGGGTTAGCGCTAGGCATAGATAATGAAAGGAAGATTGCAGCACTGTCTGGTTAAATTCTGAATTGTGAAAAAATGTATTGGGTATCGCAGTGAATAAAGTTATTGCAATTGATGAGATCAATATAATATGAAATGACTGGTGACTCTCCGATTGCAGCGATTCTGTTAAATTACTGCAAGCAGAAAAAAGCAACAAGGACAGAGCAATGACCACAACATCACTCAGAACCCTCCATTCTTGTTGCTCTTTTCTACCTGTGATTAACGATAAAGGCCCAGAGGGGCCAAAACGTTGCAATATGAAAGTCACTTGACCATTTGCTATTATATTAGTCCAATAAATTGCATTAACTTTATTCACTCTAAAATACAATTTTTCTTCATTTGCAGTAAACCACCAAGTGATCACGCCTTTTACATTCCCTAAAATTTGTCGACTTTTTCCATTGCATGTAAAAAGTTTCTTAAAACCACTTTTACCTATATTGGACTGTAAGGCCATGTTCCCATAAAGAGTAAATACTACATTTTTTTCCGCTCTGTTTTTTTGTGCACAAAATCTGCTGCATTCAACTGTCCCAGCAAAGTGGATGTAATTTCATGAAAACTCTTACCCACTGTACATTTAAAAAAGTAGAACTGCACGCTATTTTTTTTTTTTTTTTTTTTTTTTTTTTGGGGGGGGGGGGGTTCTTTACAGGCTACTATGGAAAGCCTGAAATATAGGGATTTTTGTGTACTCACCGTAAAATCCTTTTTTCTCTCTCACCCATGACCGCACCACGGAGAGGGGGGATCCGCCCATCTGGGACAGGAACCTACAGATAAAAAGGGCGGTACCTCCTCTCCGCCTTCAGTTGAGTTGCTGTCCCTGACGGGTGACCTACAAAACAAGCAGCAGCAGCAGCTTACCAAAGGAGATCCAGGGCCATCCCGTCTGAGGGTTGACAGCGGGGAGGCCCCTGTCACGGCGGGGTGGGTTCCTGAAGCTGCCACCGCTGCAGCCGACGGGCTCGACAGGGTGGTCGGGGGGGGGGAGAGGACCGAGCCGCCGCTCCGGAAAGGAGGCTGGGGCTTGTGGGGACCCGGACACGCGCGGGCCGCACTATGGTACACAGGTGTACCAATATGGCGCTGCCCCGGAAATGAACAAACAACTTCTGGGTCCCCGCGGTCGGCACATGCGCACTGTACACTCCCCGGACAAAGAGTGGTGCAGCCTTGGAGAGGAGGTGACGTCACACGCCGGGAGATTCGAAAATGAAAGCACTCCTGGCTGGAAGCGTCCTGTAAGTGGAGGACAGCAACCAGCAAGAGTACCAGCAGGAGCAGCAGCCCAAGCAGTAGCGTCATCACCGGCAAAAAAAGAGCTGAACAGGTGTGATGGCCGGTCTAGTAGCCACTCCATGCAGCGCAGCAGATCGGCTGCAAGGAGCAGTCACCATCCTTGGATCAGCCCGTATGGGACCTGAATCTACCTGCAACCGCGCATACCTCGTGAGTGACCTTCGAGAATGTTCACCATTGTAACAGACTTCTTTTCCCTTATCAGGGAAATAAGAAGGGGGAAAACAAAGAACAGGGTATGCCCCACTGGTTGCAGAGCCCTACCAGTCTCATGGGATAAGAGGCTCTGTGAATCCCGCATACAGGAAGTTCCTTGTGAGGAAACCCCAGATTTCGCCTCGGGCCTAAGAGCTGTAATCGGTTCAGAGTACCCCCTTTCATCCCTGACATAGGGGGAGAAAGTTAAAGGGAGGTACGCCATAGCGGGTTCCCAGTCAGATGTCTCGACGTCAGAGGAGATTACCTCACATACCTCGGACACCGGCTCATCATCCTCAGACGAGGAAACGGTGGGGCCGTCATTGTTTTCCCCTAGAGGAGGAAGACGCGCTGGTAAAGGCAGTAAGATCTACCATGGGGGTAGCAGACCCTCATACTGATAGGCAGTCCAGGACATGTTTGGGGGAGTGGGCAAAAAGAAACGCAGGGTATTCCTGCTAAACGAGAATGTACAGGGCCGGAGGGGGGAAAAAAAAAAAAAAGGGGGACAAGCCGGATAGGCGGTCCCTTCCCTTAAGAGGAAATATCCCTTTGACGAAGGAGCGTCCACATCTTGGGACAAGGCCCCGAAATCTAAAGTAGCTGTCGCCAAGGCCTCAAAAAAAAAAAAAAAAAAAAAAAGTTGCACTCCCCTTTGAGGACAGGGGTACTCTGAATGACCCCTTAGATAGAAAGGCCGATACCTTCCTCAAGGGCGCTTGGGAAGCAACTGGGGGAAATCTTAGGCCAGCTATAGCGGGAACATGTACCTCCAGAGCCTTATGGTATGGGTGGCTCAACTAGAGAAATAGTTGAGGGAAGGTGCACCCAGGGGAAAAGATTCGGGAATCTATTCCAGTAATAAGGGGAGCGGGGGTCTTCTTGGCGGACTTATCAGCCGACTCAGTGAGATTATCATCCAAAGCGGCAGGCCTGTCAAACGCAGCCCGAACAAAGTTGTGGCTCAGATGTGGGCCAGGGGACTTAAACTTAAATTAAACTATGCTCAATCCCCTGCAAAGGGAAGTTCCTATTCAGGGAGACGCTGGATCATATTGTTGTGAGTTCATTTTCCCCTTCACCATTGAGGTCTGATGAACTCCCTCTTCTGGTGAAGGAAGGTACTGAGGCTGATTACCAAGCACCTGGGCAGGATGATGATGACTGGGTGACGGGAATTACTGACTGGATATAAGGCAGCCGACGCCCTTCTGCCTTGCTGGTGATATCTCTGAGGGATTCTAGGAGACCAGTCTGATTCCTGCTCCTCCAAAGCTAAGTTTTCTGCTCTACTTTTTGCATTTGTGTTTTGTTTTTGTTTTGCATTGTTTTCCTTGATTTCTGCCATTCCCTGCTGGGGTGAGCTGAATTCCTTTTTGCTCTGTCTTCAGAAAATACCTGAATGCTGATAGTCTTTTTGAAGCCTAGCGTCTTCAGGGCTTTTTTCCCTATCAGCTGTTGGCTCTTGTTTTGATAGGGTTTTAGTGGATTACAGACAGCAGCTTTTCTATCCTGTCCTATCTAGTTAACTTGGGCCCCATCATTTGCTCAGCCTCTTTTTCTATCTGTGTGAGTGTTTTTTCATCTTGCTTCACAGTCATTATATGTTGGGGGCTGCCTATTACTTTGGGGTCTGCTCTGGGGCAGTTTAGATTTCCTTTTCTGTCTTTAGGCTATGTAGTTCTCCGGCTGTGATCGAGGGGTCTAGGGAACCGTAGGAACCCCCCACGGCTACTGCTAGTTGTTGTTGATAGGTTCAGGGGTCTGCAATCCGATAGCTGCCAACTTCTCTGGTTTTCTGGACTTAGCTAGTATTTCTGTTTTTGCCTCCTACGGTGACTCATTTCATATCATATCCTCCAAAGGCAGGGGATAAAATGAAGGGATGCCCAAACCTGGGACCTATAAATTTTAAAAGGTCCTTTCATAACAAAAAGTTCTTTCAGAGGAGGTCACCGAGGAAACGGGAATGAGATGAGAGAAGGAGAGATAGAGGGGTCCTCTTCAGTAACTTGTCCCGAGACAAGAAACCCTCTGACAGTTTGTGGAGGAAAATCTCGGACAGTCTTTTGGTTATTAAGTTTGATTGGCTCGGGCCTAAGGATAGACTTTCTCTCTCTCCCACCTCAAAAATACATAGTGACTCCACTAAGATCCTCTATACGAGAACAAAAGCTCTTGCAAACGAGGTCCTAAGCTTAGTAAAGAAAGGAGTCCTCCATGAGGTTTCCCTGCAGGAGAGGGGCAGAGGCTTCTATTCCCCTCTTTTTCTGGTGACCAAACCGGACGGCACCTTCCGGACAGTTATAAGTTTAAAAAGTCTAACCGTTTATATAAAAAAAAAAACACAATTCAAAATGGAGTCAATCAATTTAACCACCAAAATCCTGTTCCCACACTGCTTCAGGACAGTATTAGATCTCAGCGACGCGTACTATCATGTCTCCATCCACAAAGACTCCAGAAAATACCTCAGACTGGCGGTCACTATAGATGGCGAGATAAAAGGGGTCCTTGCCGTTCGGAATATCTATAGCCCCACGAATATTCACGAAAACTAGTAGCAGAAATGATGGCCCATCTAAGGGAGCAGGACATATTATTAATCCCATATTGGACGACTTTTAATAGCGACTCGCCCCTAAAATGCAAGGGACAGAGTGATTAACACTCTACAGATCCTCGGCTAGCTTCCAAACCTGAGAAAATTGAGGTTGGAGCCAGCAAGTTCGGGAGTTCCTAGGACTAGCACGAGTGTTTCCTCCCGGACCGCAAAAAAGAGAGCATCACTCAAATTGTAGCAAAAGCGATTCAGAACCCTTCCATGACACTAAGAAAAGCAATGTCATTACTAGGGTCTCTCTCTGCCTGCCTACCGGCAGTCCAATGGGCACAGCTACATACGAGACCTCTCCAATGGGATGTATTAGCCAACCAGTTAGCATTACAAGGTCACTTAGGGGGCCGCATTACCATAGATTCTAAAACTATTCATTTCCTAGCCTGATGTGGAAACAGACAACCAATCCAAATTGATTCTTTGGGTAATAAAAATCACACATATAAATTACCCCGGATGCCAGTCCCACAGGATGGGGAGCATACATGAACAGCAGGGTGGCCCAGAGAGAATGGGGAGGCCAGGAATTAGAAGCCTCCTCGAACCAAAAGGAACTCTTGACAGTAGGCTACGCCTTAAAACACTTCCTCCCCTTGCTGTGAGGTCATCATGTCCGCACATTTTCGGACAATCAGATGACGGTGGCCTATATAAATCATCAGGGGGGAACCAGGTCCCAAGCCCTAATGAACACGTCTTCCAAAATCCTCACCCTATCAGAGACATACCGACTAGCTCTCTCAGCACTGCACATACGGGGAACAGAGAACCGGAGAACAGACTTTGAGTCGCACCATATTACGCCAGGGAGAATGGTTCCTAAAACAGTCCTTTTTTCGCCAGATTGTAGAAATGTGGGGAACCCCAGACATAGATCTGATTACCAACTACAAAAACAAAAAAGGGAAACATTTTTTCGTTCCCTAGACCCCAGGGGGAATCCTCGGGCCCTGGACGCTCTTATGCTCCCGTGGACTCAGAGCCTAATGTATGCCTTTCCCCCGATCATTCTCATTCCGGCGGTCATAAGGAAAGTCAGAGGACGGAGCGAGAATGATACTAATGGCTCCCTTCTGGCCAAAAAGAACTTGGTTCTCCCTGGCCCAGAATGCTCGCAATAACCGACCCCTGGCGTCCTACCAAATCTCCCAGACCTACTGTCTCAGAGACGAGTGTTACACCCTCGGGCAGTGAACCTCCATTTAAGACCATGGAATTTGAAAGGGCACTGCTGAGGGAAAGGGGTTTCTCTGAAAGCCTAGTTTCTACACTACAAAAGAGTAGGAAACCGGTCACGACAAGAGCCTAGGGGAGAACTTGGAGGAAATTTCTGTCCACCTCCGGGACAGGGGTCCAGGATTGGGTCCAGATTCACAAAATTCTTGAATTTCTGCAGAGAGGCTTAAGGGGGTTTTACACATAGCTATATCGCTATAACGTCACCGATTTTGTGACATTATAGCGATATCGATATGTGTGATAATTACCTCCGACCGGCTCCCCCGCTGTCCATCGCTGATCGCGCGAGAATGTCCGGCTCCATTTCTCGTCGTCAGCTTCCTGCGATCCAGCAATGTTCAGGTACAGATTGCACTTGATGTGGTCATGCTCTTAGGAGGCCGTAATGGCACAGTATTTATTATAAATGTAGAGTAGGACCCCCCACATGAGATTGCCTTGGCGCGGCGGGGTGGCTCAATTGAATTGATCAATTTTTTTTTGCCAAATATCTCATTTTTGAATACAGCTGGATATTATGTGCATATGCACTTCAATTTATGCGTTCTAACCTTAAGCAGTGCTGGCTTCCCCCTCTATTTTCGATAAGAAAAAAGGCTTCCCCAGATTCCCTATGGATCAGAGGAGACAGCCCTTTCGGAGGGGGAGATTCAATAGGGGGCGCCCTCCCGCTGACAGGAGAAGATGGGAGGATAAAAGAAAAAAAGAATCGGGATTTATGTTTGGTGGAGGTACCTCCACCTCAAAAAGTCGCCACAGTGACGCCAGTATTCCAGTGGGGGGGGAGATTGGCACTCTTTTTCCAAACCTGGGAGAAGATCTCCTCCAACGCCTGGATCCTAACCATCCTAACAGAAGGCCTGAAAATTCCCTTCATCCGTCAGCCAAAATCCGTGGTAGTCATCACACCCATCAGGAAGGTGACCGAAGAGCAGGTGGCCTTAGAAACAGAGATCCTGAGCCTGATAGACAAGCGGGTACTCTCCGAGGTACCACGCCTACAGGAAGGGAAGGGGTTTTAGTCACCCCTTTTTCTGATAAAAAAACCCGATCAAACTTTCAGGACAATCATAAATCTCAAACCGCTCAATCTATGGATAAGGAACTCGACCTTCAAGATGGAATCCATAACTACGGCGGTGAAGCTGCTACACCAAGATTGCTTCATGGCCGTGGTCGATTTAAAGGATGCGTATTATCACATCCCTATCCACCCAGATTACCAGAAATACTTGAGGGTAGCACTTTATATTCAAGGCACGCTAAGGCACTTTCAGTTCAGGGCTCTTCCGTTTGGCATATCTATAGCCCCGAGAGTTTTCACCAAAGTCATAGCGGAAGTGACTGCCTTTCTCCGGATTCACAACACTGTCATAATACCATACCTGGACGATTTTCTCATAGTAGGCAGCTCAGAGGACCACTGTACAGCGCAGTTGACCCGGGTGATCAACACCTTGCAGGAATTAGGGTGGATAGTCAATTTCAAAAAATCAAAATTGCAACCCCTAAAAGATCAGACCTTCCTAGGATTCGTACTAGACTCAGAAAAGCAAGAGTGTCTGCTCCCAGAGTCCAAAATAGAAAAGGTGCAGAATCTGGCCTTCACGAGCCAAAACCAACCACGTATGACTTTAAGAAGAGCAATGTCCCTGCTAGGCACCCTAACATCCTGTATTCCGGCGGTCAGGTGGGCTCCGTTTCACACCCGGCAACTCCAGTGGGAGATACTAACAGCACAAAGATTGCTAAGAGGGCGTTTAGAAGGAAAGCTGGAGCTTTCCTTAAAAACCAGAGACTCTCTCAGGTGGTGGCTGAACAAGAAAAATCTGACCTTGGGAATACCGTGGGACAGACAGACGTCAGATATAATCTTAACAGATGCAAGCTCCTCGGGGTGGGGGGCACACCTAAGGGGCATCATAGGTCAGGGTTCCTGGACGCATCAAGAAAGGAAAGCATCCTCCAACCTGAGAGAACTGTGGGCAGTAAGCAAGGCCCTAAGTCACTTCATTCCGCTACTCCAGGGTCGAAATGTACGCATCATGTCAGACAACAAGGTAGTAGTGGCATACATCAACCACCAAGGAGGGACAAGATCACACTCCTTAATGGAAGCGGCGACAGACATTCTGAGCAGAGCAGAAGAACACCTACACTCCTTGACAGCCTTACAAATAAAAAGGGGCAGAAAACATAAAGGCAGACTTCTTGAGTCGCAATACCCTGAAGCAGGGGGAATGGGCACTAAACCGGTCCATTTTTCAAAAAATAACTCTGCTTTGGGGGAAACCGGTGATAGACCTCTTTGCCAACAAACACAACAGGCAAACAGAAAGGTCCTGCTCTCTAAACCCGAGAGAAAATCCATGGGCAGTGGACTCATTGCACATCCAGTGGAACTTCAGGCTAGCTTATGCGTTCCCCCAGTGGCTCTGATCCCAACAGTTGTCAGAAAAATCAGAAACTATCAGGCCAGGGTGATTCTAATAGCTCCATTTTGGCCAAAAAGGCCCTGGTTTGCTCTGCTACGAAGGATGTCCCCCTCCGATCCATGGGTTCTGCCAGAAATCCCGGACCTACTAGCTCAAGGTCCAATATTCCACGCTCAGGTCAAAGGATTCCATCTGACGGCGTGGAATTTGAAAGGTCGCTTTTAACGGATAGAGGGTTCTCCCCCGGGTTGGTGGCCACACTGCTAAAGAGTAGGAAACCAGTGACGACTAACATCTACGGCAGAACATGGAATAAGTTCCTGCAGTTCTTAGGTCGTTAGGGAAAGATCCCCCGATTAATGCCATCCTGGAGTTCTTACAATCGGGGTTGCAGATGGGGTTAGCAGTGAACACACTTAAAGTTCAGGTGTCTGCACTAGGGGCGCTCTACAACTGCAAATTGGCATCAAATAGATGGGTAGCCAGATTTATTAAATCCTGCCATAGAGCTAGGCCTATCCCAATACCCCGGATAGCCCCCTGGGATTTAAACCTAGTGCTAGAGGCCCTTACAAAAGATCCGTATGAGCCATTACATCAGCTACCCCTGAAGTTTCTGACCCTAAAAACAATCCTGTTAGTGGCCCTCACGTCAGCCCGCAGGATAAGCGATTTACAGGCTCTCAGTAAATCCACCTTATACACAAGTCTTTCAGGATAGGGTAGTGTTAAGAACAGACCCCGCTTATCTGCCCAAGGTAGCATCAGATTTCCATCGGGGCCAGGAAATTGTCCTTCCATCTTTCTGCGAGAACCCAAAAAATCTGGGGGAGGAAAAGTTCCATAATCTGGATGTTAAGAGAGCTCTCGTAGAATACATATCTATGACTAGCCAGTGGAGGAGGTCCCAGTCCCTATTCGTAGCTTTTCAGGGTGCCAGGAAAGGCTATGGGGTTTCAAAAGGGACTATTGCTAGATGGATTAGGGAGGCCATTAGTGTAGCCTACACAGCTAGTGGTATCCCGATTCCTGACGGCATCAAGGCTCATTCCACCAGAGCCGTGGCGACCTCCTGGGCCGAAAAAGCAGAGGTATCGATCGAACAGATTTGTAAGGCCGCTACCTGGGCCTCACCTTCAACCTTCTTTAAGCACTATAGGTTGAATCTATCCTCCTCTGCTGACTTAACCTTCGGTAGAAGGGTGCTGCAAGCGGTGGTCCCTCCCTAAGGTGTTTCGAATCTCCAAAAATCTCTCAGGTGGTGCTGTCATGGGTGAAGGGAAAACCACCATGGTTACTTACCGGTAGCCGGTTTTTCCGGAACACATGACAGCACCCGTATATTCCCTCCCCTTTTCACCATATGGGTGTGCACAATTAGTAGGGTGTTTTTGAGTGTTGTGGTGTTGGATTAAACATGTAACTAACCGGGAAGTCCTCTCAGTGCTCTGTAACCCAACTGAAGCGGGGGAGAGGTGCTGCCCCTTATGTCTCAGTAGGTTCCTGTCCTGGCGGGGCGGATCCCTCTCAGGTGGTGCTGTCATGGGTTCCGGAAAAACCGGCTACCGGTAAGTAACCATGGTGGTTTCTCCTACACATCATTGGGGGACACAGATAGTGGGACGTCCTAAAGCAGTCCCTGGGTGGGGAGCATACATCTGCTAATACTCCATGTACCACTGAGTCAACACTGAGGTACTGGCGATTGCAGGATGCGTCTGCCGAGAGTTGCATCCGCCGAGGCCTGAGAATGAATTTGGTAATGTTTTGTAAAGGTATGCAGCCTGGACCAAGTCGCAGCCTTGCAGACCTGTTCTGCCGAGGCCTGGTGCCGAAAGGCCCAAGAGGTGCTCACTGACCGGGTAGAGTGCGCCTTAATCCCCACTGGGACAGGCGCGTTCCTGACACGGTAGGATTCCTGAATCGCCAAGAGAATCCACCTGGCTAGTGTTGCTTTTGAAGGGACAGGTCCTGCAGCGGTTCAAATGGAGCCTCCTGTAAGGCCCCAAGAACCAGGTTTAAGGTCCCATAATTCCAATGGCCTTCTATAAGGAGGCGCCACATGGGAAACTCCCTGAATGAACGTCTTGACCTGATGTTTGGTGGCAATTTTGCATTGGAAAAGCACTGACAAGGCTGAAATTTGGCCCTAGAGCGAGCTAAGCGCGAGGCCTGATTTTAATCCGGATTGAAGGAATTTCAATATGGCCGGAATGGAAAACACCAGAGGGGATCGACCATGATCCTTGCACCACGAAAAGAAGGTTTTCCAGGTGCGGTGATACATGCGCATGGACACGGGCATCTTAGCACTAATCATGGTGGAAATCATGTTGTGAGAGAACCCAGCCTGTGCTAAAATCCAGGATTCAATGGCCACGCCGTCAAAGACAGGGCCCTGGAGTTCTGGTGGTAAATCGGGCCCTGTGAGAGTAGATCCATGCGATTTGGAAGTTGCCAGGGGACGGTCGGCGACTAGTTGTATTAGTTCTCCATACCTCGCTTGGCGCGGCCAATCTGACGCGACTAGGATCACTGGTGTTCCCTCCGCTCTGATCTTCTTAATGACCCTCGGAAGCAAGGGGAGAGGGGGAAAGATGTACGGGAGCCGAAACCGGTGCCATGGCAGAACTAGGGCGTCCGCTCCGATGGCGCATGGATCGAGCGATGAACCGAGGAACCTTGTTGTTTAGTCTTGAGGCCATGAGATCCACATCCTGAGTCTCCCAACGATGACAAATCTGCTGAAAGACTTCAGGATGAAGAGACCACTCTCCCGAGGCAATGCCTTGGCGACTAAGAAAATCTGCCACCCAATTTTCTACGCCCGGGATGTGGATTGCTGAGATGGGCGAGTGGTTGGTCTCGGCTCAATGGAGGCAGTTGATATACGCTACAGCCGTGGCATTGTCCGATTGGATCCTGATGGGGTGACCTGCGAGGAGATGGTGGAAACTCCATAGAGCTAATCTGATCGCTCGTATCTCTAAAATGTTGGTGGGGAGACGTGACTCTCGGGTTGACCAACGACACTGTGGTGACGAAAGACCGCACCCCAGCCGAGAAGACTTGCGTCGGTGGTTACTACCAACCATCTTACTGGGAGAAAAGACCTCCCTTGATTCATGAGATCCACATCCTCCACCACCTGAGGGTTTGCCTGACCAGCAGGGACAGAAGGATCTGACGGTCCAAGGGAGAATGGGTTCTTGTCCCAAGCTAACGGCAACTAACAGCAACTAACAGCAATGTGTGTTGTAAGGGATGGAGATGGAACTGTGCAAATGGAATTGCTTCCATCGCAGCCACCATCTTTCCGAGAACACTCATGCTGAAATGAAATGAGAAACTGGTCGGGAAAGAGTCCGCGCTGCCTGTTGTAAGGCTTGGGTCTTTTCTGGAGGGAGAATGACCAACCCATGGGAAGTGGCCAAGATCATTCCTAAAAAGGAAATCTGCTGTGCCGGTTTTGGGAAAGACTTTTCAAAGTTTATCTTCCACCCCAGGCGAGAAAGTGTATTTACTGTTATTTCAACAGATTCCTCGCAGGCTGAAAGGGACGGACCCTTGATGAGCAGGTCATCCAGATACGGTAACACCACTACTACCCGAAAGTGGAAAATAGCCATGACAGCCACCATGACTTTGGTAAAGACCCTGGGGGCGGTGGCGAGTCTGAAGGGCAAGGCAACGATCTGGAAGTGTTCCTCGTGAATTGCAAAACGCAGGAATTTCTGGTGGGACGGGCAGATCGGAATGTGAAGGTAAGCGTCCTTCATGTCGATGGATGCTAGGAACTCTCCTTTTCCCATGGAAGCGACAACTGATTGGAGAGATTCCATTCGGAATCGTCGTACCTTGACAAACTGATTTAACAGTTTGAGATCCAGAATGGGTCGCATCGTCCCATCCTTCTTTGGAACCACAAAAAGGTTTGAATAAAATCCTCTGAACCTTTCGTGATGAGGGACCGGAATGATGACTCCGTCCTTTAGCAGAGCCTGAATGGCCCGAAGGAAGGCTCTTGGTTTTTTTCTTGGGGGGGGGGGGAGAGGAAAATTCTCTCTTGTATCCGGGGGACACCACCTCCCTGACCCACTTGTCGTGGACGACCACGAGCCAGGTGTCACTGAAGGAAAGTAGGTGACCGCCTACTTTGTCGGTGTCCGCCGGATACCGCAACAAGTCATTGGGTAGATCTATGAGATCTGGCTCCCCTAGATACAGAAGCCTTAGGCCTGGGTTTCCAAGAGCGGTTAGGTCTGCATGAGACCTGGGAGCCTCTGTCTCTGCGCAGGGAGCGACCTGATCCGGAAGAGAAGGTAGAGGAGGACCAACCAGAATTGTTGCGAAAAGATCGAAAACACGTCGGCTGTTGGTTGCGAAATGTTGAGGAAAGAATTTACTTTTTCACCCCGGTAGTATCAGAAATGAACTGGTCCAGTTTCGTTCCAAAAAGACGACCCGTTTAAAAGGGGAGAGAAGTCGACACTTTTAGATGTGGCATCCGCCCGCCAGTCGCGGAGCCATAGGGGTCTTCTAAAGGAGATCGCATTAGCGGCAGTTTGAGCAGCGCAATTGGCAGCATCAAAAGAAGCATCCACTACAAAGTCCGCTGTGTGAATTATCTGCCTGGCGACAGTGGTTGCCTCCAGAGGAAGATTGGTGCCCTGAAAGAAAGTAATCAAGACTTTTGCCCAAGCAGCCATTGCCTTCGTGACCCAAATTTCTGCGAAAGATGGAAAAAGCGCTGCTCCTGAAGCTTCAAAAACTGAACAGGCAAGGTAGTCAATTTGACGATCGGAGGGGTTTCTGACTGAGGAACACTCAGAACAGGATAGGAGCGTTTTAGAAGCAAGACACTATACAGGAGGGTCCACCGGAGGGGACTGTAACCAATCCTTCACTAGGTCTGGATCAAAAGGGTATTTAGCCTGAATAGACTTTTGCCCTGTGAACCGCTTATGTGGCCGATCCCTATGTTTCTGGACAATTTCCTTAAACTCCGGATGGCTGGTAAATAACCTGCGCACACGCTTTGTTTTCTTAAATGAGATAGGGAGTGCTGGAGCGGGAATATTTTCCTCATCCAACTTCAGAATCCTGTTGACTGATTCTATAAGAGAATCAAGCGACTCTTGATCAGTTGGGGGATTCTGAGGGGCTGACGTGTCAGATTCGAATTCAGAGTTGTGCTCGCTGTGAACCTCAGGAGAGGGAGAGTGAGAGACAGGAGTCGCAGATGCTGAGGTGCGATCGTGACTAGGGGACGCGTCACGGGTCCGCTTTCTAGAGACCTAACCATCCCTTGAACGAGTATGGCCCCTGCTGGTGGACTGTTCCCGGCCGACGCCAGAGCCCTCCTCGGGAGGTAAGGACGCTTTCTGACTTACAGTCCTCCCGGAGGGAGAATGTAGCCTGGGTCAGAGACTCCACCGACTGTGACAGGGACGCAGCCCACTCAGGGGTACTAAACGCAGGAGGCCTGTCAGCAGCGGCGGCGAGGGGCGTTTGAGCGCAGGCCGGGTTGCAGTCCGTGCATAACAGATTAGTCTGGGCACTGGGCAAGGCAGTCTTGCAAGTGGTACACATGGTAAAAAACAGTGTGCTTCTTAGCAGCTCGTTTAGCCTCCTTAGATTGAGACATAGCGCTTCTGAAAGTGTTAACGGCAAAGTCTGTCTGAAGCTGCAAGGAACGTGCCGGGAAGGGGTTAAGCTTTAATCTGAGGGCAGATGCAGCTTACCCACGGTCCTGTGCCGTGTCCCCCGGGAGGAAAGCGGTGGCCCTGTGAGGTGCCAGGAGGAGGGGGTAGCGCTATTCAAATTGCGGCCTAGTAGGTCGGAAAAGTCGGGGACTAATTTTTTCCCACCCGCAGTAAGCGCCGATAGCAGGGGGGGCTGCGATGGGGTGCCGGTGCACCGCCGCTGACGCTAAGTCAGCGCTTCTCCCGGGGACCAGGACCCGACCCGACCCCATACCTCTACTCCAGTGCTCAGGCAGGCTGCGCTGTCCGAGGCCATCCCTGCAGGTCTTCTCATAATCCTGGGCTGATGTAGCAGAGCTGGAGGAGTTCTTAAAGGGGTATGCTCAATCGATCCTCCCTATGGCAGGGGGATGGAAAGCTATGGGGCTGATTCAGGGCATTCGGAAGCGCTGTTCCAGTCCTCTCCATTGCACTCCATGCGCTTGCCCTCGTATCCGTGGATTACCAGGACCGTAAGTATCATTGACAGAGGAATCAACCCCAATCGTCACAGGAAAGTCTACGGGGAGGTATACTCCGCGTGCTTGCCTGTTGTTGGTTCGGGGGAGAGCGGGCCGTAGAAAGGAACAGGTGCCCCCTTCACTCCGTTAATTAAAAAAATAAAAATTTACAGAAAAATCAAAAATAAAATAATGGTGGGGTCTGAAACCAGACACAAGTGCCTCCTACAGACACTAAGCAAGAACTGGAGAAATCTCATCCAGCGAGAGGGTGTATACTGCAGGGGAGGAGTTACCTTTTTTCTCTGGTTTACTTAGTGTCCTCCTAGTGGCCAGCAGCATAACACCCACTGTCTCTGTGTCCCCCAATGAGGCGTAGGAGAAATCTCCGTTGCGTTTTTAAGTCCAGAATCAAATCTGTTTTGATTTGAAAATAAAAAGCTGCTTTAAGCCTTCACCAAACAGGCATCAACTGTTTGGCATCAAAAGGGAAACAACTCTATTCCCTAGTAGTGATCACTGTCTAACAACTTGTGCAAAGGATCAGATCACACTCGAACCAATGCTATTGTATGGGGCTGCACACGTCAGATTGTTTCCTCGTCTGATCAGAGTTCGTAGCATAATTAACTCCATTCTCTCAGATGAGATAAAATATGGTGGTGTGACCCTAGCATAAGCCTAAGGGCTCATACTCACATGCGAGAAACTCAGACGAGTCTGGCGCGTCAATACCCGTCACTGCCGCCGGCACTCGGATCGGAGCGTTCAGCTGCATGTATTTCTAGATTCGTTCGAGTTTCTCGCATCACACACGGTAGCGTGATTCCGGCCTAAATGTGTGTATGTATAGTCACTGCAAAATTGACGTTTAATCTTGGTGGCCTTGTACCTGGACTAGCCCGGGAGCGCCGCCACCCATCTCTGCACTTCACTAGTATGACGCCCACAGTGCTGCAATTGACAAACCAGTATGTGCAGGGAGGAGGAAGAGGAAAAAGTCGTCCCTCTCATTCAAACTTCAATTTTGCAGTGAATATATATATATATATATATATATATATATATATATATATATATATATATATATATATATATATATATATATATATATACACACACACACACATTTATAAAGAATACATCATTACAAACATTCTTAGGAGGTTTATATGGCACTTATTGCATATATTCATATAGCCAAGATTACAGCCTGCCACCTCGAATGAATGAATGAATCGGGGGCAGAGCTGAGGAAAAGGCCTTCAGACCACACAGCTCTGCCCACGATGCACCGAACATCTTACTTGCATAATACTTTGAACACTTTTTGTGAAATGTAGACCAAAGGTACAAGCTTCCCTACATAGAGATGCGTTACTTTGTAACATCATTTTGCCCTGACATACTCCCTTGAAATACAGGGACATTATTGGGCTCCTATAGAGTTAATTTAACCCCTTCACATTGTACTTCAATGATGGTGGTAAATTTAGGTCAGTATTTTTTGCTTATGAAAATATTGGAAATTTATTGATTTAAAATTAAAAGTTTTAATGTCTTTACTCTTAAACCAGTGAGTTTAGCTAAAAAAAACAAGAGTGCAATAGGGTCTTCTAATATATCCAAGATTAATGTATGTCCTGAGGAAGGCTTCGATGTGACTGAAACGCGTTGACAATAAACCATCAGACTATATCCAAGTGTGGAAATCATTCTTCCAGCATGCGCAGATCACTGCCATTTCTCTGGCAATCATAAACCAGATAGTTACATAATAACTTATTTGTATAGTTTAACATTTCTCATATGTTTAGTTTGTCTGTTTTGTTTTTCAAATGTACTATTATTTTATTAGGATGTTACAAGGCTTAAAATTTAGCAGCAATTTTTCAAGGAAATTTACAAAACTTGTGTTTGAGCCTTTTTTTTTTTTACGGACTTTGAAGAACCTAAATAATGTAAATTTCCCCCCCCCCCAAAAAAAAAAAGTGATACAATTTTTAAAACCGCACCCCTGAAAGTACTCAGAACTGCTGTTCGCTACTTTGTGAACCTTTCAGGCGCTTCCCAGGAATTAACACATTGTAATGAAATGAAAAATGAACAATTTTTCCAGTAACATGTTGCCAATATCCTTATAAGCCACCACAGCTGACAGACCAAGATGGCCATTACTTGGCGTTGGATTGCCATGGAAACCATTAGAAAAAGCCCTTTCCTTCTGTTATCCATCTACATGCCAGTGCTGCCATTGTCGGCAGCATATAGAGGGGTAAATGGCCATTATCAGTGTCCACCCATATTGTGGCTGATGCAGTAGGATATCTGCTGTAATATACAGCTGACATTCACCTATTCACTTGTTGACCGATACTATTTTCTTATTTTTCAGGTAAGTAAAATGGTCAATTGGGCGTCCACTAAGGGGCTGTTGAAGGTCATGATGCAGGGTTTGGCAGAAAATAGCAACATCCCAGACGTGCCACATGTCAGACACCGCTGCACACGGCCTAAATTGAAGTCGGTAGGGCAAAGTCACATGCTATTAGTCTCATGTTCCTGCTACAGCTGTCACATGTGGTGAGATGTCATCTCATGAGGCTTGGGTTATAGAGACCGGCAGACTGAAGCACCACTCTACCTTTTTTTTTTATTGCAGAACTGGGTTGGTGCTACTAATTTAAGTTCCCCGCCCCAAGTCTTATATTTACTGGCCGCCAGCTACATCTTTTATCTGCGCCTCTCTGGTTGGTGTCCAGCAGTTTGTGACCTGCTGGATCGCTTTCGTGTTTGCTGGATGAACTGGAAGTCATTACCCAATGTAAGTCAATGAGAGCCAGAGCAAGAATCTCAAGGAGTTACACAAGATTGCGGCATGGGACGGAGCGGCAACGGGAACAGTTGAAGATGGTGGCTTTCAAGTATAATACTAGGGGCAGGGATCTTAGATTAGTGGCACCACTCGAGTTCTGAAATAAAATAATCTCTGGAGTGGTGCTTTAACATTCAAGGGAGCGCTGAAGCACCCAATTTGTTTTAATTTTGTACACTGTTGTTCACTTGCGTCTTTCCGCCAATTGCCTCAAACTTTTTTAGAATCCACAATAGTTGTATTAAAATGGTAATTGCCATTTACCAAAACTTTATCAGAGGAAGGAGTTTTTTTTAATATAGATCTTAAACTTGTTTTTTAGCTTGAGATGAATATTATCTTTTTCAGGTGACTTTGCAGTCTTGCTTCAAAATGGAGTCCAGATGAGAAAAATCTTATTTTTCTGCCTGATTTCTGCATTGCTCTCATATCTGGGTATGGTGACTGGAGCCATCGCCAGCCAGCATTCAAGTTATGTCACTCCCTGGATATTTTCGGCTACGGCTGGAATATTTCTATATGTGGCGCTTGTAGATATGGTAGGTCAACATTACATTGATAATTGTATAATTTGTGGGAATATTACTTACGCTTCCATGTGTCCCAGTTCTCTTCTAGTTTAGTTTTTTGCTTACACTGTGAGCTTTGTCCTTGGCTACTGAACTGAAAGTTGTATAACCAAGGAAAATGCTCGTTCACACACGACAGATTTGTCGCAAATATTGATGTAGCTGTAAATTTGACTTGGGCTATGTCCCCATGTAGCGTAAATGTTTCATTTTTACATTAATTTTGTTGAGGACTAGTGATGAGCGAGTATACTCATTGCTCGGGTGACCTCCGAGTATTTTGGCGTGCTCTGAGATTTATTTTTTGTCGTCTCAGCTGCATGATTTATGGCTGCTGGACTGCCTGAATCCATGTAGGAATTCCCTAACGCACAGGCAATCCACACATGTATTCAGGCTGTCTAGCAGTCGCAAATCATGCGGCTGAGATGACAAAAACTAAGTCTCCGAGTACGGCAAAATACTCGGAGGACACTCGAGCAACGAGTATACTCCTCAGGGAATTACATCATCTTTGCTTGAACTGTTGAACGAAACAGATTTTCTACACTCAAAAAAATGCTGCAAAAAACACCCCCACATTTAGGCTAAGTGAGAACATTGCCTTGTACACATATTTATGCAGAAAGCGCATGGGTTTTTACGAGTCCTATTCAGACAAGGAGAAAAATTGCAGAAGGCTTTGACAAATCTAATGCATGTGAATATAGTGCCCATTTGGTATGCTTCTCTTTAGTTCCTGGATAACATATAAAATCTCTCTTTTTGGTGGCACACCAGTAATCGGCTCACTGATCAGCTGCTGTTTGCTCTGGTGGCAACTGATTGCAAATGTGACCTGAACAGTCCAGCTCCATTCAATGTGTAGCAGATGCTGCTTGTATCCAACATGATCTGATCTGCAGGTCTCGGCAGCAGATGCTACACATGTAACAGAGCTGAACAGCGTTGTATCGGTCAATGTTTGCAATCAGCCACAGCTAATAACAGCTGATCAGTTGGAATGCCGAAAAAACCCACCGATATGATATGATGGACCTTTTGTGATACGTTATTTTGTTGGAAAAATAGGGAGTGTGTGTGAAAAACAGGCATATGTCACAGTAGTGCCAAGAACAAAGCTTACCCATTGGTGAACACATGAATAGTGTTTAGTGCAGGACAGATACATTGGTGGCCAGGGATATAATTTGTAGTACACCATGTGTATATGGAGTTTTAAGTCTTTCAAGTTGACTTCATAGCCACTTTATAATAGAATGAATTATATTGAAGAGGTTGTTTGAAAACATGGATGTTTTGTTCCAATAAGAGCGCCACTCTTTTACATGGGGGGTGTGTGGAATTGCAGCTACAGTTTTGTGCAGAAAAATAGCAGTCTGACATCACTAATGTGTTTAATTACCGTTTTTGGCAGAAAAGGTCATACAACATAGGAAAAAAAAAAATCATGACTAGGTGTAGGCCAGTCATGAGCAGTCATGACGTGCACACTATTAATTGGGGGTAATTTACACTGCTATTTTTTTCACAGCCTATTTCTTTTTCTTCATTTTCAATTTACAAATTGACATTTTGTTAGTTTTCACTTGGAATTGAATGGGCAGTGCTCTCAGTGATGAGCGAGTATACTCGTTGCTCGGGTGACCTCTGAGTATCTTGGCGTGCTCGGAGATTTAGTTTTCGTTGTCTCAGCTACATGATTTGCGACTTGCAGACAGGCTGAATACATGTGAGGAATGCCTGTTTGTTGGAATCACCACATGTATTCAGGCTGTCCAGCAGCCACAAATCATGCAGCTGAGGCGACGAAAACAATCTCCGAGCACGTTAAAATACTCGGGGGACACCCGAGCAACGAGTATACTCGCTCATCACTACTCCCAGTGCCTTCTGTGTTTTTGGAAATACGTGCTACGTGAGGATTAAGCTTTTTCTCAGTTGTTTTAAACACAATATTATTTTGCACATAGCTGTAGATGCTATTTTAGTTTGTGGCTAAGTTGCAACACCAGACATAGCCCATGGACAACACTGGTGTGCTATGTGGAAAACACATACAAGTCCAGACCTTATATGCTGTAGAAGTGTACTATGGGAATTGCCCATGGACACATCTGAAACAGGGCTTATCTGCTGGCTTTGAGGGCTATAGTTCTGGAGAAATATGGGCTTTCATCCTGTGGCACTGTATTTGGTTTTTTCAGAAAAATTCTGTGCAAAATGCTAATTCCCCAAAATAATCAAAATGGGGTCAACTGCTATTTAAAGGGAACCCTGTCACCCCCCCCCAGGGCGTTTTTCAGTTGAAGAGCCACCTTCGGCAGCACTAAGGCTGCATTCTGTGAAGGTTGCTCCTATGTTTGTGACCCCTAGTAATGCAGAAATATTGACTTTTATAAATAGGTCCTCATACCTGTAATGCGTCCCATAGGTATGTTGTGTCCCCCTGTATCAGTTGTCTGCCAGCCGTCCATCATGCCTCTGTCCTGTGTCTGGGCGCCGCCTCCTCCTGTGTAGTATGCCTGTGCTGTGACAACTCTAGCTGCGCCTTCCCACATCCCCCTCCTCCTCGTTCTTTTCCTCTCTTGGCACACAAGCAGGTCACTGGCAGGTCAGCTCGTCAGACGCTGCTGCGTGCTGAGGGAGGAAAAAGAAAGAGGAGGAGGGGGATGGGTGAAGCTGCAGCTAGAGTTGTCACAGCACAGGAATACTACACAGGAGGAGGCGGCGCCCAGGCACCGGACAGGCATGATGGACAGATGGTAGGCAGCTGATACAGGGGGACACACCATACCTATGGGACACATTACAGGTATGAGGAGCCATTTATAAAAGTCCAATATTTCAGCATTACTAGGGGTCAGAAACAGAAGAACCACCTTCACAGAGTGCAGCACTAGTGCTGCTGAAGGTGGCTCCTTAACTGAAAAACGCCCAGGGTGGGTGACAGGTTCCCTTTTACAATATTCTAAATAAACCGCAACAGTCATGTGATTTTATTTAATTTGAATTCAGCTTCCGCAAATGCTGTATCGTAAGACTTCAGACCACTGCCAAGGAACGGACTGCATCCTCCACAGCATTGGTTTCCTGCTTGGATGTGGAATAATGCTGTGCATCGCCCTGTTCCAGGAGTAGATGGAAATGAAGAGACTTTGCTTATTTATCTCCATGACCAATGTTAAGAAGCTATAGTAACCTCATGTGGCGCTTGTGAAGACTAACATACTCCTACATGGGATCAGTGATATCCCCAGAAATGCCAGATCTCTGTTTTACTACAAAAACTTCTGATGTTGTGAAGTCCAAGGACCGACGAAGTGGACTGTGTCAGCACCATGATATCCTCTGGTTTGAGCTTGAGCATGTGAAATTACTGTACAACTGTTTTCTACAGTCTCACTGAGAAACAGCTGCAAGTTACTTTTTACATAAAGTTAGTTTTTATTTTAGATTTGCTTACCTTCTAGTCATCCTGATTTTGACCTCATGTGCACAGCGCAGATTTTTTTTTTTTTATTCCTTTTAACCAGGTTTGCATTTATGGAAGATTAATTTAATAGTTTATAAAACAAACATGATCTAAATTGAGTTTTTAAATCAGTCTTTTTCCCAAAAATGAGGCCATTTTATCAGCAAGCCATTCTTGTCCCGATAAGGACAATGGTCTCTTAATCCATGATGTACACATGACTGCGAGGGTCTAGTCTTCGTTCTGCGCCTGCATGTTGAAATATACTGAAATCTTTGGTATTAATATAAATGGTTATCTATGCGTATCTTTCTGTAAGGTTCACACGACTGTATTTTTGGTCTGAGTGTTGTAAGGGAAAATGGACAGTAAGCTGACAGTGCTCAAGACCAATGTTATTCAGTGGAGCAGTGCAGATGAGCCATTTATTATTTTTCTTCACAGACTGAATCTGTACATTATATAAAAAAAAATAAAATAAATGCAGCACGCACTAGTTCTTTGTGTGTTGGGTGAGATTTGCCCATTGAAATCTATGGGTATGCAAAAAAAAATTCCATACAAAGCCACATAGCAACATCCGAGTTTTACTCAGTTTGCAAATTGTCTCTTCAGAAAGGAAGATGACTAGAACGCTAGTGCCACCTATAGGAAGTAGCGATCCTAAAAGTCAATGTGGAGCCTTGTCACATGACTTAGGATAAAAACCAAACCAGAATCTCAATTTGCAGACACTTATTCAGGTTAGTTATAAACAACTCAATATAAGCTTATCAACTTCATTGTTTAAAATTCTCATCATGGTTCATATTTTTAGTACAGCAAACTAAAGATATAAACAAAAGACGTCCTAAAACCTTATAGCTAAACATCAATGAAATTCACTGACACTTGATCAGGTGCTGCCATTTTTTAAATTTCCAAAAGCCCTCTGCCTCAGAACCACCACAGCCTTTGCTGTCTAATTTATAAATCAAGTATAATCTAGAAAGGATCAGCCCGACACACTTATTCAGATACATGCTTCTCTTTGAAAATTCCTAAATTCCTCACATCACTCAAGTCATAATTAACCACAGGATTCTATTTTTCACATGACCACATGCACCAATTCCAAATATTGCAACATGCCAATCAATATAACTCACACCCGCTAACTCCTTACACAACCCACCTACACACTTCCACACACTGCACGCGTAATCACAGTCACACATAGTATGCCACACAGTTACACATCCACCACATCCTTCCCTCGGGCACACGTCAGTTCTGGTCAGACCTCGTCTCTTCTGAACCTGTTGCACAGGCAAAATATTGTGCAAGGACATCCATACAATATCCCTTTGTCTATTAGACATCCCATGCATTCCCAAATGCTTCCATGCAATCGAAACTTCATTCCCTCTCAACCCAATATTACATTCCACATCATTCTTACGTATTTTCATCACATTCTTAGCCATTCTAAAATCATTCATCGGCACACTCCGTAAATCATGCTTCCTCACAAACTTCTCAATCACCTCATACCAGACCGGACACTGGAAAGCAACAGGCACTCTAGCATCCCTCTTTCTCCAGCATAAGCCATATAACATCCAACCCGCAGAATAACTTGCCATATACGCTCCCTTATTTTCTTTATTCAACAAAATAACAGTTTTGATATACTGAAGCCCCAGAAAAATCTCAATGTTTGGAAAGGCCATGCCACCATGGTGACATGCCTTGAAAAGACTCTCTCTCTTAAGGTTCTCTATTTTACTGCTCCAGAAAAAAGTAAAAACTAACTTTTCCACTCTTTTTATTTTCCTACACGACGTTGGAAAAACTGTTGCAATAAAAAGCAAAATCGGAAGAATTACCACTTTTATGACCAAAATCTTACCACTCAAGGTCAAGTCGCTCGGTCGCCAAAAATTTAACTTGCGTTCTATGTGCAATCCACTCTCCTCCCAGCTCTCCTTACCTTCAAAGTCCTTATTAAATAATACTCCCAGCTAGAGTTGAGCGACTTTGGTTGGATCGGGTTTCATGAAACAAAATTTGTTTCAGATGAAACTGGTCTGACTAGGGCAAAAAGTCAATGGGAAATAAAAGTCGGCATTGAGTGGATGAATGTCATCCGCTCAATGCCGACTTTTATTCCCCATTGACTTGCATTGGGGTCGGGTTTCGGCAGACGAAACTCCGACTTTTTTTGCCCTAGTCGGACTAGTTTCATCTGAAACAAATTGTTTCATGAAACCCGATCCGACCAAAGTCGCTCAACTCTACTCCCAGCACTTTGATAGCACCCTCCTCACACTTTACCCCTTCTATTTTAACCCCATCATCCCCAAAACATTTAAAACTATTTATTCCAATTCACTCAAAAGCCAGACGCACCACAGAAAAACTCCAAAAGCAACTTAACCCTACTCATAAACGCAACACTTTCACTCACAGCCACATCATCCATATATCTAAGAAGTTTCACATGCTTCCCACCACTCTGAGGTACCAACAAACCTCGCATCATTTTATCACGTCTCACCAAGCACAACAAAGGTTCAATCACACATACAAACAAGACAGGGGACATGGGACACCCCTGCCTTACACCAGACTTAATATTCACTTTCTCACTCAACCACCCATTAACAAGAAACTCACTTGACACACAATCATATGAAAACATTATCCCATTCATAAGTTTTTAGGAAATCTTATTCTCTTCAGAACTTTAACCAAAAACACATGTGAGACCCTATCAATTGCTTTCTCAAAATCAGTTGGCAGAACCATACACTTCCGTTTCCTTCCCATGCAGTCTCCAATCAAATCCCTTAATAACAATAAGTTATCACTCATACTTCTACCAGGCACAGCACACACTTGATCCTCATCCACAACTCTACCAATCACCTCACGCATACGATTTGCCAACAATTTGCTACAGATTTTGTAATCTGCATTCAGCAACGTTATAGGTCTCCAATTTTCTGAACACTTTCTCTCACCTTTCTTATACACAAGCACAACCACCCCCTCTTTCATTGCTTCACACAACTTACCACTCTCCCACATATACTTACATATCTCAGTCAAATCAGCACCAAGAAAATCCCACGCCTTCACATAGAATTCTACCGGCAATCCGTCTTTACCTGGTGTCTTATTCTTTTTAGCACTCCTCATCACGTTTTCTACTTCATCCATAATCACGTCCTCATTCAAAATATCACATTCTCCACTATAAAACTTGTTCTCTAACCCATTCATCACTTCTGAAACAAGACCAGAATCAATCCATTTTTTTTATCATATAACTTGCAGTAGAACATATTCACCTCCTTTATCACATTCTCACCTGACACACACAAACCATTCCTATCCAGGACTTTATTCATATCAAACTTTCTCCCATTCATTTTCTTAAAGGGAATCTGTCACCTCAGCATCCTGTAATGCTGTAGATAAGCCCCAGATGTAACCTAAAAGATAAGAAAAACAATTTAGAATATACTCACTGGGGGGGCCACGGTCGGGTGCGGTGGGTGTTGTGGTCTGGCGCCTCCCATCTTTTAGCGATGTTCTCCTTCTGCCGTGGCTCCTGCGCAGGTGTACTTTATCTGCCCTAGTGAGAGCAGAGTAAAGTACTGCAGTGTGCAGGCGCTGAGAAAGGTCAGAGGTCTGGCGCCTGCGTACTGCAGTACTTTATCTGCCCTGTTGAGGGCATAGTAAAGTACGCCTGCGCAGGAGCCACGGCAGGACGTCAGTGCTAGAAGATGGGAGGCGCCGGACCGCAACACCCATCGGACCAGAACCCGGGTGAGTATAATCTAACTCGTTAAGCCCTCGATGTAACCTGAAAGATGAATAACGAGTTAGATTATACTCACCCGGGGTCTGGTCCGATGGGTGTTGCGGTCCGGCGCCTCCCATCTTCTAGCACTGACGTCCTTCTGCCGTGGCTCCTGCGCAGGCGTACTTTACTCTGCCCTCAACAGGGCAGATAAAGTACTGCAGTGCGCAGGCGCCAGACCTCTGACCTTTCCCAGCGCCTGCGCACTGCAGTACTTTACTGTTCTCAATAGGGCAGATAAAGTACACCTGCGCAGGAGCCGCGGCAGAAGGAGGACATCGCTAGAAGATGGGAGGCGCCGGACCGCAACACCCATCGGACCAGACCCCGGGTTAGTATAATCTAACTCGTTATTCATCTTTCAGGTTACATCGAGGGCTTATCTACAGCATTACAGAATGCTGTACATAAACCCCTGATGGCGGTGGCCGCAGCTCATAGGCTAAAAATGAGGTGACATTCCCTTTAAAGAACCTCGTGCACATTTCATCTTTTTTCAAGATGTTCCCTTTTGGTGCGATAGATTTCTTTCCCTTTTTCATCCATAACATGCTTTAATTGACTTTGTCTCATAGAGCAGATCAGACACATCCATACCACTTTCTCCACACTTTCTTAACCAGTCTAAGCGCCTGTTTAAATAATTAAATCTGCTCTGATAAATAGCAGCTTTTTTATAGCCCCATTTTTTGAACAAATTTTTGCAACACAACTTAACCTAGTCCCACCATTCCAGCACACACGCAAAATCCCTCCTACATATCCTCCACTCTTTAGGGTGTGTGGATTCTGCTGCATTGTACAGTTCCTTTATAATCAATGGAAAATCAAATCCGCAGTGCACACGGTGCGGAATTTTCCATGTGGATTTGCTGCGGTTTCAAATTAGCAGCATGTCAATTCTTTGTGCGGATTCCACTGCGGTTTGGCACCTGCTCCACGGTTTTACCTGCGGATTTGCACTAACCTTATGCTTTATTTTTAATTCATTCATCATATATTTTCTAACAATCTTAAGGTACTGTCACACTTAGCGATGCACCAGCGATCCCGACCAGCGATATGACGCGGTCAGGATCACTGGTACATCGCTAAGTGGTCGCTAGTGAGCTGCCACACAGGCAGGTCTCACCAGCGACATAGCAGCGGTCGTGGGTTGTTACTTACCTGTCAGACGAGGCGATCCTGACGTCCTCCTGCCCGCGTCCACGCTATCTCTCCACAGGAAACCCAGCAGGAAGCTGACGACGAGAAACGGTCCAGGACGTTCTTGCGCTCTCAGCGATAACCAGCGGGGGAGCCGAACGGAGGTAAGAATCACACATAGCAATATCGCTAGCAATAGCGCTATAACGTGTGACAGGCCCTTTACATTCAGCTTCCAAACCCCACCCCCATACACATGGTCATCAATCGCACTAAACACACCTCTCAAACACTCATGATCAGAAAAGGGTACAGCATTTTGTTCAAAATTCATATACAACATATTTTTGGAAAACATTTTATCTATCCTGGATGCAATACCACCCCTATTAGCATGGTGCGGTGGTGGGATGCCAAATTTCAGAGCAGCAGCATCTAGAAGAGAAAAATCAGAAATAACTGGATAACTTTTTACCAATCTTATGCCACAATTCCCTTCTGCGATGCAATTAAAGTCTGCAGCTGAAACTGTAGGCATTTTGCCTAGAAGAAACAAACTTAATTTTTCCAAGAGCTAGCTGCTCCTTTTTTCTGTCCTTTCCCAATGGACAGTACACGACTAATTCTAGCCTGCCATCCCCTATAGCTAACGTGCAGTTATACATCTACCCACCTCTTCCACCATGTAGCTATCTAATCTCCCTGTTACCCAATAATATCCCTACACCATCATTCCTATTAAACACATGAGCCGGACCATACATGCTGTCCGTAAGGCCAGTCCTTATCGCTTGGAGAGTCCACAATCCCACATTCCTGGAGACAAAAGATGTGAGTATTCATCTGTTTGATATAATCTAAGACGATTGCCCATCTGGAATTGGATCTAATTTGCCTGACATTCAGGGACGCAAAGCCCCAACCAGCTTGGGGAGCCATAACATGATGGTGTTATATACATGACGACAAACAGGCCACTTCTGCTTCAGCCGTTTTTGTCTTCCATCTGGAGCTGCAACTCCCTGAAACTGTTTACGTCTGCAGGAATGCCTAAAAAAAGCATTGGTGTCAGGAGAAAAAACATTGAGGGTAACTACATTCACTCACCAGACTTAAACAATCTTCACCGGCGTCTGCCCAATCTGTTCTGGGCTTCTTACAGGAAGTTCCAGGCTCATCCTCAGAGGGCCTCGCAAGAGTGAAGTCACCTCGATCTCCACAACTGGCGAACTCCTCCTCAGTAGCTATCCAAGATACGCAAGGGGAACTACCAAGAGAACCATTCAAGTCCCCCTCCCCACAGACATCAGACTGTTGAGGGAGCTCACATTTAACAGCAAGTTCCAAACTGCCGCGTTTGGACTGGGAGACTTTGTTTGGGGGCAGGGCCTCCTCATGTGCATCCATGATTTCAGGTTCCTCAATAAGATCTGGGTCTGAAACCTGTAGAATGTCAACAGCAGCAAGGGGCACAGCTGCAATATCCGAGACCTCAGCATAATGGCCCCGTCACACACAGCCAGAGCACTAGCGAGATCGCTGATTTTGTGACGCATCAGCGATCTCGCTGTGTGATGGGGATCAGCAACGGGCCCCCCTGCCGGGTATCGCTGATTGTGCAGGATCGTCCTGGCCCATTTTTTTGATCGTTGGTCTCCCGCTGGCCAGCACGCATCGCTGTGGCGAGAGACCAGCGATCAGCGATGCAGGTTTCCAATGTAAACATGGGGTAACTAAGAGCCTCGCGGCTCTTGGATACCCGCTGTTTACCCTAGATACCAACATGCACGCTTGTATATAGGGTAAACAGAGGGCATCCAAGAGCCGCGTGGCTGTTAGATACCCGCTGCTTACATGGGAAACCAGCTTTCTCGCTGGAGGGGCTGTTTGTTACAGCTCACCAGCGATCCCATCCATGTCGCATCGTTGGTGGGATTGCTGGGACATCGTTACGTGTAACGGGCCCTTAAGATCTAGGACAGATCCTGGCCTTACAGTCCCAATACTTATGGCCCTCCTCACCACAAGCATTACACAACAGGATTTGTGCAGTCTTTTGCCATATGGCCAGAACCATTGCAATTCCAACAAGTTGGCATCTCCCTGCAACTATCCTGGGTATGCCTGAAATTTTTACACCTCCTGCAATACATCGAGGCATCCGAGAAAAACAAAAAAAATGCTATTTATCCCAACTGAAAAATTAAGAGGGGGTAATGGATGCCTCCCAGGCCTTGGGGATCCATCCCAAATCTCACAAAAAACTTCCCGGTCGAGAGCCCTTCTCCATTCAGGACCCTGTGAGAGTACTGATCATAAATGCAAGGTCTCTTTAAAAACAAAAGTAATGTCATCCAGGCAAACAAAAGGGTTGTGCATGAAAACTACAAGTATCCCCCTTAGGCCACTTTCACACATCCGTTTTCTGGAATCCGGCACGATGCGGCAAAAATGTAAAAAACCTGAGATCCGGCACCGGATCCGGTTTTTTCCTCATTGACTGTCATTATCGCCGCATTGTGCCGGATGGCCATGCGGCGTGTCAGGTTTCTGCCGGAAACGGGAAAAATGCGCCGTCCGGCGTGTGCAAAAAACGTTCCCTGTAACGTTTTTTCACAGCGCCGGAACGGTTTTCAGCACTGCGCATGCCCGGGCACGTTGTCTTTTAACCCCATAGGTGCTGTGATTCGCTCTCTCTCTCATCATACCTGTCTGCGTCTGTTGCGCTCTGGCTCCTTTAAATCTTTACGACACCGTATCCAGCCGTAGACAGACATCCGGTGTCTGCGCTCCACGCTGCATCCGGCACTACGGCTTTTCACCGCAAGGCACCGGATCACTGAAACCGGATATGTGAAAGTAGCCTTAGAGTACAGCACAGTAAAGGTAAGACCTTCCAGAAAGGGATTTGCAATTCCATTTTTCAGGGCAGTAAACAAATTCTGGCAGCCAAAGAAGATGGCACCAGCACATTATTATTATTATTTATTGTTATAGCGCCATTTATTCCATGGCGCTTTACATGTGAGGAGGGGTATACATAAAAACAAGTACAATAATCTTAAACAATACAAGTCATAACTGGTGCAGGAGGAGAGAGGACCCTGCCCGCGAGGGCTCACAATCTTCAAGGGATGGGTGATAATACAGTAGGCGAGGGTAGAGCTGGTCGTGCAGCGGTTTGGTCAATCGGTGGTTACTGCAGGTTATAGGCTTGTCGGAAGAGGTGGGTCTTCAGGCTCTTTTTGAAGGTTTCGATGGTAGGTGAGAGTCTGATATGTTGTGGTAGAGAGTTCCAGAGTAGGGGTGATGCGCGAGAGAAATCTTGTATGCGATTGTGGGAAGAGGAGATAAGATGGGAGTAGAGAAGGAGATCTTGTGAGGATCGGAGGTTGCGTGCAGGAAAGTACCGGGAGACGAGGTCACAGATGTATGGAGGAGACAAGTTGTGGATGGCTTTGTATGTCATGGTTAGGGTTTTGTAATGGAGTCTCTGGGCAATTGGGAGCCAGTGAAGGGATTGACAGAGGGGAGAAGCTGGGGAATAGCGGGGGGACAGGTGGATTAGTCGGGCAGCAGAGTTTAGAATAGATTGGAGGGGTGCGAGAGTGTTTGAGGGGAGGCCACAGAGCATGAGGTTGCAGTAGTCAAGGCGAGAGATGATGAGGGCATGGACTAGGGTTTTTGCAGATTCTTGGGTGAGGAATGAACGGATGCGTGAAATATTTTTGAGTTGAAGTCGGCAGGAAGTGGAAAGGGTTTGGATATGTGGTTTGAAGGAGAGATCAGCGTCAAGGATTACTCCGAGGCAGCGAGCTTGTGGGACTGGGGAGAGTGGGCAGTCATTTACTGTAATTGATAGGTTCGTAGGGGGGGGTCACGTGAGATGGGGGAAAGATGATGAATTCTGTTTTGTCCATGTTGAGTTTCAGATATCTAGTGGAGAAGAAGGATGAAATAGTGGACAGACATTGAGGGATTCTGGTTAGTAGGGAGGTGATATCTGGTCCAGAGATGTAGATCTGTGTGTCATCAGCATAAAGATGATACTGAAAGCCATGAGATTCTATGAGCTGTCCCAGGCCAAAGGTGTAAATAGAGAACAGCAGGGGCCCTAGGACTGAACCTTGTGGGACTCCGACAGATAGGGGGCGAGGTGAGGAGGTGGTGTGTGAGTGGGAGACGCTGAATGTCCGGTCTGTTAGGTATGATGAGATCCAGGAGAGGGCCAAGTCTGTGATGCCGAGGGATGAGAGGGTCTGTAATAACAGGGAATGGTCCACTGTGTCAAAGGCAGCCGACAGGTCCAGGAGGAGGAGGACAGAGTAGTGTCGCTTGCTCTTGGCAGTTAAGAGGTCATTGGTGACCTTAGTAAGGGCAGTTTCAGTGGAGTGGTGTGACCGGAAGCCAGATTGTAAGCGGTCGAAGAGGGAGCAAGAAGAGAGATGGGAGGACAGTTCAAGGTAGACGTGTTGTTCCAGTAGCTTGGAGGCGTATGGGAGAAGTGATATAGGGCGATAGCTAGATACAGAGGATGGGTCAAGAGAGGGCTTTTTGAGGATAGGTGTGATGGAGGCATGTTTAAAGCTTGAGGGGAAAACACCAGTTGTTAGTGATAGGTTGAAGAGATGGGTTAGGGTTGGGATGAAGACTGTGGTGAGGTTTGGGATGAAGTGGGATGGGATCGGGTCGAGTGCACAGGTGGTGAGATGTGATCTTGAGAGTAGAGTGGAGAGTCGATCTTCTGTAATGGTGGAGAAGTTGGTTTTGAAGGTGGAGGGCTGGGAAGTCGGGAGGAAGGGCTCTGGGGGTTGTTGACCAAAACTGTCACATACCTGCCTTCCCTCCTGAACGCCTGCAGGCATATTATATCAGACTTCTGAATTATCAGGATGTCCTAAAACACCATGTTGACCAAATATCCCAGAGAAAAATGCAACTTATCTTCAGTAATGTCAATCGTGAATCCATTTTTGACCCGGCTATCACCGATCCCAGAGAATTGAAGTCGGACTCCCATCGTCCACAGCTCCTAGGATCTCCTTCCCAAATCCTCCTGGCTATCTCCCAAAAGCAGCGACCGGCTTAAGCCACCGAAGTGGCGATGCCGGAAGGCCAAGAGACTACACTCAAGGTATTCAGGAGACTTTGCCCCTCATCAGTGCAAAGTGTGAGATCTGGTTTAGCTGTGTGAGAGGCATCTGACTGATATCCAAGAAGTATTGTTTCTTCTTGCGGAGATTGACATGCTAAGCATGCTGAGATGAGGAGGCTTAAAGCCGCAATGCTCCTCTGGGAAATATGCAAATTGTCACACTTTGCACTGACGAGGGGCAGTACCCCGAAACAGTGTCTGTAAATTGAGATTCTGGTTTGGCTTTTATCCTTAGTCATGTGACGAGGCCCATTAAAGGGTCGACATTGACTACTTCCAATAGGTGGCACTAGATTTCTAGACCTCTTCCTCTCTGAAGAGAATTTGCATATTTCCCAGAGGAGCATTGCGGTTTTAAGTCTCCTCATCTTGGCATGCTTAGCTTGTCAATCTCCACAAAGAGAAACAATACTGTGATGGGGGGGGGGGGGGGGGGGAATTAAGAGACTGTGGGTGTGGAGTGTACTTAGGAGAAATTCACTGTGGGGGTATCATACTGTGTTTGTGGCACTTTTGTTTGCACTATACTTTACTATTCCAGGTTTTTTATTCTTTATTACATATTCAAAATAGGCCATTGGAATATATGCTTTTTACTGCTCTCACATAACATTATTCCAATATTTTATTCTAAGAGCTATTTATGGGATAACCCCTTTAAGTTTGTTTCCACATGAAAAAGTTCATTATATTTGATGATTACAAAAGTCTACAAGTGAAGTTTTTCCTTATTAGTTAGCCCGCGACTTTGTCCAAGCTTTTGATTGTGACCATGTGTATTTCAGTTTCACATCCCCACGTTACAGTATAAATCAAATCTTTTTGGAAAAACCCCCCAAGGATAAGTTTTTTTTTTTCAAAACTAAAAAAAATCCTCAAAATGCATTCTTCCAAAATGTTGTGCAAAATAGTGTTTACATTTTATAGGCTGTAAGGAACTGAAAATGGTCATTTAGAATTTGCCACATTAAGGTCACATTTACAGAATTCAAAAATTTTTGCACGTAAAATCATCTTAACAAGCCAAGACACATGTTAACATAGGACCCTTTCCTTGATATCACCTTCACAATTCTTGCATCCATTGAACTTGTGAGTTTCGGAGAGTTTCTGTTTGAATTTCTTTGCAGGATGTCAGAATAGCCCCAGAGCTGCTGTTTTGATGGGAACTGCCCCCCACGCTCATAGATCTCTTGCTTTAGGATGCTTCAAAGGTTCACAATAGAAGTTGAGGTCAGGGGAGGATGGTATATACAACCAAAAATTTCCTTTTGTGCCCATAGCAACTAATGGTTATTTTTGTACCATAGAAGTGGTCAGTCAGAAACTCTATATACTTTGTTGAGGACATTTTCACAGCTTCAGGTACTCTAAAAGGGGCCTACCATCTCTCACTCGATTCCAACCACAAACATTTCATACCACCACCTCCATAATCACGTCACAGCCTTGTTGGGACATGGTGGCCATCCACCTATTACTCCATCCATCTGGACCATCCAGGGTTGCACAGCCCCAGCAGTAAACAATTGTTTTAAAAATCAGTCATGTATGTTTGGACCCACTACAACTGTTACTGCTTCTGAGCACTGTTTAGTGGTGACCGAATAGTAGATTTATGCACAACTGCAAACCTTGATGTTCCTATGCCTTGAGATTTGCAGGACTCCAAAGATTCAAATAACAGTTTGCTGCTTTGTAATGGTATTTTAGCAGCTACTCTTAATCAGATGAATTTGTCTGACAGAAACCTTCCTCATTATGCCTTTACTTGCACTAACCCATGGGTGGTCTGTATGAGCCACAAATCTCTTCCTTAAGAGTACTATGATCACGCTTAAGGTTTTGTGAAATAGCTAATGTTTTTATTCCTTGACTTAAGGCATGGCGTAATGTGACGCTTTTCAGCAGCACAGAGATCCTTTTTCTTTCATTTAGTGTTTGAAACTTGTGGCTTGCTTAAAGGGAAATTGTCACCTCATTTTTAGCCTATAAGCTGCAGCCACTGCCATTAGGGGCTTATCTACAGCATTCTGTAATGCTGTAGATAAGCCCCTGATGTAACCTGAAAGATTATACTCACCCGGGGGTCCGGTTTGGCACCTCCCATCTTCTAGCGATGACATCCTCCTCCTTACTTCTGCCGCTGCTCCTGCACAGGCATACTTTACTCTTCCCTCAACAGGGCAGATAAAGTACTGCAGTGTGCAGGCGCCAAACCTCTCCGACCTTTCCCGGCGCCTGCGCACTACAGTACTCTGCTCTGCCCTCAACAGGGCAGATAAAGTACGCCTGCGCAGGAGCCGCGGCAGAGGCAAGGAAGAGGACATCATCGCTAGAAGATGGGAGGCACCGGACCAGACCCCCGGGTGAGTAATATTTTTAACTTTTTTTTTTTCTTATCTTTCAGGTTACAGCAGCGGCTTATCTGTGGCATCACAGAATGCTGTAGTTAAGCCCCTGATGGCAGTGGCCGGATCTCATAGGCCAAAAATGAGGTGACAGATTCCCTTTAATAATGCGCAATGTCCTTCTTAAGTAGTTTTCTTTAATTGGGCTCACCTGGCAAATTAATTATCACTGGTGTTTGATTTCAGTGATACAGAGAGTTCTGAGACACAATACCATGCATGAGTTTATTTGAAAAATAAAATCTGACAAATCCAACTTGCATAGGGAAAGCTGTATATTTATGCAAACCTCTTACCCAGTTTGATCCATAATTCATGCCCTGAAAGAGGCTTTCCTGGTAGTATTAGTCAGCTAAAAGAATTAGTGAATTGCAAGCATTGTTTTCTGTAGAAAACCATATCAGAAAGATTATGCCCAGATTCTCTCACAAGCTTCCTTCATTTGCCAATTTTAATCAGACATTAACCCTACCAGCATTCTCAGTCACTTGAGAGAATTGAAAGTCAAATCTACACTTATACACATGTAACATCCCTCACCAGATGGCTTAACAGTCTTCCATTTCTTATAATAAAGGCCCAAATCATCTTACTGGGAGGATAGATTTTACCCACTCCACTTCAGTAGTAGAGGTAAGCAACTTTCCTTTGAAGCAAGTTTGTATAGTTGCCAAAAACTCAACTTCATGTGCCTCTCCATTTCTGCTTACCCATTCATATGCTTTGTTGCTGTAGGACATGCAGGATTTAGATGACTGAAGTGTTTTTTTTGGATTTTATAGGCATTGCAAAATTTTTTTTGTTATCTTTCTGTTGTATAAATGCTCATTTGTGTTGCTCTGTGTCGATATCGTTAGTTCCAGAAATATTTGGACAGTGACACGTTTTAGTTGTTAGCCATCTTGAATAAGTTTTGGTAATGAAAATGTGTGCAAACTGTAAAGCGCTGCAGAATATGTTAGCGCTATATAAAAATAAAGATTATTATATAATCATGATGGGCTTAAGGTGCAGAATCCTAGCTTTAATTTGAGGGTATTCACATCCTAATTGGAGTAAGGGTTTAGAAAGAGCAGTTTAATATGCATTTGCCCCTTTTTTAAAAGGGAGCAAAAGTAATGAACAATTATCTATCTCAAAAGCTTTTTGAGGATGCATGAGCTTTTCCCTCTTAAGCCATCATTAATTGAGCAGGTAAAAGGTCTAGCACAGATTCCAGGAGCACCATTTGCATTTGGAAGTTGTTGCTTTAAACCCATAACATGCAGTTAAAGGAGCCCCTCAATGGAAGAGAAACAGACCATCATTAGGCTAAAAAAACAAAAAACAGTCAGATGGCAGAAACGTTAGAAGTGGCCAAATTACCGTATTTTTCGACTATAAGACGCACTTTTTCCCCCCAAAATTTGGGAAGCTAATGGGGGCGAGTCTTATAGTTTAAACGCAGGCTTACCCGGGAGTTGCGGCAGAACCGCAGGCGGTTGCATAGGTGTGGTAATGCTGAGTCTCTGTGTCAGTGGCACAGAGTGCATCGTTGGTTTCCCTGCGGCCATCTTCCTGAAGCAGCGGCCGCGCATGCACAGATTGAGATTTTGGTGGCCATTTTCCTAAAGCAGAGGGCCGCCGATATCTCAATCTGTGTACACACGGCGTCAGGAATATGGCCGCTGAGAATTCAGTGATGCACTCGGCTCTGCTAGCCGTGGACCCCGGGCCATGGCATTGCCACATTTCTGCTGCAGGCATCGTGAGGAAAGGACCCTGCTCCATGCTCTGTCTCACCGCCGACACTGAACCCGCAGCATTGCCCCACTTCTATTGCCACCGGCATCCTAAGGAAGAGACCCTGCTCCGTGCTCTTTCTCCCCGCCGACACCAGACCTGCAGCATCGCACTCCTGGACTGCAGCATTGCCCCACTTTTGCCAGCTTCCTGGGGAAGGGAGCATGCCTCCTGTGACCCCTCGCTCGATCACTGCCAGCCCTCAGGTAAGATACCTTAAATTTGGACAATAAGACGGACCCCCATCTTATAAAAATATTTCTGCTTTTTTTCCCCTCAAAATTTGTAATCAGTAATAGTTTGGTTCCCGCTTGAAGGAAAAAAAAAAAAAAGCGCACTCGTAAGTTTGGGAACTTGGAAAGGAATTGATGTCCACGAAAGAAAGGACAGAGTCAGATTCCTTTCCATGGTGAAGAAAAATCTCTTCACAATATCCCCCGCCCCCCCATGTGAATGAAAACAGAAGCAGCCAGATGAATTCTGAAGTATGCAGGGCGATACTTTCTGCTCAGATTAAACCTAACGCAGCAAGGTTGAGTGAATGGAGCTTTACAGAACAGATGGACAATGACCCTAAACATAATGTGAAAGTAACCCCCGAGTTTAAGGGAAAGAAGTGGATTATTCTGCAATGTCCGAGTCAACCACCAGATCTCAACCCCATCGAGCATGAATTTCACATGTTTAAGAGAAAACTTAAGGCAGAAAGAGCCACAAACAAGCAACAAATGAAATCAGCTTCAGTAAATACCTGGCAAAGCATCACAAAGGAGGAAATCCAGAGTTTGCCTTAAGTCTGGAGGCCATAGACTTCACCAGTCATTGCCAGCAAAGGATTCTTTACAAAATCGTAAACATGAACATTTTATTGATGGTAAAAGTTAATTTGTCCAATTACTTTTGAGCCCCTGAAATGAAGAGCCACTGTAGAAAAATGACTGCAATTTCTGAACTTTTCACAGTATATTTTTGTTCATACCCTTTAATTTAAACCTGAATTCTGACCTTCAATTGCATATCGGTTTAATTGTAAACCAAAACTAGTGGCATGCAGAACCCAAGTCCAACATTGTCACTGTCCAAATATTTTTGGACCTAAATGTAGTGTTTCAATTATTGCTTTTTTTTAATTCCGTTCTTGTTAAAAAATGATTTAACTTTTTAGCTGTGTTAGTTTTCATTTCAGTTCTAACTGTAATGATCAGAAGACTCAAATAGTGAGCTCAAAAGAACAGTGTCAGATACTAGTAGCTTTGTCAATGGTTCAATAAAAAGGCATATTTCAATTCTTTTATAAGAATGTTACTTAAGTTTTCTAAAATATCAAATGTAATTTTGTTTAGGATGTGACAAGTCTTTAAATGTAATATCTTTTCAAGATCCCTGAGCTCACAAATGTTGCTGCTTTTTTTCGTTTTGTCACTTATTTAAGAGTTACTTATATTTGCTTCTTCTTGAGCGCATTATGTGTATTCTTTGCTTTGAAGTCCATCTGGAAGTATATTCAGAGTCTTCTCACCTCCCTCCCAGATTCTGCCAATTGGTTAACTAGCAACTCAGAATTTTTTTTTTTTTTTTAAGCAAAGCTTCAGAGCTGTGAGGGTAAAGGAGCGATTTTTTTTTCACTGACCAAATCTGTGTGGGGAAAAAAATAAAAATCGCAGCATGAACTCATTTTTTCCGAAAATCAGATGAAACTCGCCCATTCGGATGCCATACGAAGCCACAATATAAAAGCAGATTTTTACAGCTACATTGCAATTATGTAATGTAGGAAGCTAAATGGTCTAGTAAATTAAAAGCATTACCATGAAAGTTTTGATCTTCTAAATATATGATGATTGCAATATAGCACTGTGTACTTACAATTGCTCATTTTGCCTTTCTGCCCAGCTAATACCGTTTTCCATCACGTGATTAGAATTGACTAGCTGAATCCTTCTAAGCTCTATGTAGAAACTAGGTCAATTTTCCTTGTATAATAGGTATAAACTTAGCACGCAACTTAAGTGTAATCAAAGATTTATTGTAGTATGAAACGTTTCGTTCAATTAATGACCTTCAGTTACATGTTTAGAATATGCAAACTGCCTCTTCAGAAAGAAAGAGGACTTTTACTCTACAGTGCCACCTATTGGTAGTATTGTTTATAATAGATTTCTTGCAATAGGATGTGAACCTATTAAGTAGCTCCATGTGCTCAGTATAGGGACAGACCGTCCTCAGACTGGGCTGGTAAGCTTCGTATGGTGTGGAGCAGGGGGCAAACGTGCCTCCAGACGCAGGATCCACTGCAAGTCTCCTATACTGAGCACACGGAGCTACTCAATAAGTTCACATCCTATTGCAAGAAGTCTATTATAAACACATAACTGAAGGTCATTAATTGACCGAAACATTTTATACTACAATAAATCTCCTTTGATTACACTTAAGTTGAGTGCTAAGTTTATACCTATTATCTATATGGTTTGGGAACCTAACTTCAGCACCACCCTCTAGTTGTGCTCACTGTGTTTTGTTTTAAATTTTCCCTGTATGACGCATGAGTAGAGATGAAGCAACTTGTTCAAATTTTGTCCCCGATTCTGACATATACAGGCCTATTTGAACACTTTTCGTGCCAAACGTGTGTGTTATGATCGGTTCCGAACATATTCAGTAATTTTTACTCCCGTTGACTCACATTCGGCAAATACAGCAAAAACAATTAGAGTCTGATCGAATTCGGAACCAAATCCGAACAAATTCGCTCATCTCTACTCTTGAGTAACTGCAAAAGTCATAGGTGCAGGGGGGTGGGGAGTAGGGGAGGCGGCGTTGAAAAGGGGAATGATTTATGCAGGGACAAGAGACTTCATGTTTCTACATTTCTACATAGAGCAGAGAGAAAAAAAGAAAAAGATAATGGTGCTGGGTAGAAAGGGAAAATAAGAAATTTTAAGTACACAGTGCGATATACGATGATTGCAATATATTAAAAACTTTGATGGGAGTGCTTCCTTAATAGCTGCTCAAAAAAAAAAAAAATAGACTGCATAAGAACTACACAGTTGGTATAGTTGAAACCAGAAGTTTACATACACTACTGTATATAAGACACATGCATGTTTTTCCTGACTGGCACATCCAAACTAATGTGAATAGGTGCATACCAAGAGGAGCTACCCCCATATACAATATACAAAGAATGGTTTCACTCTATCATGCTAAGGCATGTCAATGTGGAATATATGTAATTAGATTTGCAATACAGCTTTAGAATTATAGAAAAAAAATATGACTTAGCATAAAATCTGGCCAAATATCTTCCCACCAGCCAACGTCAAGGCGGCCTCAAATCTGATGGGTACCTACACTATGTGAATACCTCTCTAAGGCTGATGTCTGAATTCCTGAGTGAATATGGCCAAATTTTATGCTAAGAGACTCATATTTTTTTCTATAATTCTAAAGCTGTATTTCAAATCTAATTACATATATTCCACATTGACATGCCTTAGCATGATAGAGTGCAACCATTCTTTGTATATTTCCTCAATATCTGACATGAAATCACAATAAATGTTACCCATTTTAGGTCAATTAGGATAATTAATATTTGCCGAATGAGAGAATGTTTTAAGGCATTTTATTACTTACTGCAAAGTCAAAAGTTTACATACACTAAGATTACTATGCCTTTAAACAATTCTGGACTGCCCATATGATGCTTCTGATAGGTCTTTGGCAGCTTCTGATAGGTCTTTTGGCAACATCTAAGTATTTAGAGACACACCTGTGGATGTATTTTAATGCACACCTGAAACACACTGCTTCTTGGTGTACCATCATGGGAAAGTCTCAAGAAAACAGCCAAGATATCAGGAAGAGAATTGTGGACTTTATATAGCACCATTGATTCCATGGTGCTGTACATGAGTTGCACAAGTCTGGCTCATCCTTGGGTACAATTTCAAGATACCTGAAGGTGCCTCGTCCATCTGTACAAACAATTATACACAAGTACAAACAAGATGGGAATATTCAGGAATCATGATGCTCAGGAAGGAGCCGGGTTCTGTGTCCCAGAGATGAATGTGCTTTGGTCCAACATGTGCATATCAGCCCAAGTACAAAAAACCTTGTGAAGATGATGGCAGAAGCTGGTAAGATTGTGCAATATCCACAGTGAAACGAGTACTGTGTCAATATAGGCTGAAAGGCCACTTTGCCAGGAAGCCAGTACTCCAAAAGAAACACAAAAAAAGCCAGATTAATGTTTGCAAATGCACACAGACCTTAATTTTTAGAGACATGTCTTGTGGTCTGATGAAACTAAAATTGAACTTTTTGGGCACAATGACCATCGTTACGTTTGGAGGAAAAAGGGAGAAGCTTGGAAGACTAAGAACACCATCCCAACTGTAAAACATGGGGGTGGCGGCATCATATTGTGGGGTTGTTTTGCTGCAGGAGGGACTGGTGCACTTAAAATACATGGCATCATGAGAAAAGAAGATTATGTGGCAATACTGAAGCAACATCTCAAGACATTAGCCGGGAAATTAAAGCTTGGGCGGAAATGGGTCTTCCAATGATGAGAAGCATAATGCCAAAATGGTAAAGTGGCTTAAGGATAACAAAGTCAGTGTTTAGGAGTGGCCATCACAAAGCCCTGATCTCAATCCTATTGAAAATTTATGAACAAAGCTGAAAAGGCCGATGCAAACAAGGCGACCTACAAACCTGGATCAGTTACACCAGTTTTGTCAGGAGTAATGGGCTCAAATTCCAACCAACTATTGTGAGAAGCTTGTGGAAGGATATCCCGAACGTTTGACCCAAGTCATTTAGCTTAAGGGCAATGGTACCAAATTCTAATGAAATGTATGTAAACTTTTGACTTTGCAGTAATAAAAATGTCTTACAACATTCATTCTCTCTCATTCTGGCATTTGGCAAATAATAATTATGGTAATCCTAACTGACCTAAAAAAGGAACTTTTTATTCTGATTTCATGTCAGATATTGAGAAAAACATGCATATGTGTCTTTATATATAGAGTATGTAAACTTCTGGTTTCAACTGTGAGAAAAAAAAAAAAGTCCAGGATTTAATGTGAACCTACCCTGATTCAGGTGATGTTTTGAAATGGCAGCAATACCATACACTGCCTAGTGAACAAGCATGGCACTATTGTAGAAGCAGGTAGCCATTTTTCCTAATCTATACATTTTTATGATTTTGACCTGGATTTTAATATAAAGCAAATTAAACACTATCAAATAATAAAAAAACACAATGGTAAAATAAGCACATAACACATTAGAAGCTAAAGCTCTTTAATAAACAGAATTGATTCAAAGCCACAATATGAGCAGCAGGACTTGGTTGCAGGGAACTTTATAGAAAAAGAGATCAAGTTTTGAATGCACTCTTATGTTTAGAGATCCCCAATTTATAACTCCCACAAGTTAGGATGACAAAAAATAATGTATTTTGCACACACATTCTCCCTTGACCCACCCACCCTTGCCCTAACAAACATTAAGAGTAATATTGTTAGAAGACTGAACATTTGCAAGTGGGGTTAGAAAGGCACAGCCACAGCAAGGGAGGCCACACCAGCACTCAGTAGTTGCATTACTACGACATACCCTAACTATGAGGCAGTGAGCAGCCATCACAGCAATATTACCCAGCTGTAACAAAACACAATTGACAAGTACAAGTACAGAAAAATCGAACCATTTGCCATATATGGGATGCGATAAACAAACGGTATAAAATAAGGATTACAAAATCCCCCACTCACAAATGAAATTTAATCAGGAAATAAGGGGGTAACAGGTAATACAGAGGTACATCTCATGAGAAAAACCTCATTGAACAGAACAGAAAAGTATATTTAGCTTCCCCATGTCCAGGTTTAACCTGTTTGTAGGAGTCAAGGCAAAAAGGTGTCTGGCAATATCTTGTGATGTGAGTTTTGGGGTAGGTTATTCTGAAGTCAGAAAAGGCTTCAATACTACATTCACTACTACTAATACTGTACAATATAACTAAGTCAAGAAGACAACAAACATTAAAATGTTCTGCTTGAGGCAAAATAGATTTTCATTCTCTAAGCCCAAAAATGGAATCTATGAATACATGTAGGTACATCTACACATTACCTACCAGCAGTCTAAAATGGGATTATGTCACCCCAACTATAATCCCAAAGTAAAACTAGTGGATGGATGTAGCCAACATCTAGAAAGAATGAGAAATGTTAGAGGTCTGTTAATTCTATTTTTTTTATTTTTTTTTTGTGTTTTACCTCAACTCCAAAATAAAAAGTTTCCCCAATGACTATTTACAAGAAATTGCTTTGATTGACTAATGAAGTGAAATTCAAATTCACTTCAAAATCTAGTGCATTCTGAATCTAAAATTTTATAGTCTCTGTAGAAGAGATCACAAAATCTTAAGGAATAGGCATTTAAATTGCTTGATAAAGGGAACAGAATGTATTCCTGAAAAGAACAGTTCCTAAGGACAGAGAACACGTCAGAACCCACTTTGAGATTCACCTAGAGATTACATGGTAGTTCGCATTTTAGGTTGTGTTACTGTCTTGCTAAAACCTGGCTCAATTGATTTGTGACAGCTGCAGGACAGACTCCTCTCCTAGGCACTTACACAACATTCTGTTACTGAAAACAGTGATTCTAACCAACTGAAGTATGCCTTTCCAGGTAACGGAGAAGACTATTTCACAATAACTTGACTCATGCAAGCTGGATGGAAATGCCAGACTACTAAAAGATGCCAACCACTATAGCAAGTCTACAACACTATTACTCACACAAGTAGAACAGAATCTTACCGACCTAACTGGACTTCCGTTAAAAAGACATTGAAAAGAAAAGCTTAACATCCAGCAGATTCTTAGTTTCTGCCATAAAAGTGCAATAAAAATTCATCCTGCAACTTCAGTGAGAACTACACTTAGTCATCACCACTCAGACAACATGGACATATTGAGTACTTACAGCCATTAATGCCCCTAAAACTTTCACACGCGTGCACATAAATGTAAAAGGTCAAGAGGTCTAGGTGTTGTGCAAAGAAATTAGCCTACTACTATATCAACATGGTCCAGTACAATCTGTTCTTCCAAGTCTGAACCCTAAATATAGCAAACTGAAACTACCACCAGTTTCAAGAATGTGTCTAAGCAACTATGGTTCCCTCTTTTAATAAAGTTTATATACACCAAGCAGTGTTATATTTGTATCCATTTAATAGCTGCCCATTACTCAAGGTCATATGCAAAATGAAGCCAATTATTTTACCCTCAATCCAACATCAAAGGATTTACAAACACATATCTGGACATCAGAGAAGACCCAGGCCATACCTGCCTGCTAGGTTATAATCTAGTCACTGGGACAGGTCAAAGCAGCCAATTATGACATTATTTAGCCATGAAGATAAAAGTGCCATGACTCCAAACGATTACGGAAGCAGCACTGCCTCAATTGTTGGGAAACCTGACAAAGCCGTACAAACTGGGTCCTTTTTGTAAGGCTTAAAACACTTAATACTAACCATAAAATGTACTGAATAAGGGGTGTAAACAAAGCCCTGCTAATGCCCTTCAAACATTCTGAAAAATCATTTAGTCAGACTGTTCCTTGAGATTAATGTTCTCTAAAAATGTAAAAAAAAAATAAATTTCCCTATATATTTTTTAAGTTACTTTTAATGACATCACCAGGAAAAGAATTGCTGTAGGCAGGACAAGTGAATCTGTGCCAAGTCATTGAGTAATATGAATGTGTACATGTCCTGATGAGGATTTTATTCATAGAATGCTCTTTGCTGAGAATTGGATTTTCTAGGGACTTGCTTCAAAAGACCAAAGTTAACAGGGTGCAGCAAATATACTAAAACACTACATATATGCTGGTCCACTTTAGCACACATCTCACCTATGTTGTGCCCCGCCCTTGACATAGCTGGTAAAACTCATTGTAGATGAGTTGAAGCTATACTGTTGTCAACTTTAAATATAAATTAGACTTTCAAGATAAAAAAAACAAACTAACCTGTATTTCACATTAGTGTTTTAATTCATTGCATAACTAGGATTCTTGGTTTAAAATAATTTTATGACCATAGGAAAAAAAAAAACATTCAAGTTTCAGCTATGTTAATAGATCAATCAACAGATGATTACAAAAAAAACAACCTCCAGTCAAAAATGGAATAGCTGTCATCACTTAAGTCACAAGTGATTTGACTAGGAAGCCATTTTCTGCCATATTAAAAAAGATAAAAGATCTAAAATAAAAACGTGCCCTTCCCCCAAGTTAAAAACATTCGGAACTTCCAAGTGTGTAATCTAATAATCATTACCATAGAGGTATGTGATACACGTAGGAGGTATGTGATATTCGTGCAATAGTTGGAGTAGAGAACATCCCTCCGACCCCCCCAAGTTTAGGTACTTGGCCCAGAGTCATTTCCTGTACATGATCATATGCAGACACCGAAGCGCCACAACACTCAGAGAAGCACTATGGCTCTCTGGCTCAGTGTGACCACTGGGGTGGGCTCCCCTAAAGGCAAAAAGCTGGGTCACAATGTATTGCAAAAGAATTAAAGAAAAACAAAAAAAACTGCAAGCTCTAGAGGAAATGCAAAGGCTCAGATCCATATAAGCAGAGGTCAATAATCATGTCTGATATATACATATATTGTGTGCATTGTATCTACATAAAGACCACAGGACACTAGTCCGAAAAGCAAAGCTTCTAACAATGATCTAAAGGCATTGGAGCTTTTGGCAGCAGAAACTAATGAGGATAACAAAAGCAGGATTGACCTTCATAGTCTGAAACATATGTTGCACCTGGTAGGTTATTATATAGGATCAGAATGCTTCAGAGATCATCTCATTCTCTAACCAAAAATAACAAAAATTAAGTTAAAAAAACCCTCCACTACTGGGTTATCCCAGCGCCTTGAGGCATTTCCGTCCTTGCAAAAACTTCTATTTCCCCAATGGTTAAGCCACGTATGATTCTAGAGAGATCATTGCCATTACACATCCCTGAGTTGGTCTTCTATGGCACAATTCATAGTGTGGGGGGGGTAAACAGGAGGTGAGCAAAAGCATATGATGCTCAACAGCAAAACATTAGTGTATAAGCTGATGTTCCCCGCGGAAAGCGTAAAACCTGTCCAAATGGAAGCACTCAAGCATGTAGCATGTTACATTAACATTTCTGTAGGGACTCGTTCGCTAAAAAAAGTCCTCAATTTTAGTGGGATACACAATAAACTGGACAATGTTATATAGTTTTAGCTATGGAAAACATTGCAGAAAAAAATTCTATATCAAAAGCAGCAATTAATCATGTGGCCCTATATATTTCTGCCTAACACTGGTTCACGCAAAACAGCTGAAGTAGTACTGGTATAAATAAGGCTTTAATTCCTTGCGTATTGGAAGAGGTTAATGAGAAACCGCAAGCATACAAATTTTTACAATAGACAAGCAGCAAATTCATAAAATGCTAAAAAAAAGCCATTTGCGCAAAAAACAAGAAATTAATTACTGGGTTAAAAGGGGAAAAAAAAAAACAAACAAACAACGAACCATCATCAATACACACCATGGAAGGGGTTGGAAGCACTCGACTCCAGTTAATGTTTTCATTGCGCACATTTGCTGCCAGGTGAAAGGGAAAAAGTATAGTCAAGAGCAGTTCAGTGTTATTCACCCAAAATCCAAGAATGAGGTCAGTTACATTAACCCGTCCCGACAAAGGGTGATCAAGGCTGAATTTTTAACTTATGAAGGGTGCAGCATTTACAGACAGGGAAATGATATATTTACAACTATGAAAACCCGCTGGAGCAGCCCGACCAGGCTCCATTAAAATGGATTACATGAGTGCAACACAGATTTATCATTACTTTATTGCCACATGCAAGTCCAAACCTCTGGAGATGTCACCAAAAAGAGTGTGCAAAGAGAACAGAAGTGGCAATGGGGGGGAAAGGATGGAGGTAGTGAGGAGCGGAAAACCTCTTACTGCGGGAGACTGATTTTTTTTGGACATCTCTTACGTAAACATATGCCACTCATCTAACTTATTTGTGCTTCCAATCCCAGGACTACACAAAATCCATTATTTGAGGCCTCGAGTTTTAGCTTTGCAAATTTATTCATAGAACCATTGCAATGAATACCACATTTAAATAAGGACCAGGGATGTACTTTATGTCAAGTTAAAAAAAAAAATCTAGCTACTGGTGAGTCCGGTAGTCAGGAGGATAAATGGAAACACTGTATGCTCTAGAAGAACCAAGTATTTTTGCTTTGGTTTTTATAAGCAAAAGGCATCTCTGCTTATCTTATGGGTCAGCCATACTGCTACACAAGCAGTGGTGAAATATTGGAATTGTAGAGGCGTTAAGTCCAAGAAGATGGAACTAGCCGCAATGTACCGTGCCGCCTTCTGCTTGCCATCGGCTCGTTCCCAGAAATTGGGGAAAATTTATTCCACAAGAAAATAAATACTTATGTTATAAGGAGCTGCTCAATGTAAACTAGTGAATGATGCCAGCAATGTCATCAGTCTTGACCCTCAGTACTTTATCATCTATTTGTGCTTTAGAGAATATAAGGTGAACCTAGAATTAGCTTTTACTAGAAGCACAACACATGCTTCAGTCCCAAATTCTATTCTATTGTCAAATCGTGGATTAATTCTACATTAGTAGCTATTTTTTACATCTATAAAACCCCACCATCTAGATAGTACTCATCTATTGATCGGTCCACACTAGTGTCGCCTCATTAAACACTCAGCATTGGGATATAGAACATAAGAGCTACCAGTTCAAGTTTGGCCTTGGCTTTTTTTTTTTTTTTGGTTTCCAGGCTGAGATTTGTAGGAAAAAAAAATGGACCGTAGATTAAAAAGAAAAAAAAACAAAACACAAAACTGTCAGTCATATTTCTTTCAATTAATTGTGTATGGACACGCTGTATTGCAATTAGATGCAGACTTTAGAATACAAATTAAACACCTAAAAAATATTGCTAGAACAGATTGGATTTATGCCAGAAACTTGGCTACAAGTCACATGAATGGCTTTGTAGGCTGATGTAAGTAATCATGCAAACATTTCTGGTAGACCACTTCAAATGCATATAGAATATATTGACAACATCTTCAACACGTTGTGTGCTTCTGAACCTTGCCCAAACTATAATATATCATTTTCACAATTTCACATATGAGAACAGAAGTAGTTTTCCTGCTTTGGTCCAGTTTGGAAACAGTATATAATTTCATATTGCATCAATGTCGCCTCATTGCCTTCAGAAACTGGGCATGACATTTTGGCTTCATGGAGGTGTACAGTACAATATAAAGCTTAACAGGCCTCTAAAAGAGAAGACAAGAAAAGCAGAACACTGCATTCTACCATAATTGGATCTTATTTGTACCCAGAGTTTGGAACATACAATATATTGTGCCTGCCCATTAAGAAAATGCAACGTTAGTGGTAAAGAATAAAAAAAAATAAAAATATTTTTTCCCTTACAGCTGGTATGAAACAGTAATTCAAAGCAATGGCAACAAACCATTACTTAGCCAAGAAGTGGCAACCGCATTTCAATTTCATTCTAATATCTTGGTATATTAGGTCAGATACATTCAGCAATATGGCTCACGACAGCTATCCAAAAGGATGAAGCTCCTTCTATTTTTTTTTTTTTAGTGGCAGTGCAAGTAAACCTGTTTGTGAAATGCTTTTGTGCTGTTTAGATTTTTTTTTGTCATTTTATTTTTTTTTGCCCATTCACTTTTAAAATATTAACATCTCCACATGTATCATCTCTCCCGCTGAAGAGCAAGCACAGCAGTGAAGGACAGATCAACTCCTTCATTACCTCCCTTCACTTATGTTCTTAAAAGGGAAATCAAACCCTTATACACCTCAACCCTGTACTGCAGTACGGACCCTTGTATCATCACATCGGCAATGACATAGGTACCAGCAACAGTGACAGAGTCATGAGAAAGTGCTTATTAATGAAGCTTTGCATTAGGATCTGAAAGAAACTTCCATTACAAGAGTGGCACAAACAGGGAAGACCCATTGCAAGGTCTACAACAAATATTACCAGCCTCCAGTGTTTAGTTTACAGATCATGATATATCGGAATACACTGGGACAGAAATAAAGAGGGGGGGGGGGGTACTTTGGCATAATACATTGCTGTGTGAAAAGCAAAAATCCAAGGGTTTAGAGGAATTTGGTAACCATTTCCATAAGACAAAAAGTACCCAAGGAAAATGGCTGCACAGTCAGGAGGTAGGGTGGGATTGGGGAACAGGAATGGAAGTTTCAGGACAGCCCTGTAAACAACGCACTCAGGTAACCAGACAACAACTTTGATAGCAAAATAATGCATCTTCCTTTTGCTTATCCCATGCCCGGCAACCCCTCCCACACCCACCCAAAAAAAATAAACACTCAAAATTATTACTCAGAATTGTCAAGCTGTGCAATGCACGTTATACCATCATTAAAGGAGAACAAGACCAGGTAGAACTGCTAAATAGAATGGAAGAATGGAGGGGCCAAACTGCTGCAACATGCCCCCCACCAGTGAGTGAAGGGGCCGAAAGAGGGTTAGCACAGCCAGGCCAAATAAGAAAGTACACTAAAAGCCCTTTTCACAGAACTCTGATTGTCTAAATTTCTTATGCGGGGGAAGAAAAAAAAAAAAAAAAAAAAAAAAAAAAAAAAAAAGAGGCCCAAGAAAGCAAAAAGTTAAAAGAAAAATAATAAGACACAGCACACGTTTGCGCACACCATACACACTGCACAAAAAATGGAAAATGCAAACGAGGAAAAGCAAAACAAAATTGCAAAATGATTTAACAATTACTGTGCGTTCCTCTCGTGAAATGAAAGAGGAGATCCTATAAAGGCAGCATTAAGAGTGCAAGAGACAAGAGTCCACACAAATGATTGCTCCCATCGTCTTGTGCAAAACCATTCATAATAATACCCCTAAACATGAAAAATTCGACAACCAAGCTTAAAATAAGAATGTCCAAACATGGGAGGAAAAAGAGTAAACTCAAGAGAAGACTAAACTCTGCACACCTACACTTCTTAGCCCTTAACACCCTCATTCAAAATCTTTGGACCCACGTTTTAGCAGAGACGAAAGCTCGAAATGTCTAGTGTCACATGATATTGCTATAGGTAGCCTGAATCTCCCCATTTTCCCGCAGGCAAAAAGCAAATGACAGGAAGGTCTCTTACAGACGTGGACACTTCTAGACCTTTACCTCTACTGAAAATGAAGTCTACAGAATATGCTACATTTTAAGAAGGCACCCAATAGAAATTATATGCTAGAAAACAAAAAAAACCAAAAAAAACCAAGTAGAATGAAAACTGGCCTGTGTGACTGTACCACTCCGTACAAACCGAGAGGGGAAAGCCATTCAAGTTTTAACACCAACAGTAAACTGAGGTAATGTGTTGACTGAAGAAGGTAACACTTTAATAAATAAAGGGGAGCTGTCGAAAGTAGATTTACTACAGCGTTTTTAATTTTTAGTAAACTTCATCTTGTAGAAAACACCAGCACAGAATCAATTACGACATGCTGCCATCTGCAGGCTTCCTGTCTGTCCAATCACATCACAACATGCATTTTATTTCCCCATTTGCATAAAAGGATTTATTATTTTTCAACTATAAAAGTTTGTTCCATTTAGTGCAAAGTTTCTGCCCTACACATATTAGTATATGTGGATGGCTTAGAATTTAGCTCATGTCATTGACGCGCCATAATACTTGGGCAAGCAAAAGCCTGGGAGGAGGAAGTTGGATATGGTTTTCCCGAGAACAAATTTTCCTTCTTTACATGAAATAAGTATATTAACTATAAAACATTTTTATTTTGTTTACAGCGGTGTTAATAACCTCACCTGATCTACAAATGTTACATCTCTCAACCACATGCTTCAATGTATAAAGAAAAACATGCTTTAAACTTTAAGAATGTCATTTCTCTTTAGTCATTGAGACTAAAATTAAACCATAACAAATGTCAAAGGAGGAAAAACGAGCTTCATTTTTGCTTTTTTCTTTTACTTACTAATAATCCTATTTATATAAAAAAAAATAAAATAAATAAAAAACCCATAAAGGTCTCATAGAAATCTGTTCTTTTCTTATGTGTAAAATATGGACCATTTCCAGTTCTCGTCTTGTTAATTTTTGCAATTCATACATCATCCAAAAGAATATGTTTTTCAAAGAATGTAGCAACTGGTCAGTGAAAAACAGACAGAACTTGGACAACACACAGATGGTATCCATGCACTATACATTTTTTCTGAAGGGCCCATTCACCTGAAAACACAATTTTCATCAGCTAATCGTATAAAAAAAAAAAAATGCATAATTCCCTAATCTGTTGGCAAAACTAGACATGTGAACATGCCCAGATTATAATGGGTATGTGTTAGATTTGCAAAAAAAACAAAAAAGAACACATTGGAGAATAACTGACATTTAAAGGAGTCCTATAGGGACCAGGATAATGCCAATATCAATGTTGGTAAATCCAATACCAATAAGGTAATATGCATTTGGCAGTTGTGGTTCCTCCAACTCAAGGGCTCAAAACCAGCAATTACCATCATAGGAGCACAATTTCGTTTTTCTGTACAAACTGGGGCATAGTCCACTGGAGGCACATTCAATGTCATCAACATTTCAGTGTTTTGGGTCAGTGTGCCATCAGTGTTTCCAATATGGCAAAAGAAATTACAAAGCTTCTCCTATACTTTTCAATGTTAAACACGTACCCCACACCGATGTCACATGGATGCCTTCAGCATGCGTTATGTGTTTTACATGGACCCATAGACTTGTATTGGCCCATGTCATCTGTGCTGCTAGTCAAAAACAGACGTTTGCGTGGCTAACCCAGACACACAGTCCGTGTAAAAGTACCGACAAGTGCACAGAAGCATAAGGGACAATGGGTACGTGTGGCATCTGTGGGGAAAAACCGGATGCCACTATGTATAAGTAGTATACCATTCTGTTTCCTTCAAAAGCCATGAACTCATTCAGAAATATGGTCAACGCAGGGCGAGGGAGGGTAAAAAAATAAAGTGTAAAAACCATTTAAAAGCCGTAAGGCAACGAACCACAAAAGGGCATGTAGAAAGCGCCTCGAAGCCCTATGCACTGTATTATGTTCTGCTTTATTAAAAAAAGGAATGTACAAAAGTGTTATTCCATGGGGGCACACATACCAGGACAGTGACCGGGGGGGGGGGGGGGAGCCACGCATGCCACGACAGTGACGGGGGGAGCCACGCATGCCACGGGGGGAGCCACGCATGCCACGACAGGGACGGGGGGAGCCACGCATGCCACGACAGGGACGGGGGAGCCACGCATGCCACGACAGGGACGGGGGGAGCCACGCATGCCACGACAGGGACGGGGGGAGCCACGCATGCCACGACAGGGACGGGGGGAGCCACGCATGCCACGACAGGGACGGGGGGAGCCACGCATGCCACGACAGGGACGGGGGGAGCCACGCATGCCACGACAGGGACGGGGGGAGCCACGCATGCCACGACAGGGACGGGGGGAGCCACGCATGCCACGACAGGGACGGGGGGAGCCACGCATGCCACGACAGGGACGGGGGGAGCCACGCATACCACGACAAGGACGGGGGGAGCCACGCATACCACGACAAGGACGGGGGGAGCCACGCATACCACGACAAGGACGGGGGGAGCCACGCATACCACGACAGGGATGAGGAGACAATGCATACCCGGCTTATACTCGAGTAGATAAGCTTACCCAGTTTTCCGTGGTAAAATTAGGTGCCTCGACTTATACTCGAGTATATACGATATATTAAAAAATTCAACTTTGATTGGGGGGGGGGGGGGGGGGGAGGGAACAATGTACTGTACCCTCTATAAATGGTTTACAGATCCTTATGATAAAAGAATGAATGATATGTCAGATTGACAACAGGGCACCACATTTATAAATTATGGCCATTTCACTCAGATGTAATGCAGCTGAATTTTGGCATTTCCATTATAGACGCAAAACATCAGTTAATTTAATCCTGAGATAAAAAAATAAGCCTTTTATAATCTGCATTAAGACCATGGGTGAGTCTAGTACTTATGGTCACTACAATGCAGATGTATTATAAGTGAACTTAGCCCAAGTTTTTCAACAGTTTTACCAGAAAGGTCCATGGCTTTCTCTAAAAAGTACAGAATGTATATTTTACATTAAGAATTATATGATGCACCTTTGACATGAGCCACAATCTATAAACACTGACAAATGTAAAGTTGCTTTCAGATATCCATGTGAGCGCGAATCTGAGAAACAGACTGATTAGTTCCTCATTGGTCATCCTAGTTGCAACATTTTTTTTCCCCACTGAAGCAGGTATACTGAACTATTCTTATCCAGGGACTCTTAGCAATTCATTGGTTAAAAATGGATAAAGTTCAGATGAAAAACTGAAGTACAAAATGGATCCACATTTAAAAAAAAAAAAAAAACTTCACTGGCCAGTTCCACATAGGACATGCTCAGAGTCTCACGGACCTGTAACATGGATGAATGTATAGATCACTGAAACTATGGTTCTCTGCACTTTCCAAGAAAAACAAAAAACGGACAGCACATGGATGTGTGAATGGAGTCAATATAGGGAAACACTTGACAATTGCAAAGTTCCTCAAATCCAAAGAACAGTAACATATGACCACTGGTTTAACTTCTCTTGTATAGATGTATGAAAGGGCACAGCCGCATGCTGCAGCCAGCTGTGGGCACAGCATTCCCCCTCATTTGTAGCGCGTCAGCGACCGTGCAGCTAGCTGAAGCATGTGGCTGCACCCAAAATCTTTCTGTAAACTATGAGGCGAGGTCTTAACTGTATAAATCACAACTAAATACAGCCTATAACTACAATAAAAGCAAAAGGGGAGAAACTCATTTTATTATACCAAACGGGGAATGAGATATGTGAAACTGGAGCCCATCGTCATATAATAAAGCATAAATGAAAAAATAAGTCTAATAAAGGACATTTAACATGAAGTGGAACTATAGATGTAGTTAACTGATACAAGAGGCTTAAGATGATCACCTATGAAATGTAACAGACTCCCGTACTGTGGCAACTTTCTAGATAGCATGGATTAACATGTCAGACACTTTGTGCAACACTGTCCTTTAAACCTGGGCAGGTCTGTGAAGCGCCCAATTACAGTATTCCCCTGAATTGTTTTTTGCTGGTGAAATGCAGTAGGACATGCAAAAATAATGAAAAGCCTTTCAAAGTAATTCTAGAGCAGGAAGCAGAAAAAAAAGAAGTTAGAAATGGGCAAGGAAAGGGGATTAGGAAAAAAAAAAGTTATAGCACCTGTTTCTCCTATTAAAATTGATCCCTTTTGCCACTTTGGCGACAAGTTGACACGAGTCATTACAAGATATTTTTGGTAGATAAAAATGTGATAAAACATATAGCAAGTGTGAATTTGATGTGTAAGGAGATATAATGTGAAATAAAAAGTCCACTACATTTAGCCAACGCTGTGTTTCCAAAAAACTTGGTAACAGTCATCGAAACAAACTTAAAGTTATAAGGTTGTTGTTTATCTGCCTTGCCTTATTGCATTATACAGGACAATGGTTTAGATGAGGTCTATGGATACTAAAATAAACTGCATGATTAAAATACATATATGATATATAAAAAAAAAAAAAAAAAAAAGCACCGTTCTTACATTCTGATAATGTAACTAAAGCAAAACACTAAGTAAGCTCAAGTAAACATCTAATACATAATCTTGTACACAGACACACCGAACAGAATATCACTTCTGGCTAAAGAGTCACTCAAGTGCAAAAATTATCTGAAAAGAAGCCACAAAAATAGGCATCTCAGAAAGAATAGGTGGAAGGTAAATCTGCAGTCTAAACAAGGCAGGTCTGCAAACTGCAAATAAATATTGAAAAGACCCCTATACGATTAAAAGAGCATAAATAATTCAAATACTGATGACATGGCAGATACAACAACGGTGAGTGGAGTCAGATGGTGGGAAGACCAGAAAAGAAATAAAGCACTAAAACAGAGGATTACTAAAGTGCCTAGCTGGAGGGGATGGGGGGGCTTTGCAGCAGTGCATAGTGGGAATGTCACCTGGGGGTCCATCAGTTGGCTAATTGTAGCACCTCATTTGCATAAAGTGAAAAGCAAGCGATTTTTGCAGAGCCCAACATTTGCTAGGCATTAGGCAAGAAGATCATCTGGCAACAGCTTTAAAAAATAATGGAAAGAAAGAAAAAAAATGCTACAGACCTAATGACTCAAGCTCACACTGTAAGGTGCTACTTAGCCATTTAAACCAGTAACCCCATATAAAACAAAATCTTAAGATGCCCTTGAAATACATATTAAGGCCTGGTGACCCTTCAACTTTATAATGGCTTTCAGGATCTTACAGCAGCAAAGACATGAATTGCACAGGGTGAACCTTTAAAAATATGGATACAGGGGGCCTCCTTTCAGCTTTATGCCAAAAGATGGGGAAGAAGCAATGGTAACGGATTAAAAGAACCACACATTAAAAACTGTACCCCATGATCAAACTCCATTCCACCTTACCTGGGCTCTTTCCTAAATACAAAGAAGGTACAATACTACATAAGCTTCAGTGCAAGCCGAGATAGCTCAAGTGAGCAAGTGATCATAGGAAGAAAGCCCAGGCACAGTTGATACCTTTGCAACAGATGCGTCTTGTTCTCCTTTAAAGTGCCCTATATATATATATATATATATTAACCTAAATAAATTATAGTAAGGTTTTGGGTAACCCGCAAGGCGGGAGACGCTACTCGGAGTAGCAGCCATCCATGGCAATGGAACCATGCCGATCCTTTGTGTAGGGACAGCTGCCACCGTTGGGGAGGGCAGTCTTGGCAGCAATACCGCAGTTGTTCAGGAGATTGAAGCTGAAGGGAAGGATGGCGTCTTTTGGTGGGAAAGGCTTCATGGTGGATAGGATAAGTGCCAAGCAATCTGCTACGTCTTTGTTAGGAGCACAGGCCAAGGCTGGGGTGTGACCTGCTGTCAGGAAAAAAAGAAAACAGAAGAAAAAATGCGGTCATACAGTCATACTATGCTGTACATGAATCACTTTTTGTTCAGAAAAGCCAACCCACAAAGAAAGCTAAACATCTGCAAATGTTATATGTGCAAAGTATCCAAGATGGAAGGTAGCTATAAAAACTTTCATTGCTGAGGACAGGAGACTTCAGGATCCTGTGCAGCAGATACAGAGGACCACGACCACTGCCAGAACCCCAATGTACCAAGGGACCAGCTCATCCTGGCACAGGTGACATTACTGCACTGGGCTATACTTTAAAGGAAATGGATTTCAGTAAAACAGTGAAATACACACAATAATTGGCAAATCCACTAATCACGAGCCACATGTCAGTAACTGTGGCATTGTATACAGTAGCTTGCGAAAGTATTCACCCCCTTGGCACATTACAACCTGTGTTTAAATATTTATAAAACAGTCTCAGCTGGTGAAGTGAGAAAAATATAGGCATAAATTAAATTTATGGGATCAAATAACTAAAAATTGGCAGGTGCATATGTATTCCTCCCTTCTGCTTTGAAGCCGTAAAAATTTCTGGTGTAAGAAATTCCCTTATAAGTCACATGAGAAGAAGTCCACCTGTGTGCAATCCGAGCGTCACATGGTCTGTCAGTATATACACACACGTTTTCTGAAAGGCCACAGAGGCTGCAACACCAGGAACCCCTTCATGACCGCCAATACAGGTGACAATCCAGCAGCTGTCGGCTGTACACTATAGCTGACAACTTGCTGCATCAGCCACGATTAGTGTTGGCAACGTCCTTAGTGGCCACTGTCAATAGAGACTACATCATATAAATGGTTAACAGATTGTGGGGGCTGCCGCTTTAATGTCATGAGATCTTGATTGTGTGGTCTTGATGTTTGCCATGGCCAAATAGCGGCCTTAAGGCCCTGTCACACTAAACGATGCACCAGCGATCCCGACAACGATACGACCTTGTCAGGATCGCTGGTGCCTCACTACATGATCGCTGGTGACATGTCAAACAGGCAGACTCACCAGCGATCAGGACCAGCGAGGACGCTGGTATCCAAGGTACATATCGGGTAACTAAGCGAGCGCGTTGCTTAGTTACCCGCTGTGTACCTTAGATACCTTCGTGCTCGCGCAGGAAGCTGGTATCTAAGGCCTCTTTCACACTTCCGTTTTTGACAATCAGTCAAGATCCGCAGATTTGGGAAAAAACGGATTCGCCATTTTTCTTTGCGGATCCGTTTTTTTCCCCATTGACTTTCATTATTGGCGGATCTTGACGGATTGCCGTCCGTTGCATCCGTTTTTGTGAGGATCCACCAAAATGTTGGTGTCCGTCAACATCCTCAAAGATTTCCAAACGGAGCTTGCAACGTTTTTTTTGGGCAGCGGATCCTCCAGACACTGATTTAACCCGAAATTCGGTCTCTCTCTCGCAGCTGTTCCAAACGGATCCTGTGGCATCCGTTCACATCAGTTCTGAACGGATCCGCTTGTCCGCCTTTTTGGCTGATTTTAACTGACACAAAAAACTGAAGTGTCAAAGAGGCCTAAGGTACACAGCGGGTAACTAGCGCACGCGTCACTTAGTTACCCACTGTGTACCTTGGTTACCAGCTCCCTGCTTACAGCGCTGGGAGCTCGCTGATCGTTACTCTCCTGCTGCTACATGCAGCGATGCGTGCTGGCCAGCGGAAGGCCAATGATCAAAAAATGGCCCAGGACATTGCTGCACTATCAGCGATAACCGGCGGGGGGCGGCGGTCGCTGATACGTGTCACAAAGAGAGATCGCTGTTGCGTCACAAAATCAGCGATCTCGCTGTATGTGACGGGGCATTTAGAGTCTGCCGGCTTTGGCGGCCTGTTCAGAAGTTAGCGACATTTAAGTGGTAAAAATACACTTTCATTCCTGTCATGCCACTTTGCATTAATGCCTGAAAAATCACCTGAAGGGTTAATAAACTACCTTACAGAAGTTTTCAATATGTCCGAAGCTGCTGTTTTTAAAATGGTCTCACTTTTGGAGGTTTTCCAATATGTAGGACCTCCAAAGTCCCTCCAAAAAAAAATAATTTTTGTATATTTTCTTTTAAAAAAAAAGTGACTGTTAAATTTTTAAACTTAAAAAGGCTAACAAAATAAAATAACATTTTAAAAATGGTGATGATGTAAAACAGACATAAGGGAAATGTTAACGTTTTTCTGATATATGACTGTCTGGATTAAAGGGATAATCATTCAAAGTTTGAAAATGGCAAATTATTTTTACATTTCGTCAAAATTCTGATATTTTTAAAAATAAACATAAAACATATTGACCTAAATTTACCATCATCATTAATGGCATGAAAAAACAAAGAACAATCTCAAAATCACTGGGATTTGTTGAAGAATTCGAGAGTTATTACCACAAAGTGACATTCCTGACACCCCTCGCCCCAGCAACAAACGTGGTGAAGGAGTTGGCTTGCTCCTATCAGATACCTGCTCCTTTACCCCAAAATTCCACTACCACCCTCCGCTTCTCTTCCCTTGTTCGAGGTGCACTCCATCCACATCTACTTCCCCTCCAAACTCCAGCTTGCTGTCATCTACAGCACCCCCCCAAAACTAGCCATCTCCACCTTCCTTGACCACTTCACCACCTGGCTACTTCATTTGCCATCTGCTGACACCTCTTCTATCATTATGGGTGACCTCAACATCCCCATTGACGCTTCCACGTCAGCTGCCTCTAAACTTTATCACTGACTGCCTCCTTTGGCCTCACTCAATGGTCCTCTACGGCCACTCGCTGGACCTTATCTTCACCCGCCTCTGTTCCCTTACTAATCTCACTAACTCACCCCTCCCCCTGTCTGACCACAACCTACTGACAATCTCTTCACTCTCCTCTGCAAGTGCGCAACCCCCACTCCACAAACCCGCTCACCCTCGCAGAAATCTCAATTTGCACTCACTCTTGAGTCCCTTCTCGCCCTTACAGACAGCCTCCTTACATGACACAGATGCTGCTGCCACATTTTATAACACCACAATAACAGCAACACTCGATTCGGCCGCCCCCTCACACACACCACAACTTGTACAATCAACAGGCAACCCTGGCTGACCAGCCTGACCAAAGAACTGAGACGGGCTTCCAGGATTGCTGAGCGGAGATGGAAGAGATCTTGCTCTGACGAGCACTTTTTCGCATACAAGCAGTCCCTCAACAGCTTCAAGTCCACGCTCACTGCCGCAAAACAACTCATCTCTCATATCCTCCCTGTCTCACAGCCATGAACAGCTTTCCAACACCTTCAATTCTCTACTCCGTCCCCAGCACCTCTTCCCTCTCCTCTCATTTCTGCTGAAGACTTTGCCCCTTTAAGCAGAAGATCGATAACATCAGAGAAAGCTTTGGCCCGCAGCCCCCAATGCCCCTCCCCTTAAATGCTCAGCCCTGTTCTTCGAAAACCAGCTTCTCCACCATGACCGAAGATCAGCTCTCCACTCTTCTTTCAAGATCACATCTCACCACTTGCACGATTGACCTGCTCCCGTCCCACCTCATCCCTAACCTCGCCACAGTCTTCATCCCAACACTAACACACGTCTTCAACCTCTCACTTACAAATGGTGTCTTCTCCTCATCCTTCAAACATGCCTCAATCACACCCATCCTCAAAAAGCCCTCCATCAACCCATCCTCTGTGTCTAGCCATTGCCCGATATCACTTCTCCCTTATGCCTAAAAACTACTGGAACAACAAGTCCATCTTGAACTGTCCTCCCACCTCTCCTCCTGCTCCCTCTGTGACCGGTTACAATAAGGCTTCTGACCGCATCAATCAACTGAAACCGCCCTAAAGTCACCAATGACCTACTAACAGCCAAGAACAAGCGACACTACTCTGTCCTCCTCCTGTACCTGTCTTCTGCCTTTGACACTGTAGACCATTCCCTCGTTACAGACTCATCTCTTGGCATCACAGATTTGGCCTTATCCTGGATCTCATATCTAACAGACTGGACATTCAGTGTCTCCCTCTCCCACATTACCTACTCACCTTGCCCCCCCCCCGTCAATGTTCCCCAAGGCTCAATTCGAGGACCCCTACTCTTCTCCATCTTCGGCCTGGGACAGCTCATAGAAGCACACGGTTTGCAGTATCATCTCTACGCCGATGACACGCAGATCTACCTATCTGGACCAAACATCACCTCCTTACTGACCAAAATCCCACAATGTCTGTGTCTTTCTTTTCTGCTCGCTTTCTAAAACTGAACATGGACAATACAGAATTCATCATCTTTCCCCCCCATCTCACTCCACCAGACCTATCCATCAACGTCAATGGCTGCTCACTTTCCCCAGTCCTGCATGCTCGGTGCCTCGGGGGTGCTTCTCGACTCTACCCTCTCTTTCAAGCCATATATCCAAGCCCTTGCCTCATCCTGCAGACTCCAGCTCAAAAATATTTCCCAGATCCGTACATTCCTTGACCAAGAAACTACGAAAACGCTCGTGCACGCCCTCATCTCCCACCTCGACTATTGCAACCTCCTCCTCTATCTGGCATCCCCTCGAGCACCACTCAAATCTATCCTAAACTCTGTGCCCGACTAATCCACCCGTCTCCCAGTTATTCCCCAGCCTCTCCTCTCTGCCAAGCCCTTCACTGGCTTCCTATTGTCCAGAGGCTTCCGTTCAAAACCATCCACAATCTGTCTCCTCCATACATCTGTGACATGGTCTCCCGGTATTTACCTACATGCAACCTTCGATCCTCTTAAGAGCTCCTTCTCTACTCCCCTCTTATCTCTTCTTCCCACAACCGCATACAAGACTTCGCCCGTGCTTCCCCCATACTCTGGAACACTCTACCCAAACACAGACTTTCGACTACCACAGAAAACTTCAAAAGGAACCTGAAGACCCACCTCTTCCGGAAAGCTACAACCTGCAGTGATCTTCAGTCTACGAAACCGCCGCACGACCAGCTCTACCTTCTCCTAGTACATCCTCACCCATCCCCTGTAGACTGTGAGCCCTCGCAGGCAGGGTCCTCTCTCCTTCTGTACTTGTGTGTGCCTTGTTTTGCTCATGTTTATTGTGCTTGTCTTTGTATGTCCCTTTTTCACATGGAAAGTGCCATGGAATAAATGGCGCTATAAAAATGAAAAATATCAAAAATTTGGCCCGGTCACTAAGGGGTTAAGCAAAAGGTACCACTAACCAAACACCATGAAGACCAAGGAGATCTCCAAACAAGTCAGAGACAAAGTTGTTGAGATCTAGATTGCGAGCCCCAATGGGGACAGTGTCAATAATGTTTGTAAAGCGCTGTGGAATTAAAGGCGCTATATAAGTGAGCAAAATAAACAAAATACAAGTCAAGGTTGGGCTAAAAAAAATATCGCAATCTCTGATGATCCCCCCAGAGCACCATCAAATCCATCATTATCAAATGGAAAGAACGTGGTACCACAACAAATCTGCCAAGAGAGGTCTGCACACTAAAATCTCAACCCGGGCAAGGAAGGCATTAATCAGGGACCATGCTGGTGGCAGCAGGGTCATGGAAAATGGTCCAAGTCGGGGGGAAAACTCTTGAGCAAAACCAGTTTCAGTCTGTCAGTGATTTGAGACTGGGACAGAGGTTGAACTTCCAACAAAACAATGAACCAAAGCATACTGCAAAAGCAACCCTCGAGTGGTTTAAGGGGAAACGTGTATATGTTTTGGAGTGGCCTAGTCAAAGCGCACACCTTAATCCAACTGAGAATCTGTGGTCAGACTTGAAGATTGCTGCTTGCCAGAGGAAACCGTCTAATCTGAAGGAGCTGGAGCAGTTTTGCCTTGAGGAATGGGCAAAAATCCCAGTAGCAAGATGAGGAAAGCTCACAGAGACTTATCCGAAGCAACTTGCAGTTATAATTGTCACAAAAGGTGGCTTTACAAAGTACTGACTTTAGGGGTTGAATAATTATGCACACTGAAGCTTTCAGTTATTTTGTCCTAATTGTTGTGTGCTTCACAAAAAAACAAAAACAAATGTTCACAGCTGTAGCCATGTTCTTTACATGAACTGAAATAAACCCTCAAAAAAAAAAAAAAAAAAAAATGTGAAATTCCAGGTTGTGAAGTAGCAAAACACGAAAAATGCCGTGAGTGTACACTTTTGCAAACCACTATACCAAATGTTTGCTATTGCAATGATTATCCAGGAAAGGCAACACTTACTTCAAGGCTATCCACATTACGAGGTTAATCGCGTTAAAGATCTACACTCTAGTAATACTGTGGTCATGCCCAGTACCTCAGGTGCCGCCAACTATCCCAGCTAAGTCTTTGAAAAAGACTATTGGCAAAATCACAAGGTATTATAGTTGCAGAAATTACAGCTCCCTTGTAAACTATTTGGGGTTTAAAAGGGAATCTGTCAGTAGCATTAACCCTCCCAAGCCATTTATATGGGTACGCAGGTTAAAAAAAAAAAAAAAAAAAAAAAAAAAAAGGATCAGATTGCTGATATCAAGGTTTTATTGTTTTATTTCAGTCAACTTTCTATGACCTACATGCCCATAAAAGAAACTTAAAAGGTTTGATCATCTTGACAGGTTCCCTGTAAAAGGAACCTGTCACCAGAAATAACACTGTTAACCTGCAGATATGCGGTTAATGTGCAGGCTAACAGCGTCATGATGCTGCACGAAGCTGAATGCAGCGGGGAGAAAATGATCTTTATTCTCCCCGCCAGCATTCGATATTCAGTCATAGGGGTAGGGGCAGCGCCTGTTCAGTCACTGCTCTGAGAGTACAGAGCGGCTGCTGTAACTGTGCCCCCGGCCCTGACTGACACTGGCTCTATGTTGCGGCTCAGCCGTCAGTCAGGGCCGGGGGCACAGTTACAGCGGCCATTCTGTACTCTCAGAGCAGTGACTGAACAGGCGCCTCCCCGACCTCTATGACTGAATATCGAATGCTGGCGGGGAGAATAAAGATCATTTTCTCCCCGCTGCATTGAGAATAACAACGCTTTTAACCTGCAGATTAAGCACATGTCTGCAGGTTAACAGCATTATTTCTGGCGACAGGTTCCCTTTAAAACAAAGGAAACACAGGATAAGGAAATACAAGTCTCACCACCTTCCTCATCCACAGCCAAAACAGTAGCTCCTCTTGTAAGCAAAGCTTGGACAACAGTTGCAAGCCCATTTCGGGCAGCAATGTGGAGAGGCCTAACAAAACAACAACATGGAAGACAACATTGTACACATCACTCCATACAATAAGTATCAAAATATACAGGTAACATGTAAAGTGTACTGACCTCCCACTAATGTTAATAGCTAAACTATTAGGTCCTGACCTACAGAAGATTGTGTGTAATAAATATATATATATTTCACATACACACAATGCAGTTTAATATATTTTTTTATATTATATTGTCTGCATATTTCACAATAAAACGCAAAAACTAATGTGAACGACCCAAATGATATTTTCACGAGATCTACAGAAATGATCTGCTGAGTACCTGGACTTTAGGCACATAACCTCTAGTCTGCCGATAGATGGAGGGACATTTAATTTCCTTGCAAGGTTTGGCTACTACTGCAGTATATATATTTAGAGAGGTTGTACCAAGGTAGCAAGCTATCACCTATCCACAGGATGATTGATATCTTATTGATTACTCTTAAGTTGCATGGCTAGGACCCCTACTAAACATGAGAGAAAGCCTGTGTAGTTTGCCAATCTGAATGGTGAAGTTGTCCAGCGAGAAAACCAAAATGTTCTATTCTTTGTCTATAGGACTGCTGGGGACAGCCAAATACAGAGCTCAGCTGCTGTATCAGAGAGTGAGTGAGCAAAACAGTCCACATTTAAAGGGAATCTGTCACCTTTTTTGCCAGCACTGACATCAGGGGCTTATTTACAGCATTCTATAATGCTGTAGATAAAGCCCCAGATGTAACCTGAAAGAAGAAAAACATGATAGATTATACTCACTGGAGGGGGCAGTCAGGTCCGATGGATGTCGCGGTCCGGCTCCTCCCATCTTCATACGATGCCGTCCTCTTCTTCCCTTCCTGTAGTAGCGCTGGTGCAGGCGCACTGCTCTGAGGGCAGAGCAGGGTCCTGCAGTGCGCAGGCGTCGGGAGAGGTCTGGCGCCTGCGCACTGCAATATTTTGCTCTGCCCTCAACAGGGCAGAGCAGTGCGCCTGAGCTACTACAGGAAGGGAAGAAGAGGACAGCATTGTATGAAGATGGGAGGAGCCGGACCAGACCGCGACACCCATCGGACCGGACCGCCCCCTCCGGTGAGTATAATAATCTGACGTGTTTTTCCATCTTTCAGGTTACATCAGGGGCTTATCTACAGCATTACAGAATGCTGTAGATAAGCCCCTGATGTCAATGCAGGCAGCTAATAGGGCAAAAAAAGGTGACAGATTCCTTTTAAATGCATCTCAAGACTACAAAGCTCTGACAACAGTACAGCAAGACTCCTAGATGTCTCAGTAACATACAAAGCATGAACAGTTTGTGGAAGACTGTGAGGAGTAAGGCTAAGTTCACACGTACCGGGACTCTCGCGGAAATTACCGCGAGAATTCCGGAATTCCATTCCACGGGAAAATCGCATTTTAAATTCCCGCGATTTTCCCGCGGAAAAACTAGCATTTTACAAGCGTGTTTAGCTTGCAAAATGCTAGCGTTTTCCAAGCGATCTGTAGCATCGCTTGGAGAACTGATTGACAGGTTGGTCACACTCGTCAAACAGTGTCAAGTGTGACCAACTTTTTACTACTGAGGCCGCCTATGCAGCATCAGTAGTAAAAGATAAAATGTAAAAAAAAAAAAAAAAAGCCGAATTACTTACCGGTAATGCTCTTTTAATGAGTCCACGACAGCACCCACTGGAGGTATCGGATCCGCCCATTTGGAACAGGAAACCCTACAGGAAAGATAAAAGGGGCGGTCCGCCTTTCCTCCTCAGTTTTACGTTTCAGAGTACCAGAAGGACCGCCAAGGATTAGGCAATGTTCTCTTATTTTAACATCTTTCTTATCCATTATTTGGTTAATATACTTTAACTATTGATATCCTTAGGGGGGGAAGTGAGCGGGTGCTGTCGTGGACTCATTAAAAGAGCATTACCGGTAAGTAATCTGGCTTTTTACTCTTCGCCACGACAGCACCCACTGGAGAGATTCCAGAGACCATCACCTGGGTGGGACCACCGTGCCAAGGATAGTCCTGCCAAAGCTTAAGTCAGAGGTTGATGAAAGATCAAGTCTGTAGTGGTTATAGAAGGTAGAAGGGGATGACCAAACTGCCGCCTTACATATAGTTTCAATCGGAACATCTCCCTTTTCCGCCCAAGAGGTTGCCATTGCCCTGGTGGAATGCGCCCTGATGTTCCCTGGAGGATCTTCGTTTTTTGCGGAGTAGGCTAAACGAATGGCCTCTCTGATCCACCGGGAAATGGTGCTCTTCGTGACTCCATACCCCTTCTTACAGCCCTGAAATGAAACAAATAGGGCCCTACTCTGCCTCCAACTGTTGGACCTCTCAATACATTTTAGGACAGTTCTTTTGACGTCCAGAGTATGGAACTTCTGCTCTTCCGGAGTAGAGGGATTTTTATAGAAGGTTGGGAGGAGTATCTCCTGAGATCTATGGTATTTTGTTGCCACTTTTGGCAGGTAGGCAGGGTCTGGTTTTAATACTAATCTGTCTTGGTATTCTTGGAAAAAAGGTGGATCTATTGACAAGGCTTGGATATCACCCACTCTTCTAGCTGAGGTTAGTGATACTAAGAGGGCCATTTTAAGTGCTAAGTATTTGAAGGGTATTGTGTCGATCGGCTCAAAGGGGTCTACCGTTAGGGCGTCTAAGACCAGATTTAGATCCCATGTAGGGACGGAGGGTATGTGGATTGGAGCTATTCGTTCACATGCTGTAATAAAACGAGTTATCCACTTGTTGCCTGCTATATTATGGCAATATAGTGCTCCTAATGCCGATATTTGTACTCTCAGTGTATTTACTGCTAAGCCTAAGTCTTTCCCCTTCTGCAGAAATTCCAAGATTGGGATTATCGGAACTTCTGCTGTATGAGGTACTGTATGGAATTGAAGAAATTTTTTCCATATTCTAGTGTAAATTTGGGTTGTGGACTGTTTTCTACTTTGTAGTAGTTTAGTAATTAAGGACTCCGAGAATCCTCTTGTCCTCAATAACTGCCTCTCAAATTCCACGCCGTCAAGTGCAAGCTGAGCACTTGAGGGTGGAAAAAGGGGCCTTGGGAGAGTAGATTGGCAGTCGGAAGGATCCAAGGATCTGTTATTGACATAATCTGCAGCCACGAAAACCACGGTCTTTTTGGCCAGAATGGTGCTATTAAGATTATTCTTGCTTTGTCGTCTCTGATCTTCCGAATTACTTGAGGTAGGAGGATCAATGGAGGGAACGCATACGCCAGGTTGAAATTCCATGGAACTAGAAAGGCGTCCAGTATGTCTGGGTGATCTGACGGAGATAGGGAGGCAAATGTTTTTATCTGCCTGTTCTCCCTTGTGGCGAAAAGATCCACCTCGGGTTGTCCCCATGCGGCTACTATGTCCCTGAAGACCTTCCGATTGAGGCACCACTCTCCTTGTCGTAGAGTGTGACGGCTTAGGAAGTCTGCCTTTTGATTGCTCTCGCCTCTGATATGAAGGGCCGAGAGGGACAAAAAATAGTTTTCTGCTAAGTTTAAAATTCTTGCCGCTGAAGACATCAGAGTCTCTGATCGAGTTCCTCCTTGTCTGTTTATATATGCCACTGTGGTGGTATTGTCCGACAGGATCCTTACATGCTTCTGTTGGAGCTGCGGAAGGAAGTTGTATAGAGCATAGAACACTGCAGTCAGTTCTTTTAAATTAGATGAGTAATCACATTCCTCTTTACTCCACCTTCCCTGATAAAACCCATTCTCCATACGGGCTCCCCAGCCCTGGGGACTGGCATCGGTGGTTACGATACAGGATGGAACTATAACCCATGGAACTCCTGAACATAAATGGTCATCGTCTAACCACCACTCTAGGGAAGTCAAGACTTCTTGTGACAGGGTTATTTTGCTCTGTAAATGACCACTATGTCGCTTATCCTCCTGGAGGATCTGGTGTTGTAGCGTACGGACATGGTACTGGGCCCACCGGACTGCCGGGGTGCAAGAATTTAGTGATCCTAATAGTGACATTGCTCCTCTTAAGGATACACGTGGTTTATCTATAGCTGCTTGTATTTTTTGTTTTGTGAGGATGATTTTTACCTGGGGTAGTAGACATCTCTGGGTCAAGGAATCTAGTTGAAATCCTAGAAATGTCTGGAGAGATTGCGGATCGAGTCTGGACTTTTGGATATTGATGATCCAGCCAAGGCTCTGAAAAGAGGAGATTGCGTCAGTCACGCATTCAGTACATTGTTTGACTGAATTCCCAATTACTAGGAAGTCGTCTAGATATGGCACAATTAGTGTGTCCTTTTGGCGAAGGTAGGCCATCACTTCTGCCATCACCTTGGTAAATATTCTTGGTGCCGTGGAAAGCCCGAAGGGCATTGCCGCGTATTGGAAATGATGAATCCTTCCCTCGACTTCCACTGCGACTCTTAGGTATTTCTGGAATCTGTTGTGTATAGGGAGATGATAATAAGCATCTTTTAAATCAATCCCTGCCATTACGCAATTTGGGAAAAGAAGCTTTATAGTGGATCTAATTGATTCCATTTTGAACTTATAATTTTTTATAAATGAATTTAGCTTCTTTAAATTAATAATGGTTCTAAATGTACCGTCTGGTTTAGACACCAAAAACAGGGGAGAGTAAATGCCTCTACCCTGTTGTTCCTCAGGGACGTCAACTAAAACTTTTTTAGCTAGCAGGACTCGAATCTCGTCTTCGAGAGCCTTTTGCTGAAGTGAGGAATTAAGGCGAGTTATAACAAAGAACTCATAGGGGATCCGAAGGAATTCAATCTTTAATCCTTCCTTGATTATGTTCAAAATCCATGGGTTTAACGTAATTTGTTCCCACTTGGTAAAAAAAAATTTTTAATCTACCCCCAACTGGTGGGTCTAAACTTTTAATTTTTATCTCTCCTATATGTTGGCCCTCTGAAGATGGTACCCTTCTGCTTTTCGTCTTTCGTGGCCCATCTATTCGTTCTGTCCGATTGTCTTCTTCTCCCGAATGGCCGTCTCTTAAAGGTTTTCCTATAAAACGGAATGGGAGAATCACTGAAGGCCTTTTTCCTTTCTTTTGCCTTGGCGAGAATTTCGTCTAAGGCTTTTCCGAAGAGGAACTCACCCTCGCATGGGGTTGCACTAATTTTGGATTTTGACTGTGCATCCCCTTTCCAGCTCTTTATCCACAGCGCGCGTCTGGCGTTATTCACCAGGGCTGCCGACCTTGCTGCCAGTCTTAGGGTGTCCGCTGAAGCGTCTGCCATAAAGGCAGCTGCCCCTCTTATCAACGGGATGGCTGCACGCAGTTTCTCCCTTGACACTCTTTGCTCAATCTGCTGGTCTAATTGATCTAGCCATACCAGCATTGACCTAGCAGTACATGTGCTGGCTATTGCGCGTTTGAATACCCCGGTGGTGGATTCCCAGGACCTTTTGAGCGAAGATTCAGCCTTTCGGTCCAATGGGTCTGCTAACAATCCTGCTTCCTCGACCGGGATCGAGGTTTGTTTGGAAGTGGAGGATATGACAGCGTCCACCTTTGGTATTTTAGTCCATTTTAATAGATCTTCATCAGTGAACGGGTACTTCCGTTTTGAAGCGGATGGGAGAAAACCCCTCTGGTCGTGTTTTTCCCACTCCCTTTTGATGAGATCTTTAATTGCCGGTATCACTGGAAATGATCTCCTCTTTTTCTCTGCCAATCCCGCAAACATAATGTCCTGCGCGGTCTGGGCTCCCCTTTCCTCTTCACACCCCATAGTATTTCTAACCGCTTTTACCAGGTTATCTACGCTGTCCAGTGGAAAACATGCGCGTCCTTCCACCTCCGAGGATGATGATGAGGACGTGGATGCGGAGCCTGAGTTTAACTCCTGTTCTTCCTCTGATTCTGAACTAACAATGACCTGTTTTCTATGACTGGACTCTGCGGGAGTGCTGGCGCGGTTGATGGCTTGTATTTCCTCCCTAATTATGGCTCGGATATCCTTAGAAGATATCGTCGACCCCTGCCTGGTCTCTTTAATGCATTGTTTGCAGAGTTTTTTGGGGTAGGAGTCAGGGAGAGGCTCTGAACATAATGCACATTCTTTATGTTTTGTTTTTCCTTTTTTCTTTGACTGAAGTGGGAGGTCAAAGGTAAAGAGAGGGGGGAGGGGGGGGAGGAGAGGAGGTTAGCTTAATAGGTAGAGCATATACTTTGCACACTCACCCAGTGAAGCTTAATACCGGTTCGGATGGCTGAGACGGTTTGGATCAGGTTTCTGCTGCCTCGCTCCTGCGGGCAGTCTCTGTCCTGGCGCTGCGGTCCCTGGTGGAGTTGCCCCCAGCTGAATCCCCTGCTGGGGTCTGCGACTCTGCGGGGGACGACATGGTTCCAACGTTGCAGCGCTGTTTTATCTATACACTTATCGTACCCCCGGAAGTCGCCCTGTCACAGGGCGCATGCGCCGCGTCATCGCCATCTTCCGGGGTATAGGAGCGTCGGGCGCCGGCCCGCTCCCGCGCCACCGCTACTGACACGTGCGGCTCGCGCGCTCATGACCTCACCATCCACGCTATACCCCCACCGATGGGGGGGGGGATCCCCCGGATGCCAGACCGGCCCTCTCCCTGGTAAGACCGGGCGGCCCTCCCCGGACCCGGCCATTACCACTATGCCACCAGACGAGGGGGGAGCCGTCAAACGGAGTCTCCCCCGACGCTGCTTCCGGACCGCAGCCCCTGCCGTTCCCGAAGAGACCTCACAGGCGGATACATGGCCCAGGTAAGATCCTGCAGGATCCTGCTCCATTTGGAACAGGAAACCAAAACTGAGGAGGAAAGGCGGACCGCCCCTTTTATCTTTCCTGTAGGGTTTCCTGTTCCAAATGGGCGGATCCGATACCTCCAGTGGGTGCTGTCGTGGCGAAGAGTAAAAAATGGTGTTATTCTTACTTTCCGACGTCCCGCGCATCCGTTCCCAGTAATACTTTGCGAAAATGCCCGCGATGACTTCGCGCGAATGACCGCGAGACTTCGCGCGAATGACCGCGAGACTTCGCGCGAATGACCGCGAGACTTCGCGCGAATGACCGCGAGACTTCGCGCGAATGACCGCGAGACTTCGCGCGAATGACCGCGAGACTTCGCGCGAATGACCGCGAGACTTCGCGCGAATGACCGCGAGACTTCGCGATCCCGCGAGAACGGACGCCATCGTGGGCATTTTCGCAAAGGATTACTGGGAACGAGAGCGTGGAGAGAGGCGGGAAGGCTGCGCGGGACGCCGGAAGGTAAGAATAACAATTTTTATTTTAAATTCTATTTTTTACAGGGATATGGTACCCAAAGCCCGGAGGACAGTCTCCTCTCCTCCGGACCGTGGGTACCATCCGCAAATGTTCTGCTTACTTTCCGCATGGTGTGCACAGCCACATGCGGGAAGAAAGCGGAACAATGCATTCCTATGGGTGCAGGATTGCCGCGATTCCGCAAAATTAATGAGCATGCTGCGGTTTTTACCTCGAAGCGATTCCGCCGCGGTAAAAACTGCAGCATTAGCACAGCATTGCAGAATCCCATAGGAATGCAAGGGATGCTTATTTTTCGCGTTTTCGCGGCAAAATCGCGCAGTTAAAACCGCCGCGGAAGCGCGAAAAACACACCACGTGTGAACTCAGCCTAAGGGATGTGCACATAACAAAAATCTCACTACCAGAAGCACAAAAAGGAAAAAGTTCAAAGACCAATTCCGCACAGCAAAAACGCATTAAAATCCACAAGGTCTGCATCAATTCAGCATGAAAACCGCAAGCGTTTTGCCCTGTGTATTCTGCCAAAAGATGCTGATTCTCTGCAGAAAATTCTGTAGCCTAATCTGCAACGTGTGTATATACTTTAAGAGTTGAGTAGTTACATCTTTCCAATATGTCTCTTTAGCTACCCACACAATATAGCAGCAGATTTCCTTTAAAGGGCAGATTGTCAATGGGGATGGGCGACTTATATCACAGAGTGTAGAAAGGCTTCATACACCAATCTCCATTTCTAAATATGCTGTACATCTTATGACCTTACAAACACTTCTGCTACACTCTGCTGAATGTATACAGTCAGAACACATTTATTTGCGCTTTGTTAGTTTGATCTTGTAGGAAATGATAAAAAAGATGCACTGCAGCGTAATGGAAGAAGCGTTACTTGGCACAAGATGAAGAACACAGAAGGGTATAGACTTACATTTGCAGCATACTGTTTGTTGCATTGATAAGGCCAGTGTCCTGGGTCTCCCCTAGAAGCAGCAAGGCGCACTTTTCATGGCCCTAGACAGAACAACAATAAAATTAGCATTAATCAGGAAAACTTCACTTTCCTCTCTGGAAGACACGTGGCGTATGCGAGCTATATTATGATACATTTACATCATTTAGACAATACTACATAAAAAAACCTAATTCACTCCAAGATAACTGTGGCGATATACCATAAGTTATTCCATATTACAATGCAATGAGCATTGCACTCATGTGCAGGCATTGCAGAACCTCAAGTATTCATGGTTACATCCACTGATAAAGTAACTGTTAGCCAGTTGCTAGTGGTCAGAACCATAGAATATTAGAGTTGGTAGGGACCTCCAGGGTCTTCGTATCCAACCCCCTGCTCAATGCAGGATTCACTAAACCATCTCAGACAGATGTATGTTCAGCCTCTGTTTATAGACTTCCATTAAAGGAAAACTAGTAACCTCTCATGGCAGCCTCTTCCACTCACTGATCACCCTCCCTGTAAAAAAGATTTTACCCATATCTAACCTGTATAGTCTCCTTTTCAGTTTCATGCCATTCCTTCTCATGTTTCCATGTGCAAATGAGAATAAGGATTATCCCTCTGCACTGTGACATCCCTTCAGATATTTGTAGACCGCTATTAAGTCTCCTCGTAGACTTCTTTTCTGCAAGCTAAATATTCCTAGATCCTTTAACTGTTCCTCGTAGGACATACCTTGCAGTCTGCTCACCATCCTGGTAGCTCTTCTCTCAAGTTGTCCAGTTTTTCAATGTCTTTTGTAAAATGAGGTGCCCAGAACTGGACAGTATTCCAGATGAGGTCTGGCCAAAGCGTAGATGGCAATAATGACTTCATGTGCTCTAGACTGCATGCTTCTCTTAATACATCCTAGAACGGTGTTTGCCTTTTCTGCTGCATCACACTGTTGACTCATGTGCAGTCTGTTATCTATTAGCATAAACAAGTCTTTTTCACACGTGCTGTTGTTGCTTCGTTCTTTTCCTCCCATTCTGTAGATGTAATTTTTGTTTTTCCTTGTCCAGATGAAGAATCTTCCATTTCTACCTGCCTATTGGTCAAAATTATCTAGATCCTTCTGAATACTGTCTTCTCTATTGTTAGCTATCCCTTTTTGCTTTGCATTGTCTGCAAAGATCATCTGTTTACCTTCAGTTCCCTTATATAGATCATACACAGCCTTGTGGTACCCCACTTGAAACACTTTTCCAAATCTATGTGCAACATTTTATTACCACTCTGAGTATGATCACTGAGCCAGTTATGAATCTACCCAACTGTAACCTTTTCAATCCCATACTTGGTAATTTGCTGAAGTCGAGATGTACTATATCTAGCACATTTCCATCATCCACCCAGTCAGTGATTCCATCATAGAAGGAAATTAGATTAGTCTGGCATGACTTGTTTGCTACAAACCCATGCTGGCTCTGGTTAATTACTGTATTCTTATCCAAGTACTTACATACATGCTGTATATTTGTTCAAAGATCTTTCCTGGTATAGAAGTAAGGCTCACTGGCCTGTAATTTCCTGACTCCATCTTATTTCCTTTTTTGAAGATAGGGACAACATTTGCCCTTCTCCAATCCTCTGGGACTTCTCCTGTTCTCCAGGATTTTTCAAAGGTTCTGGCTAGTGGTTATGCAATTTCCCCTGCTAACTCTTTCAGTACCCAAGGATGTACTTAATCTGGACCAGGAGATTTAAATTAACTTAAATTAGCTAAGTGTTCTCTCACCATCTCTCTTATGGATAGTGTGGATTCTTTTATTCCTTTGATGGTACCATGAAGAACAGTTGATTTAAAAGTTCAAACTTCCATCATCATTTTTGACCACTTGATCCTGTAAAAATCCTATAACATTTTTGACTTTTCTTTTGCTTTTGACATAGCCCCAAAATCCCTTTTTACTGTTTTTGGTCTCCCTTGAAAGCCTCACTTCATTCAATGCAAACAGCATTATATTCTTCTTTAGATAGCGCCCCCCCTCTTTCCATTTAATATACATTTCTTTTTTCCTTTTTATCAAGCGACTAAAGGCCCCGTCACACTAAGCGATATCGCTAGCAATATCGCTATGTGAGATACTTGCCTCCGACCGGCTCCCCCGCTGATTATCGCTGATCGCGCGAGAACGGCCTGGGCCGTTTCTCGTCGTCAATTTCCTGCTGTGGAGACAAGCGACGCGTGGATGTGGGCAGGAGAACGTCTTCAACGCCTCGTCTGACAGGTAAGTAACGATCGCTGCTATATCGCTGGTGAGATCTGCCTGTTTGGCAGCTCACTAGCGACCACTTAGCGATGCACCAGTGATCCTGACCGCATCATATCGTTGTCGGGATCGCTGGTGCATCGCTAAGTGTGACGGTACCTTAAAGTTCTGTGTTCATCCATCCTGGACTCTTTAAACGCTTGTGCAGTGAGAATTTCATATATCAAAGTCTCCCATCCTCCCTCTTTGGACATAACTGTCCTTTAGAACATCCATCCATTAGACCATTCCTACCCCCTTACTGAGTACATTAAAATCTGCCTTTCTGAAGTCCATCCTTAAAGTCTGAGTCCTCACTGGTCTTCCTCCTCGAATTTTGGATTATAAGAGGATAGCATAATCGCTGCCGCCTCCTAAATTACCTTTACTTCAACCATTTCCTTCTTGTTGGTTAGAATTAGGTCCAAGATTGCAGATCCTCTTGTTCACTCTTCTACCTTCTACCCTTTTTTAAGATAAAAAGTTGTCAGAAAGAGAAGATAAGAATTTTCTGGACCCATTACGTTTGCCTGAAAGATTCCCAACAAATATCTGGATAGTTAAAATATTCCATGACGACCATCATGCTTTTTTGAACACAGACATCTGATGTAAAAAATTCATCCATATCTTCAGTCTGTCCATGTGGCCTATAGTAAACACCTACAATGGTGTCCTTGCTGTTCTTCGCTCCTTGTATTCTTACCCAGACAGGCTCTCTGAAGCTTGGATATCTGTGGCGAAATACGTATTGCTAACATACAATGCACCATCATCCCGCCAAGTTTCAGTGATGCCTATGACCTCACATCTTTCTGTATTAGCAGCTCCAATTCTCCTTGCTTGTTTCCCATGCTGTGTGCATTTGTACAGACATTTTAGTTTGAAGTCAGTTTCTCTTGCGCCTACATTTTTCACTCAAATTGTTTTTGTTCTTTATTTCCACTTCTAATAAAAGATTTTCTCAAAATAATTCATTACCTCCATATCTTTTTCTGGCCATATACTTCCCATCCCATATTGGCTCTAGTTTAAAGCTCTCCTAATTTTTTTTTTTTTTTTTTTAAATCAAATATTTTTTATTGAAGAAAAGAAGGATAACAATACATACATGTATAAATATATCAGCAATATTACTTCTTACATTTTTCGTAATACAAGAAAATCCCCCCTTAGAAACAAAGAAAACCCTCCCCTAACCCCCCCTCCCTCGTCACGCTTACACGATCCTTGTCCATATAATACAATGCCGCACACATTTCTATAACCCTAATATCCTGTCTTTGATGAGTTCCAGAGAGGCTAACCCCGGAAAGTCCAACCAACCCCCCCATATATCCTCATAGCGATTCATTTTGCCTCTCTTCATATATACACACTGCTCTAAGTATCACAAAATTGACTCTGTTCACAAATTCCTTTCTAGTAGGGGGATCTTCATCTAACCAATATAATGTAATAGCCAAAATGCTATATGTTGCAAGGAAGACTATCGCCAGTCTGCCCCATTCGTCCGTCACCACCCAGTCTGCATGCCCCAAAATACACGATAATGGGTCTCGAGTAATATTTATTTCCATCACTCTATCAAATTCAAGACCACTACCCAGAATGCCTGCAATAGAGGGCAGGCCCTTAGCATATGTAGCATATCAGCCTCAGCCATCGTACACCTCGGGCACCTGGAATCCATTCTCGCACCAGCCTTTTTCATCCACACAGGAGTCGTATACACCCTATGTATGGTGAATAATTGCGACACCCTCCCAGACTCACTTATAAAATTTTTAGGGACGTATTGCGAGACTGACTCCCATTCAACATCCGATATGTCTCCCAAGTCCGCAATCCACCTTACTTTGGCCGTCAACTGATGTCTGTCCAAAAACATGTCTAGCAATCCCTTGTAAATAAGTGTTATAAAACCCCTAGTACTCCTCTGTGCCCCAAGTTTACTCAAACTGTCCCCTCTATCATTATCGGTGATCTTCTCCACTGCTTATGAAATGCATGCCGCAGCTGCAGGTACTGGTAGAACATATTGTGTTCCAAAGGGAATGCTTTCTCAAGTGCTTCAAATGTTTTGAACGTCTCACCATCCAACAGCTGCAACACATACCATATAGCTATTCTTCTCCACTGTCCAATATTTCGTAGATATAGCATTTCGGTCAACCGCGGATTATACCAAATAGATGTGTAACTCGTGTATTCCCTTATTCCACTCTACTGCTTAAGTTTTTTCCCACAATTTCTCAAGCAGTGCCAGTGTTGGATACCTTCTAGAAATCTGCCTGCCTCCAAGGAAGCCAACAGTGGACCCTTCCTCACCACGTGAGATATAACCTTCCCCACTGAACTAGAAAATTTGTGATCCCCCCCCCCCCCCATATGTTGACATTGAGACCCAATGTAATATAACCATGGATTGGGACCAGCCAGGCCTCCGTCATCTTTTGGGCGCTGCAACAACTCTAGCTTGATACACTCTCGACCTACCTTCCATATCAAATCACGAAAGATAGTTTAGCTTCCTCCACACCGCGATCTTCCGTTTAAACTTACATAATAGCGGAGCCAAATTAGGCCTCTCATAGTCCATAAGATTGTTTCATACCTTAATACCCAGATATGCAACTTATTCGACTGCCTGTAGTTGAGTTAACCCCTTCCTTACCGATAACGGAATAGTACGTCATCGGTAAGTTCCCCCACTTTGAGGTGGGCTCCGCTGATGACCCCACGTCAAAGCTGCGACATGTCAGCTGTTATAAACAGCTGACATGTGCCCGCAATAGTCGCGAGCGGAATCGCCGTCCGCCCGCGCCTATTAACTAGTTAAATCCCGCTGACAAAGCAGACAGCGGGCATTTAAATAGCACTTCCGTCCGCCGAGCCGGAAATGAGCTCATCGCCGACCCCAGTCACGTGATCGAGGGTCGGCGACGCGTTGCCAGGACAACCACAGTTCTCAGAGACCTCTATGGTTGTTCCAGGCAGATGGCTTTAAGCGCCACCCGGTGGTCGGCGCTCAAAGCACAGCAGTAAATCTGCTACATATGGGCGATCTGCTCATCGCCCATATGTAGCAGAGCCGATCAGGTTGTGCATGCTTCTAGCCTCCTATGGAGGCTATTGAAGCATGCCAAAAGTAAAAAAAAAAAAAATGTTTAAAAATAAAAAAAACTTAAAAGTTCACCCCCCTTTCGCCCCAATCTAAATAAAACAAAAAAAAACAAAAAACCCCACATACATATTTGGTATCGCCGCGTTCAGAATCGCCGGATCAATAAAAAAAGCATTAACCCGATCGCTAAACGGCGTAGTGAGAAAAAAAAATTCAAGACGCCAGAATTACTTTTTTTTGGTCGCCACGACATTGCATTAAAATGCAATAATGGGCGATCAAAAGAACGTATCTGCACAAAAGTGGTATCCTTAAAAACGTCAGCCCGGCACGCAAAAAATAAGTCCTCACCCAACCCAAGATCACGAAAAATGGAGACGCTACGGGTCTCAGAAAATTTCGCAAATTTTTTTTTTTTTTAGCAAACTTTGGAATTTTTCTTCACCACTTAGATAAAAGAGAACATAGACATCTTTGGTTTCTATGAACTCGTAATGACCTGGAGATCATAATGGTAGGTTAGATTTAGCATCTAGTGAACCTAGCAAAAAAGCCAAGCAAAAAACAAGTGTGGGATTGCAGTTTTTTTGCAATTTCACCACACTTGGAATTTTTTTTCCCGTTTTCGAGTACAAGACATGGTAAAACCAATGGTGTCGTTTAAAAGTACAACTTGTCCAGCAAAAAATAAGCCCTCACATGGCCATATTGACAGAAAAATAAAAAAAGCTATAGCTCTGGAAAGAAGGGGAGTGAAAAACGAAAAAAGCTCAGGGAGTGAAGGGGTTAAACAATCTCTATTAACAGGGGTCCCGCGGTCCAGAGGCAGCAGCACCGATTTATCCCAATTAATACGTATCCCAGATACACCGGCATATTCATCATGGACTGTCATCACTGCTCTCAAAGAACCCCCAACATTCCCCAAAAACAACAGCATGGCAGAGTGCCACCTTTTCCTCGTGTGTTCCATACTGGAATCCCACAATATTTTGCTCCCGTCTTATTACCGCCACCAGTGGCTCAATTGCTATGGCAAACAGGAGGGAAGACAGGGGGAACCCCTGCCACGTACCCTAAACAAGGAAAATTCCTCAGACAACTGATTATTAACTCGCACTCTGGCCTTTGGAGCAGTATACAGCAATTGAACCCACTTAATAAATACTTCCCCAAAGCCCATAGAGCGCATTGTAGCCCACAAGTACCTCCACTCTACGCTATCAAATGTTTTGGCCGCATCTAATGGCAGGATCGCTCTATGCCCTACATTGTCCGCCTCCACATTAATAAAGAGTCTCCTAAGATTCGTCGCTGAGGATTTGTTCGGCATGAACCCCGCCTGATCCTGGTGTATTATAGATGTTATAAGCGCCATGGAATAAATGGCGCTATATAAATGCATAATAATAATGTTATGCCTTTACTAAGACGATTAGCCATAATCTTCGCCAACAATTTTACATCTGTTGTCAATAATGAGATCAGGAGATATGAAGCCGGTGTGGTGGGATCTCTACCCTTTTTGGGAAGCACAACAATGATCGCTTCTCGCATGGACCGCGGGAGTTCACCCCTCTCTACCCCTGCCTTATATACTTCCAACAAGACAGGCAACAGAAGTTCCCTGTATTTTTTTTTTTTTTTTTAATAAACATTTCCCCCGGCAAACCATTTACCCCTGGAGCCCTATCATTAGCCATGGAGGCGAGTGCCAACTCTAAATCAAATGGTTCATCTAAAAATGTTGGGTCTCCATAGACAATTTTGGAAGCCCAGCTCTAACCAAAAAATTCAACAGTCTCAGTATCAGTCGGCTGCACCTGTGACCCATACAAATTAGTATAGAAGCCCGCCATCACCTCCAACAAACCCTGAGTATCCGTGACCTCCTGTCCATCCTCCCTCTAAGGCGACAGGCGACAACGTAAGCGCTGTCTCTTTGTCCAGCAGTCACTATAGCCAAGAGATGGCCGGCTCTCTCTCCCTCCTTAAAAGATTACATAGTACGGAACATCTTTTTCTGCTCAGGTACCCGCAATGACAGTTAACTACGGCCTGAGCCTTTTTTAGCCTCTTGTGCCCAAGTGGATGGGTCATGAACCAATGCCTCTTTCGCCTCCTCCAACTCCCAGAATGCCTGCTGATCCTTCTGCTTCGTGCTTGTTTGGATCTTAGATATCTCTTTAATACACAGCCCCCTAAAAAAAGCTTTCATAGCTTCCCAAACAATCTCATGTGCCGTACGCCTATTGGTCTTATCATACTCCTGAAGCTCCCTCCCCAAGTCACCTCCATTATCCATAAGCTGTAACCAGAAGGGGTTTAATCGCCAGATAGGTCTACTATTAATCATTTGACCCCCTTCACCAAGCTACACATACATTGGGGAGTGGTCAGACACCATTCTGGACAGATAGCCCACATCCGTCACAAAGCTCAGCGCCAAATCAATCCTTGACATTGAGGAGAAAGTTGAGAAATACGAGAATTTACGCACCCCAGGGTTACGAATCCGCCACAAGTCAGTCATAGATGTTTCCCTTAATAATGCCCCAAAAGGAGTATAGTTGCCCCCCTGCTTTATGTCTTCCCCCCGCCTCTGTTCCAGTGAGAATCAGGTACACTGTTAAAGTCCCCCATCACCAGACACAAGATGCCAAGGAATTTTGCAATCATCTCTAGTATCTTCAGGAAGAGCTTGCTATTATATGGCGGCGGAATGTATACAGACAAAAGCAACATAGGCCTATTATTGAGCTTACAGAGTAAACACATCGCCCCTCCAAAGCAATAAGTGAAGTAAGCTTTTCAAACTGTGTTCCCCCTACATATCAAAATACTGACTCCCCTTGAATATGCAGAATACGTAGCATGGTAGCTTTCTTGCATCCAGCGCCCATTCAGTAATTCAGTATATGAGACCTTTCAGGGACCAAATGGGTCTCCTCCAAAAAGACCACAGCTGGCTTTGCTTCACACAGGAATTGAAAAACTGCCTATTTTTTTTTTTTTTTAACATCCGCTGCCAGGCCTCTAACATTCCAGCTTAAAATTTTGACATCACGTACCATTACAATTCAAAATTGCATATAAAACAAAATGTGTATCAGCATGTATACAACCTGAATAGGAAGCGTGACGTAAACATTACCCATAATCCCCCTCTCCCCCTTCCCCCCAAAAATTAACCCCCAAACAAAGAACAGCAAAAACAGAAAAATCAAAACATAGTTTCCTGTGATGATTGTCGTATATTATCCATAACCATCCTTAATCTCTCCATATCCAGTCCCACATCGGATCCCTGAACGCAGGGGTCCGTGATGACTTGACCTTGTGAACAAAAATTAAACCATTAACTCTCCACAGAGATCCCCATAAAACCACCGGGGACACCAGATGACAGAACAGATGCACAGGTCATAAGACCCTCAATCTGCAGAATCCTTTGCCTTCTCCATCCGCAGTTGTTTTTCGTTGTAGTTCAGCCACCTGAGTGCATCTTTGGCCTCAGAGAAAAAAAACTGACTTTATCCGCAACCACAATCCGCTACTTAGCCGGATATAACATGGAGTACATCACACCAATCTCCCACAACCTCTTCTTGATGCTAATAAACTTAGCTCTGTTTCTGTACTTCAATTGAATAATCCGGAAAGATGGAGACTGCAGAGCCATTGATTACAAGATCAGGGTGATCCCTAGCAAGCTTCAAAATAGTATCTGTCCCGATAGTGGAGTATTTTAGCTATTACAGTCCGCGGTGGAAGTCCAGGGGGGGAGGGGACGAGTGGGGACCCTATGGGCTCGTTCAATGGCATAGAATCGGACACTTATCGGCACCAGCTTTGTCCAGTATCCACTTCTCAAAAAACTCTGTATGGGTGTTACCCTCAACTTTTTCTGGTACACCGATCAGTCTCAGGTTGTTGCATCGGGATCTGTTTTCTAGATTATCCGCTTTAGCTTGTACAGCGGTGAGAGCCACTGCCATTTGCTTACACTCCTTTTCAGCTCTTTTTATATAGTCCTCTGCAGAACTGAGCCTTTTCTCAACTTCTCCCACCCTTTCTTTCACCACACACAAAGTGTGCTGCAATTTGGACGGGTCGGCCTGGATACCGCCCAACTGCGTTGCCATACTAAGAATGGAGGAGTCACAGTGTATAATGGCGCAAAAAACATCCTTTAGGGTCAGCTCCTCTGGCAGCATCAGCTCCCCTGCCTTCCCCAGTAGCAGCCCTGCAGTCATCTCACCACGTCCTGTGTCTACCTCCTGTGAGCCACTCCGCCCAGTTTCACTTTCATCATCCTCCTCCTCCCCCTGTTTGTTGCTACTTCTCTCCCCTCTCATACCACAGCAGAGAGTGCGTGTCTCCTCCATCTCCTGCCTGGCTCCGAGGCTCCCCCATGTTCCTGGCAAATCACTGCAGCTTGCTTACAGCGTCTATCCTCCGTGACTCTCCCTGTGCAGACTCCTCCTCCACCTAAAGCCCTCCGGTGGCATGGGCTCCATCTCGCGCCTCTGTCCGGGTCCCCGGCGTTTTTCCTGGAGCTTTTTCTGCCGGTCATCAGCACTTCTGATAGATTCAGATCGATCCTGGGATATCACTGCACTCTAAGCCTCACACAGCAGGGAGGCAGATTAATGCCACTGGGTGTCACAAGGTATTATCTGACTTGATACTCTGCAGCTGTACCAACACACGTCTGCTCACATCTCACTCCAGGCCACGCCCCAAAAGCTCTCCTAATATAGTAGACGCCTTGCTACACGTTTTCCGGTTTTCGTAAGATGCAACCTATTGCTAGCAAGGAGTCCATCATGCAGGCAATTCAATCCATGGTCAAGATACCCAAAACGTTGCTCATGGCACCATCGACAAAGCCAGTTGTTCACCTGTAGAATCCTGTTTAAGCTCCTTGGTACATGTCCATCCACTGGGAGATGAATGAGAAGACTACCTGAGCTCCCACTGCTTTCACTTTCCAGCCTAGGTCTACAGAGTCTCTGCATTTAGTCTCCAGGTCTTGTTTTACTGTGTCATTTGTTCCTACATGTATTCGTAGTCATGACATCTTTGATTTGGACACCTGGAAGCTTTATTTCTCCCTTCAAAAGGCTTCTGATTTCTTACTGGAGTGTTCTATGTGGACAAGGTATTTTGTTGATGTGTACGTCTTCATAATTGTCCTGCGTGAGACTGGTAGCGGTTCTTCAGTGGTATGGGTCCTCCCTCTGCACCATCCTGCTTCTTTGGGTCACATGCTTCCATTCCTTTTCTGTAGATACATTGAAAGGTGCTTCTCTTTGAACATTCTATTCTGAATAGTTATTTCTACTCTGTTATTAGCTTTTGCAGGAACCATGAAAAGTTCTCTTACAACATTCTGAAGAGATTCTTCTGCTCTGTCAAGGAAACCCTCATCCTCTGCTGAGCTTGAATGTAAGCTTTTCTCTCCTGAAGACTTTGCACCTTTTCCTCTAAGGCCTCTTTCACACTTCAGTTTTTTGCATCAGTCAAGATCCGCCAAAAGGACAGATGGCGGATCCGTTTTAGTACTGATGACAACGGATGGCACCCGTCGGTTTTTTCGACGGATCCGACAAATGAAGAATTTTAAAGGAATCGCAGCCTGGAAAAGGAGAGAGAGAAAGCAAGAGAGAGAGAGAGAGAGAAAGCAAGAGAGAGAGAGAGAGAGAAAGCGAGA